>NC_090320.1:228982559-229314881 GCF_040869045.1 Eurosta solidaginis | reverse complement strand
CATAGTAGAGCGCATACAACTCGTCATTATACCTTCTTCGAGAAACGCCCATGGCAACACGGATATGAAATTTTCGATCTTACGGAGAACTTTTCTCTTGAACTCTCGATGGTGAGAGAAGTATTTATTTTTAAATTGCCTACTCCATCCAAAGAGGGTCCAAAGAAGCACTTAATATGGTTGTTCAGGGTTGTAGTGTTTCTATGAAAAATTAGCAAAACCTCAAATGAGTGTGCAAATAATCGATCCCTAAAAGTATCACAATAACTAACGATCGGTACCAATTTGTTGTCCAGAAAGAAATCGCTCGATAGCACTTCACTTTCTTAGATCTAACTAACGTAATCGTATGTTGCCAGATACTTACTCAGTTTCCCAATTGAAATGTTGGTAAGTATTCCAATTACTGGTATAACAATGATGGCAACATTTAATTCACTTAAAATATCGATGAATGTATAACTTTTTTCGGCATCAACCGCTGAGAAATTTGGAATCGTAAAATTTGGTAGTCCAGCTTGGGTCTTTGCACTTAGCGCATATGGTACGGATTGATTTTCGTGAACCCACATATACGAAATAAAACCAGTTAGTAAAACAATCAAAGCATTGCGTGAAAAGGAGAAATATTTTATTGTACAGGCCAAAGTTGGATTCATCTTCGGACTAGTAGCCAATTTTTCCATTTTCTGTATACGGAAAAAATGAAATTTATGAAAAAAGGCTTAAAAATATATTTTAATTTTTAGCTTACCTCGAGTGTGAGCAAAAATATAACAGCACTTGTGCCCATTATAAGATCAGCTGTATTTGCTTCATGTAGTCGTTGTACGAGCGTGGAAACAGATCCAATAAACCCCGATACGAGATATTTGACACCAAGCATTACCTTTATTTGAGATTCGATGACAAGTATGGCCGTAGCTGAGGAGAATGCTTTTATCACAGGCACAGATAGGAATTCGAATATTACGCCTGCAAATTGTTTAAGAATTAATTAAGTTAATAAGTGATTAAGAAATATATACTTAAAATGTAGATAGGGGTGGTACTTATAAGTCAAATAAACGACTTATGTGATAAAAATATCACAAATAAATTTAGGTCCCGATTGGAGGTGGTTAAGGCGTATTGTTCAGGGATACATGATAACCCTATGTAGACTGAATATATAAAATAATAAATAAAATCTGACCTTTGATCACTGTGCGACACACCTCCACCTTTTATGCGTAGCTTCCTTTCGGATTAGTTTAATATAAAAATAAATACAAATTGTATGTTTCCCTGCCGATTTCAACTTATCTGCCTTTAAGTTTCATTTGTCGTTTAACCTTGCTCTTATCTTTACTGTTTTTCTTTCCTTTCTTCTTATTACTTCTTTTCCCTTCCCTCGCCCTTTGTTTTTGTTACGTACTATCGCCTTTCTTCACCCTCTTTTCTTCAGTTTCATTCCCTTGTTTTAGCCTCCGCTACCCTTCCTATTAACCTTCATGACCATGCTTTCTCCCTTCTCTCACGCTTGGAATTTTTCCCTTTTTTTACTTTTCCTCATCCCCTCACCGCTTCTTCCCTATTTCTCTTTCAATAATTTTGCTCTTTTTCATTCAGCTTCCATTTATTCCCCTCTCATCTTTTTCTAAACCTTTTTGCTCTCCCATATATGTAAGTACCATATTCCCAAAACTAGCCAGGTACTTGCAATATTTTTAAAGTTTCCCTATAACTTTTTTCTTTTTTGCCTTATTCCGCTTTCATCTTTCACTCCACCATTTCCTTATTTACTTTTTTCCTTACACATCATTTTCCTTGACTTTCCCCTCGTTCTTCTTACCTATCCTTTTCCCACTCCGCTCTTTTACTTCTCCTCCCCCGCATCTATATAATATATGGAAGAACTAAATAAAATGAACATCTGGGGACTATGGTTGGAAACACTATAGAGCCATTAAGTCCATGTGAGGCCCTCACGGATCGGTCAGTCCAACTGGACGATATAGTAGCTGAAATATAGCGAGTTTGACTATTTTAGGATTACATACTTTTCTAATTGCGTCGCAAGTATCCAACAAATTTTAAGTGTAACCTAATAGACACATAGGTGTTAAAATTTACAGCCATTTCTTGGTTAGGGCATGGTACCGCACACTTTGGTTTACTTTTAGTGTAAAGGATACTGTGGCGAATATTAACAATTCGATATATGTATGAATGACTATGCTGCTAGTAAATAAAATACAACAGCGAAGTAATCAGCCACACATATGTACATGTAAACAACAAAGCTAAGAGCGAAGACGAAAGAGAAACACGTACATGTATGCAGTAAAGCTTAGAGCGAACAAGAAAGAGAAAACAGACACAAATACATGTACACCGCAATAAACGGCGCATATTACTCAGCCCCATACATACATACATACGCTTTAAATGCAACAGAGAAAGTGCATATGAGTTCAGACGTTATTACATATTAGAGGTTTACGCCGATCACTTTATCGGCGGCGGCGGCGTGGGTGGTGCGCCGGCGTAAGCCGGTGTTCTTACTTTAAAAAGCTTGATTTCCCTATTAAAAAAATAATATTTAGGAAAGGTTTTGTTTGTATGAATTTAAGGAAATCAACGTGTTGGCCATTTCGGAAAGATCCGGGGGGTTTTCCTCAAGATATCAAAGATCGTTCAAAAATTTTCAGGAGTAGCTCCTTGCGGAAGGATGATCCCTCGTTCACTTACTCCAGAGAGGCTTCGAACCTAACCCTATAGATACATAAAACAGTCACACTTTTGTCTATATATCTCGTGCAAAGCGTAGTTTCACTTAAAGTTAACTCCTAGTAATCGTCGCGAACACAATTTCTTTAAATCATTGTGGCTCCTTGGTGGTCACGCACAAAGGCGACTTACTGTTGCTATTAATGGTTTATTAATACTCAAGACTCTCGTGGCACAGGGCGCCTCCAGTTTTTTCGGCTGTTTTAAGAGCTACAACTCCCGAAGTGCGAACAGTACTAATCCCGACCACCAGTCGCCACCACGCCTCCTGACCCTCACAGCATATGCCAGCACAGGAGCTATAGGACGGCGACTTCGAACACATGCCTTCGTCGACGTCACTTTCCTGGAAGCTATCCCAGAGAAGCGCCAACGTTAGGGAGTGACTATCCGCCATGTTGTTGTTGTTATTGTTGTTGTAGCGATAAGGACACTACCCGCAGGCCTTGGGGAGTGTTATCGATGCTGATAGTCCTTTGCCGGATGCAGATTCGATACGTTCCGGTACGATTTGTTATGACCACATGCATGAGGAGTTCGGGGTCGCCAGAGCCTCGGCTGTTAATGAAACAGGATTTGCCACGGATAGGTGAGGTTGACAATTGGGTTTAGAGAAGCTGACAACATGAAAGGGATGCGCTGCACAACACCTTGAATCTATTTGGTATTTTAGTCGCTTCTTACGCAGGCATACCTACAGTGGGTATATTCTAACTCCCTAACCCGCTGGGAGCCAGGATGCCGCCCTTGAAATCATAAGCAGTCTAAGTGGAGGTCTTGCGTAATGGGTGAAAATCATATAATCCTCGGCGCATCTACATAATAAAAATTTTACAAGGACTATGGATACAATTTTTAAAATCTAGACCAAAGTTTGCAGACAACATTGATTGCAATAGTCTTCGTTAAATCAAAACGATATTTTAAAACGAAAGTCGACCGATTTCAAGTTGAAAGATGTTAACTGCTGTTTTCCGGCTTATGATATAAGAGCTCATTATGGATGACCGCGTAGCTTCAGTTTTCGGACTAGTTCGACTGTCCAATACGTTAGGGTAGTAGAACACATGGTCATTAGTTCGACTGTCTGGGAAAAGCTTTTGCTTCACCACGTTGAGTGTTCTTGCGAAGGATAAAGCCTCACCTGGTTAAAATATGTGCCTACGTATTCAGATTTGTAAAAGGAGCCGTAACGTGTAAATGATATTTAAACTTGGTTGATAGGCTATAATCAATGTGATTCACTCCAAGCAACTAGGGAATAGGGCCGCCAAATTTATGAAATGTCAAAACGGGTGACATGGGTGTTGAAGGATGAAGTGTAAAAATCAAAATTAACATTTCAGACGCTACTGTATGGTTTCGCAAATAAACAACAGATGTTTGAATGTAAGCCCAAGTGATTTTTCAAACCCTTCTCATTCGTACATATATCCTCAACTTAAGTATGAGGTAAGAATCATTTCAAAGGAGTGTTTATGCCGCTAGAACCTACTAAAGGATTTTCATCACTGATTTCGCTTATTCTTTCAGCCAATCGCAATATAAAATTTTGTAAAAAATCGGCACCTTTTTTTAGTATTTGCCTTTTTTTAACAACTTGAGGACAATTTGAAAACAAGTTCGCCTTTGGTCATTTTTTTTGAATTCATTGTTCATTATTAATTTTTTGAAAAAAAATATGCAAAGTGAGCACATAAATTTATTATATATGTAACTTTTCTTTTAGTGTTTTGTTTTAATACCTTGGTGACTTGGGTGATGTAAAGTCCGTGTTAAGCTGACATCAAAAACGCCTGTGTTTTTAAATTACTTTTGAACAGTTGGAAAGAGTTGAATTTCGCAATCAGTTTTTTATAACTGGCAGTGATGCGCATCCGCTGATACCACTTTCGACCATATCTGACCAATTTTCGACATGACTAATAAATGGCCTAAACAGTCTTAAACGAGTAGAAAATATAGTAACGCGCCGAACATGTTCGTTATCCGGCGGCGGCGTGCGAAAAACTACCAAAATCGGCAGCGGCGGCGGCGGCGGCGTTTATCGGCGGCGTACATCTCTATTATACATACATGTAAGCAACATCTAAAAGCGCAGAAGTTATACTTGCACATATACACTCGTATAACAAGAAGATAAACGTGAGTATGAGTAAAACAATGAGAAATAAATAAGAAACTGCTCGAGAAGGCTGTTCGTGAAAACTGTAAACCATAGGCGAACGAGACAACAGAGTGTAAAAGCAGCGCTCGCTGAGGAATCATGAACAAGTTTGAGTTTAACACGCTTTTAGTACACCAGTAATTAAATTGTGAAATAGTACTACCACAGTAGTGTTGTGAATAAAGAACACTTTGCTATACTGAATATTTGAGTTATTTACTCGACAGTTCAGCGACTCGAGCTATAACAGAAGAATCAAGAATTCGTAAAATTCGTTGCAGTATTTTTTCCTTAAAAACATCGCAACGCCGATTTTTACACTCGCCACACGTTTATATGTAAAAATTCTCTTTTGCTTTTGAATATAAATTTACATACCCGTTGAACATAGTAATTGTATTAATGAATGAAACGTAAAACGCTTCGTAACTAAAAAATACTGTGCGCCTTAAATGTAAATATGTGATATAATATTTATATATTGAGCCTAATGCATAAAATTACACCAAAAGCTTGCACGCGCTGTTTTTGTAAAATGTGTGTTATTTGTTTTTGTACTGCATCGGCGATTCGCAAATATAAGCTTTTAGTGCATGATGTTCATTGCCCGCTCCTGTTTGAGCGCTCATCTGCTACAGAAAAGCTGATAAAATATCATATTGCTGTTAAGATGTAGCCACTTAAACCTAATTCATAAGATTTTTCTAATCAAATTCGAGGCAGAGTGTAAAAAAAAAAAAAAAAAACATGTCCGAGTTGCTGCACTACATTTTTATTCGAAACCAAAATTCTGTATGAAAAAGGTCCAAAATTGTAAAACAGGACCAGCGGCTGGGGCCCTATTCTGTTATTCGATTTGATTCGAAAGAAATTTCTTTAGAATCGAATTTCATAATAAGGCCCTTGTATTAATGGGAGTGCCACGAAATTCCCAAAAAAAATACCCAAACACAAAATTCCCAAAGAAAAAAAAATAGGTCTACCACGTTATCTCCAAAATCAAAATCCCCAAAACAAAATCCCCAAAATCAAAATCCCCAAAATCAAAATCCTCAAACTCATAATCCCCAACACAAAATCCCCATTTTATATGTGAAATAAATTCAAATTAGGTTTAAAATCGCCGCGACCAAAAAAGGCTAATAATCCATACCAACTTTCTGCATAGGAGGCCTTCGGCCGCGCTTATAAAAAAAAAAACCCTGGGTTACCCCATGCCAAGTCCGGGTGTGTGATATAACCAGTCATGCTTAACGAACGAAACGATATCATTTCGTTACGATAATCAACGCTAATAAACGAAACGAAGTCACTTCGTGATATCGTTTCGTTCGTTAAGCATGCCTGGATATAACCGTGCCTACCGCCACGGTGATGTCCTTCTGCGTAGTACACGCTTCTGTTAGTTTGTTCGAATTAGAGCAACTAGCAGTCCTATATATGGATAAGTAAAAATATGTATTGCCAAAACGTGAATATATAGATATATATACATAAATATGAATGAAAGAGGAAAGAGTTATTGCTATTTTTTACATGGTCATGATGTTTATAATAGCAATGGGATTTTGTGTTTGGGGATTTTGATTTTGGGGATTTTGAATTTGGGGATTATGTGTTTGGGTATTTTTTTTTTCTTTGAGGATTTTGTGTTTGGGTATTTTTTTTTTTTTTTGGATTTCGTGGCACTCCCATTCGAAGAAGCAAACAGAAGCGTGCACTACGCAGAAGGATATCACCGTGGCGGTAGCCACGGTTATACCACACACCCGGACTTGGCATGGCGTAGCCCAGGGTTATTTTTTATAGGCGCGGCCGAAGGCCGCCTATTCAAAAAGTTGGTGTGGATTATTAGCCTTTTTTGGTCGCGGCGATTTTAAACCCAATTTGAATTTATTTCACACATAAAATGGGGATTTTTTGTTGGGGATTATGAGATTGGGGTTTTTGATTTTGGGGATTTTGATTTTGGGAATTTTGATTTGGGGATTTTGTTTTGGGGATTTTGATTTTGGGGATAACGTGGTAGACGCGAAAAAATAGGTCCCAATTGCTGCATTACATTTATATTCAGAACTAAAATTCTGTATGAAAAAGGACCAAAATTATAAAAAACACCAAAACTTAGGCTCTGTATAAAGTGGTTCATATTAGAACAGATCTAAGCCTATTTCTGTCTCTAAATTGGGGGAAATTTCTTTAGAATCGAATTTCATAATAAGGGTCCTGTATTCATATCTAACTACTTGGATACCCTAATCGCATTGTTTTTAAAATATTGTGTCTAGGGTACAGAAAGGATAGGGTTTGTATGTATATACCCTGTATTGTGCTCGCACAATTTCTTTTCCATCCTTTCAATTGGCGAATTTAACGTGGCGATGTCCTAGGTTTCTTTAGTAGTTCCAACCCAGACGAAAACTGAAAATATTTTAGCTCCTTCTTGCAGAATTTCTATAACATAACACAATTCGCGGCTTTCATTTTCAAAATGCTATTTAATGCGGCCGCATTTTTACATTAGCATTATATATGTATGTGAAAATGAACTCTGCATAGTTTGAAAAACTCGCTGGGCCCTAATCTGTAACCCGATGCGTTCATCTCAATTTGATATCCAACGTAGAATATCAACGGGAAGAAGGGCTTGATACTGATTTTAGAACTATACATTTCTCTTAGGTGGGCGAATAGTTTGAGCTTGATATTAGAGATCAACTAGAGAACTATAAATTTCTCAAAGGTTGGTTAATGATTGTAGAATGGTGTTGGATATCAACTTGAGAACTAAAAGGTTGGAGAATAATTAGAAAATGATGTTGGTTATCAAATTGAGAACTATATATTTATCAAAGTCTGAAGGCATATTATTTGGAGAATTGTTTACCCATATGTCATGGATTTAGATAAGTTTCAGGCTTAAAACTGTTGGGAAAGAATGCAAACATATAGTCGAAGCTCCTAGCAACAGTTTTTTTTTTTTTTTTTGAGGATAGCCCATTTACACTTTTATCAACTAATTTTAAATTCAAAATTTAAAAACCTCAACTGTCGATTTTTGAAATAGAGAAAATCCAGATATTGAACTATAAAATTTGATCTTATTTGGTAATTTAAGTCTACTTATTGATTTCCCAACAGTATATGTAATTTGTAAATCCAAAAGAAAGCTATTTTACTTTCATAAAAACTAGAAAATCTGCAGAAAAAAGGCCAGTTGAGTCAACCTAAAAATAGGATAATTTTTGGTTTAAATCGAACAATGTGGCAAGCATGATTATACCAAAGCTCCACACTCACCAGCAGCATTGCTGCACTTGTGACAATTGTGTGACGAGCATCGCACAGCCCTTTCACTGCGCCCACTGTGTGGTTGTTGTTTGTGTGTACCCCTCATTTGAGTGGGTGTAAGTGCGACTGTTTGTAGTAGAGGTTTACGCCGATCACTTTATCGGCGGTGGCGCGCCGACGTTTGCCGGTGTTCTTACTTTAAAAAGCTTAATTTTTCTATTAAAAAAAAAATAATATTTAGGAAAGGTTTTGTTTGTATGTATTTAAGGAAATCAACATGTTGGCCATTTCGGAAAGATCTGGGGTTTTTGCCTCAAGATATCACAGACCGTTCAAAAATTTTTAGGAGTAGCTCCTTGCGGAGGGATTGTCCCTCGTTTGCTTACTCCAGAGAGGCTTCGAACCTAACCGCGGTCTTTGGAATTGGTACTGCTGCGTCTGCTGAAAAGAAAAAGAGATACATAAAATAGTCACACCTTTGTCTTTATATCTCGTGCAAATCGTAGTTTCACCAAGTGTTAACTCCTAATAATCGTGGTGAACACAATTTCTTTAAATCATTTGTGGCTCCTTGGCGGTCACGCACAAAGGCAACTTGCGGTTGCTATTATTGGTCTATTAATACTCATGACTCTCGTTGCACAGGGCGCCTCCAGTGTTTCGGCTGTTTTTAAGAGCTACAATTCCCGATGTGAGAACATTAGCAATGCCGACCACAATTCGCTATCACGCCTCCTGACCCTCACAACATATGCCAGCTCAGAAGCTATAGGACTGCTATTTCGAACTCATAACTTCGTCGATGTCACTTTCCTAGAAGCTCTAGGTGTAACTCCGAAGACTTTCCAACGGATGCTTTTGTCGCGCTATGCTGACGATCTACGCCAGAGCAATACCGTGAAATGTTAGGGAGTGATTATTCGGCCAAGGATGCCGCCCCCGGAATCATAATCAGTCTAAGTCGTTGCGTAATGGGTGAAAATCGTATACACCTTGGCGCATCTACATAATTTAAACTTATAAGGACCGTGGATTAAAGTTGTAAAATGTTGACCAAAGTTTGTAGACGTTTGTGTTCACAATTTTGATTTAAATAGTCTTCATTAAATCAAAACGATATTTTAAAATGAAAGTCGACCGATTTCAAGTTGAAAGATGTTAACTGTTGTTTTCCGGCTTATGATATAAGAGCTCATTATGGATGACCGCGTAGCTTCAGTTTTCGGACTAGTTCGACTGTCCAATACGTTAGGGTAGTAGAACACATGGTCATTAGTTCGACTGTCTGGGAAAAGCTTTTGCTTCACCACTTTGAGTGTTCTTGCGAAGGATAAAGCCTCGCCTGGTTAAAATATGTGCCTACGTATTCAGATTTGTAAAAGGAGCCGTAACGTGTAAATGATATTTAAACTTGGTTGATAGGCTATAATCAATGTGATTCACTCCAAGGGACTAGCTTTGGATAGGGCCGCCAACTTTAGGAAATATCAAACGGGTGGACTTGGGTGTTGAAGGATGAAGTGTGAAAATCAGAATTAACATTTCAAGACGCTATTGTATGGTTTCGAAAATAAATACAGATGTTTGAATGTAAGCCCAAGTGATTTTTCAAACCTTCTCATACGTACATATATCCGGCGGCGGCGGCGTTTATCAGCGGCTTATATCTCTGGTTTGTACAGCTGGCTTTGAAAATGTATGCGAAATTATTGTCACATCCTCAGGCGATGCAATAATAATATGCTTAAACTTTTATACTTTTGGTGATTTAAAAATACATTTTTTTGTGTATGTATAAATACTGGTATTAGCCAGATAAAATTAAAATTCAAAAGATTTCCGCACGTCAATATTTATGCACATGCGAGTACCTACATATTTATACATTTTTAAAGCACATATGTGCATATGTAGCAACCTTTATGTATGTACTTATTTACTCGACGCATACTTTCTTAATTTTGTTCGTTAATGATTGATTGCTTAGACCTAGACTTAAGATCAATGACAGTATATTAGCATTGAAACAGGTGTGTGAAAATATGCTAACTTTCTTTAATTGTAATGTATTTTGCTTAAAATAACGGTGTAGACGTTATGCGTATGTATTTAGTAGATATGTTATGGAAATGAGTTTATCGGTACGTCGGTACCGGAATTCTTTTATCGAAATCGGAAGAAAGACTGGGCGGTCCGTAGGAACCTTAGAATTTGTCACTTTTGGTTAAAAAACAGATTTTATTATAACAAGTAAGGAAGGCTAAGTTCGGGTGTAACCGAACATTACATACTCAGCTGAGAGCTTTGGAGACAAAATAAGGGAAAATCAGCATTTAGCAAAATGAACGTAGGGTAACCCTGGAATGTGTTGTTTGTACGATATGGGTATCAAATGAAACGTGTTAATGAGTATTTTAAAAGGGAGTGGGCCTTAGTTCTATAGGTGGACGGCTTTTCGAGATATCGCAATAAGGGTGGACCAGGGGGGACTCTAGAATGTGTTTGTATGATATGGGTATCAAATTAAAAGTATTAATGAGGGTATTAAAAGGAAGTAGCCCTTAGTTGTATATGTGAAGGCGTTTCGAGATATCGACCAAAATGTGGACCAGGGTGACCCAGAACATCTTCTGCCGGGTACCGCTAATTTATTTATATATGTCATACCACGAACAGTATTCCTGCCAAGATTCCAAGGGCTTTTGATTTCGCCCTGCAGAACTTTTTCATTTTCTCCTACTTAATATGGTAGGTGTCACACCCATTTTACAAAGTTTTTTCTAAAGTTATATTTTGCGTCAAAAAACCAATCCAATTACCGTGTTTCATCTCTTTTTTCATATTTGGTACAGAATTATGGCATTTTTTTAATTTTTCGAAATTTTCAATATCGACAAAGTGGGCGTGGTCATAGTTAGATTTCGCAAATTTTTAATACCAATGTAAAGTGAGTTCAGATAAGTACGTGAACTAATTTTAGTAAAGATATATCGATTTTTGCTTAAGTTATCGTGTTAACGACCGAGCGGAAGGACAGACGGTCGACTGTGAATAAAAACTGGGCGTGGCTTCAACCGATTTCGCCCATTTTCACAGAAAATAGTTATCGTCATAGAATCGATGTCTCTACCTGATTTCACAAGGATTGCTAAGTTTGTGTTCCACTTATGGCATTAAAAGTACTCTATATGAATTAAATGAAAAAGGGCAGAGTTACGCCCGTTTTGAAATTTTCTTTTATCTTTGTGTTTTGTTGCACCATATCATTACTGGAGTCGAATGTTGACATAATTTACTTTTATACTGTAAAGATATTAAATTTTTTGTTAAAATTTGACTTAAAAAAATTTTTTTTTAAAAGTGGGCGTGTTCGTCATCCGATTTCGCTAATTTTCACTTAGCACACATATAGTAATAGGAGTAAGGTGATACCAAATTTCATCATGATATCTTCAACGACTGTCAAATTCAAACTTGCAAAAATTTTAAATTACCTTCTTTTAAAATTGAGCGGTGCCACGCTCATTGTTCAAAATTTTACTAATTTTCTATTCTGCGTCATAAGTTCAACTCACCTACCAAGTTTCATCGCTTTATCTGTCTTTGGTAATGAATTATGGCACTTTTTCGGTTTTTCGAAATTTTCGATAACGAAAAAGTGGGCGTGGTTACAGTCCGATATCGTTCAATTTAAATATCGATCTGAGATGAGCACCCAGAAACCTACATTCCAAATTTCATCAAGGTATCTCAAAAGTTACTCAAGTTATCGTGTTTAAAGACGGACGGACATGGCTAAATGAATTTCTTTTTTCACCCAGATCATTTTGATATGAGCCGTTTATTTTGAAAGTGGCATATGTAATTTCCAACTCATGGTCTTAAATGCATTGTTATTTTTGAACTAATGCATATATAGTTCTACAATTATAAAATAATAATAAGACGTGCATCTTTTGGATATTGGACTCTAAAAAACTGGAGGCGAGGAGAGATACAAACAAATTACCACTGAACATAAACGACATGAAATGACTTATGCCACTTTCAAAATAAACGGCTCATATATAGAAGTCTAAATCTATCTCCATTAGTTTATGCCGTTACGGATTACCGTTATGCGAACACAGGCCCGTAGCTAGAAATTAGAATGCCCTACCTTAAAAAGGCCAACAAGTGAGATGAATTATTATAATTAAATTTTTTTTCATAGTTTGAGATAAAAAATTATTGCGGTTGCAATGTGTGGTATGGAGACTCCACCCTGCATCACAGATATAATTAAATCAAACTATCGAATTTTTGTAGTTTGTTAAAGGAATGATTCATTCCGGCACTTTTTTGATAAAAACCAATCTCGCTGTGAGCGAACAACACCAAAAGCGCGGAATTGATTTCTAAGGCTATGTGCTAATCTAAAACATTTTACTCGATGGAGAATTTAGAAATTTTCTATGGTTATCGTTTAATCGTTTTAGAGAGTTTTTTTTCACCTTGACTTGCGTGCATATGTACAGGCGACCCACATACCAAATTTGAAGATCATAACTCTCTTAGGTATTGAATAATCGAAGGAGACATTTTCATTCGTTTATTTTTTGATCAATGTATCATGTTACATGAATTCTTGCATCATGGCAAAATAGCTGCCTTATATGCTGGAACAGGGATTGGCCGACTCCTCGAACAACACTGGTCTGAACATTTGGCAGTTACAAAAGTTGTATACGATAATTATTCACCGATTTTGCAGACTTTAAAAGAAATTAAAAATGGCAGATTCAATGGTGATGACGTCGGCAAGAGTATCGGTATTAAAAGAGTTGTGCTTAATTTAGAATTCCGAATAGCCGTGGTTGTGGCCAAAAAAATCTTATCCACGCTACAACCTGCAGACGCAGCTTTGCAAGCACCGAGCGCTAGATTGAAAGACGCCATAGCAGTCATCAATTTATTTAAAGCTAAGTCTTTAACAAGCAACGACTCCGGCGAATCAGAAATTAGGGCACAGAGGCATTTAAGAAAACCGAATCGGATGGATGACTATTTCATGTATGACCACCAGAGAAAATGTAGAAGAGAACGACGAGCCATTTAACTCTGAGTATTTCCAAACTTTCGACATTGTGAATGATAACTAAGTGTGATATCTTCTACATAGACGTCAAAATTCCAAAGTGATTGGATCACCTGATTTGTAATTGACTATCGCTGGTTCATTCTGTATATCTTTCTATCACCCGCTGAAGATAGGCGTTGCCTTATTGAACACCCTGTCAAAACGCTAAAAAGTAGCCATATTGAACATCCTGTCAGGCAGTTGACAGATAAGATATCACACTTAGTCATCACTCACAATGACTTTGGACATACTAATTTTTAAATTACGAAGGTTTTCGTACAATGATGATCAGTTCGATTGCAAGTCTGGATTAGTTGGATATAGATAAAATGGAGCCACTGAAAAATTTGGGTAATTTTCAAAATATTTCATTATCAAGATAATTCGTCTTTTTTCAATTTTGAATAAGTTTCCATGTCTGAAAATTCCATCTAGGGAAGAGGCTAGTGTGGTTAAAGCTTAATTGAGTCGTAACGAAGATATAATGGAAGATATACTGCAATTTTTGTACAGACGTTTAAAGACACATATGAACTTTTTGCATCTGTAGCGACCATAGAATGTAGTACTGCAGTGTGCGAATCAATCTTTTCAACACTAACTGCAATCAATAGGCCTCAAAGGCTGTGAATGGGTCAAGAGAGAATGACTGGTATGGTATTTCTCGCCTTTGAGAAAAAGAGAACAAAATCGGTTGATCTGAACGAAGCTCTTCGCATTTTTAATAACATGACGAACCGCAGGATTCATCTGTTTTGAATGCTTTTACTATGTTTTTTATAAGAATAAGTTTGCAGAAACAATAAACTGAAGTGGTATTTTTGGTCGTGTCTATTTACTCCTATCGCCCATCCTGCACTCACTCGAACTTAGACGTGGATCTCCACATCTAAATCTCGAAACTCAACCATCTTGTTGGCTTATTCTCAATGAGTATTGCTTATGTACTGTCGCAATAATTATGTGTAAACAAATAGGTATTAAATGTACGTCACTGACCTAGAGATAAGTGATATACATGCTGATTGATTTTGGAAGCCATGCCTCGATGTCATTTACTTCCGCCCTACCTTAAACCAACGCTGCCCTAGCTTAAATTTAAGTCTAGCTACAGCCCTGTGCGAACAAAGTTAATATACTCTGTGAGCTCTGCTCAGCTGAGTATAAAAGTTCTAAAAAAAGTTCGATCTTGGAAGTTTTGTTTTCGTGTTTTAAGGAACTTCCCGAAAACTCTGAGATCTTAAATTTTGCACGAAGATTTGGGCTCTATTTGGCTGTAATATTTGGTATAAAAGAGATATTTAGAGATATTTAGAAAGTCCACTTACAGAATGTGGAATATTGCGACCGCCATTTGAGAAGCTTCCCGTTGTGATAGATCCTTAAATCTAAAGACATACTTCATATCTTAGGAAAATGCAGCATGCTGGAAGCCATTTTTTGATAGGTACCACAGGCATTGTGAAAACTAAAAAAAACTTCCGAACTTGGAAATTTTGCTTTCGAGTTTTAAGGAACTTCCCGATAACCCAGAAAGCTGACATTTTGAATAAAACTTTGGCTTTTATTACGTTGTAATATTTAGGATAAAAGAGTTTGCTATGGCAGGGTTAGACATTTTTGAGGTATTAAAAAGTTAGTTTTAAAATTGTGGAATCTGGTGATCGATTTTTAAGGAAGTACTCATTGAGCTAGAAACACGAAAACTTCCACAACCGGTCACCTTGAAAATGCAAAATAAGGAAAAATTAAAGAGAAGATAAAAATTTGTTTAATTCCTTTCTTAATATCAATGGACCAGAAGAAACGAAAAATGTCTCTTGTGGCAAAAATATTATCTTGTCGAACTTTGATATTAAAATTTTACCATAACCACTGCACAAACTTGTTTGAGGAACAAAAATATCCCCCAGTTGGCTAGGGGGCTTAGAATATACCCGCGGCAGGTATGCCTTTCGTAAGATGCGACTAAAACATCAAATTGATTCAAGGAGTTGTGTAGCGCAACCCATAAAGAGGTTGCCAGCGCAATTTATAGCTTCTCCAACCCAATTGTCAACCTCACCTATCCGAAGCGAATCCTATTTCTTTGAAGGATTCATGTGGTTTAAAAAGATTCATGTGGTCATACTAAATCGTTCATCGTGTAGTCATACTAAATGTTACCAGATCGTACTGGATCTGCATCCAGCAAAAGACCATCAATATCGATAACAGTCCCCAAAAACTTCGGAATGAGTGGGGGGGGGGGGGGGGGGGGGAGGTACTTATGGCTAGACCAATAACAAAAGGTACAAAAATATAAAGGTGGATCATAAATTGCCGGACTTAGGTAAATATTATATCGAAAGTCTATTGCACTCCACCTTTATATTTTTGTTCCTCATAGAAAGTTTTACAAAGGTTGCGTTAAAATTTGAATATCAAAGTTCGACAAGTTTATGTCTTTGTTTGAAGAGACATTTTTCGTGACTTTTGGTCCATTGATATAAAGGAAGTACTTAAAAGTTTTTTATCATCTTTTTAGTCTTTATTTGGTAATAAGTAGATATATTGGGAAAACTGGATATGTCAAATAATTATTAAAATTTTCTCATCTTCATTAATATTATAAATGAAAAAGTCTGGCTGTTTCGATGTCTGCACATCAGAAATGACGTTAGTTAAATCAACAAATATTGGCTTTTGTTCGTTAATTAATAGAAGTGCCCTTGATTGTATTATGGCTAATTTACTGAATTTTTTCAACAGAACAAATTTGTTAAGTTTTTTCAAGAGAAGAGAGACTTACGATCTAGAGTTAACAATATTTTATAGAGATGGCATATTTTCAATTTATGTGATAATATGTGTGTGTGTGATAAGTGATTTTTCTGCTGAAAGAACTGATTTTATTTGTAGGGTACCCGGCGTTGCTCGGTTGGGCAAATACTAATCTAAATAAGAAGGTGTATTTTAACACATTCCTTCCCGTTACTCAAAGTCAAGAAATCAGTATATAAAATTATATTGATCTTCTTCAAAATGTATCTCAAATGTTTCTCATTCTTACCCTTTATAATTTCCTTATCTTTCCCTCTTTTTTTTTCACCCTATACCTCTCTCCTTCTTTTTTCTTAGATAACTCATTCCTCTAGTTTATCATTATTTGCTTTATTTTTCAAATTTTATTTTGTCACACACAATTCATACTCAAAATCTCAAAAGTTAATCAAAATATTTTAGCTGCACAATTTTTGTCTATCATCTCATATATACATCTATTTTTACAATGGAATGCTTAAATTTAATAACAACTTTTAAATCACTCTATGCAATCGCTTTAACTTTTTGTGAATTCACTGCTATGGCCAAACAAAAGTTCTGCACTTAAGTACGTACATGGTGTATGAGTAACTTTTGCTGACATACAAAATTTGTCGCACCACCTAGTGGTGCACGTGAAATTGAAAAAAAAAAATTTAATTATTAACAAGTAAGGAAGGTTAAGTTCGGGTGTAACCGAACATTACATACTCAGTTGAGAGCTATGGTGACAACATAAGGGAAAATAACCATGTAGGAAAATGAACCGAGGGAAACCCTGGAATGTGTTTGTATGACAAGTGTATCAAATGAAAGGCATTAAAGAGTATTTTATGAGGGAGTGGGCCATAGTTCTATAGGTGGACGCCTTTTCGAGGTATCGCAATAAAGGTGGACCAGGGGTGACTCTAGACTTTGTTTGTGCGATATGGGTATCAAATGAAAGGTGTTAATGAGTATTTTTAAAAGGGAGTGGGCCTTAGTTCTATAGGTGTTCGCCTTTTCGAGATATCGCATTAAGGTGGACCAGTGGTGACTTTAGAATATGTTTGTACGATATGGGTATCAAATGAAAGGCATTAATGAGAGTTTTAAATAGGAGTGGTGGTAGTTATATATGTGAAGGCGTTTTCCAGATATCGACCAAAATGTGGACCAGGGTGACCCAGAACATTATCTGTTGGATACCGCTAATTTATTTATATATCTAATACCTGCCAAGATTTTAAGGGTTTTTTATTTCGCCCTGCAGAACTTTTTCATTTTCTTCTACATAATATAATAGGTGTCACAACCAATTTATAAAGTTTTTTCTAAAGTTATATTTCGCGTCAATAAAACAATCCAATTACCTTACCATGTTTCATCCCTTTTTTCGTATTTGGTATAGAATTATGTCATTTTTTTCATTTTTCGTAATTTTCGATATCGAAAAAGTGGGCGTGGTCATAGTCGGATTTCGTTGATTTTTCACACCAAGATAAAGTGAGTTCAAGTAAGCACGTGAACTAAGTTCATTAAAGATATGTCGATTTTTGCTCAAGTTATCGTGTTAAGGGCCGAGCGAAAGGACAGACGGTCGACTGTGTATAAAAACTGGGCGTGGCATCAACCGATTCCGCCCATTTTCACAGAAAACATTTAACGTCATAAAATCTATGCCCCTACCAAATTTCAAAAGGATTTGTTAATTTTTGTTCGACTTATGGCGTCAAAAGTATCCTAGACAAATTAAATGAAAAAGGGCGGAGCCACGCCCATTTTGAGATTTTCTTTTATTTTTGTATTTTGTTGCACCACATCATTACTGGAGTTGAATGTTGACATAATTTACTTATATACTGTAAAGATATTAAATTTTTTGTTAAAATTTTACTTTAAAAATTTTTTTTTTTTAAAGTGGGCGTGGTCCTTCTCCGATTTTGCTAATTTTTATTAAGCATACATATAGTAATAGGCGTAACGTTCCTGCCAAATTTCATCATGATATCTTCAACGACTGCCAAATTACAGCTTGCAAAATTTTAAATTACCTTCTTTTAAAATTGGGCGGTGCCACGCCCATTGTCCAAAATTTTACAAATTTTCTATTCTGCGTCATAAGTTCAACTCATCTACTAAGTTTCGTCGCTTTATCTGTCTTTTGTAATGAATTATCGCACTTTTTCGGTTTTTCGAAATTTTCGATATCGAAAAAGTGGGCGTGGTTATACTCCGATATCGTTCATTTTAAATAGCGATCTGAGATGAGTGCTCAGGAACCTACATACCAAATTTCATCAAGATACCTCAAAATTTACTCAAGTTATCGTGTTAACGGACGGACGAACGGACGGACATGGCCCAATCAAATTTTTTTTCGATCCTGATTAGTTTGATATATGGAAGTCTATATATATCTCGATTAATTTATATATGTACAACCAACCGTTATCCAATCAAACTTAATATACTCTGTGAGCTCTGCTCAACTGAGTATAAAAATTCTTAGTTCTGCAAGATGAAAAACCTTCATCTTGATCCAAGCAACCTATATTCAAAATTTGGTGATTATTGAAGTGTGGGAAATACGTTTCCATAGGGTACACACACAGAATTTGATTTTTATATATATAGATTTCTACACCGAACAAATTTCAATATTATGCAGATGCAGCGGCTAATGTTAAAGAGAAACTTACTCTCATGGCGCCCACTACTTTTGGTGGTGGCACAGAGATCTCTGTCATATCAACAGCTTTCATGTTTTTCCAATGTTGATTGAAATTTGTTAATTAAACGGTTTTCATGGGTATTATTAGGGTGAAAGTAAATGGTTTTAAGTTAACGTATGATGGACATTTTTTTTCGAATTGACCGTAAAACGATAATTTCATAATCAATAATGTTCGATAGTTTGTGATTCAAAAATTATTTGTAATGGATTAAAATTTACAGAAATTGAGGTTGAATTAATTTGCAAATCGGTTGAATTTACTAGTTTCTTTCTTTCAGTATAGATGTTTGGCCTTGTCACTCAATACCACCATAACGGCTGATCAAATTCCGATGAAATTTGGCACCTAGGTACAAAAAACAATTTACTGGCAATAGTTTTTTTTTAAAAAGGTGGTGGAATCTCACGCTCCCTAGGAAATTTTTGATTATTTTAAATTCTTTCAACCTTAAGTATTGTGAAACTGATCAATGACATTAAGTCTATGAGTCATACGAACAGAGATTGAATACCTTTCGGGAAGTCTTTCCAGGAATAATTGAGAACTATTTCTGTATACTTTCTGGATAAGTTTTGGTATCAATTCGAGACCATATCGGCATTATTGTTGAATTGTATTCGCTGGTATTTCGTAATTATTTTTGCATCATTTTGGAATGATTTTGCGGAGACTGTAGTGATTAATTCGGAGATATTACAGGATCAATATCGAATTGTTTTTGGGTAAGTTTAAAAATTGATTACGGTATCACACGGGCAATATACCCAGATCACTTCGGCATGTCTTCTAATCATTTCGTCACTTTCTCCCTATCATGTCGATATTCTTAGGATGTGGTACCAACTTTAAAATGAGAGTGCCGTTGAAAAGGAGAAAAATAATGTATTAAAAGAAATTGTTATGATGATCACAAAGGTATAGAAATACTTATATAAGATTTTTAACGCGAAAGTTCTTATATCATTCAAACTTCGCGATATAAACCTAAACGAGATTTTTACCATCGAATTGATTTGGTGGTATTCAACAACTTGGCTTCACTCGCGCTGAAGTTGGATTGTAAGTACTGCTTGCCAGATCTTTCTCACTAATTATTGTTTTAAATTGTTCGGCAAATAGCGCCCACAAGGACTCTTCACTACTAACTAAGTAACGGTTCCCCATTCTCCTTCTTTATAAGCCCCTTGACAGTTTGAGCTCTGAATATAACTATTAACCTCTCGTTTCGATAGAGCATTGTATGTCTTCACAGACGTTTTCCCCCGAAATTTTCCTTTGACTTGCTATTTTTTGTCGCTTTTAGATCTATTTTAGATTCGTTCCAACATTCTTCTTGTATTCGTTTTAGGGGGATGATGGAGTGATTTATATGCGGTCTGAGAAACATGCCCTATTGAGTACCATCAAGTCATACCGCTCAGAACTCAACGTGATATCGCGAACTTTTGTTGAAGCACGGTATTTCTGCATGCTATCAACTTGACCCACTTATAACATCCTGCCGAATCAAAGGCTGGCATTGGTTCACTTGGTTTATTCTGTAACATCCTGATAATGAAGTTAAGAATCTTCCTTACAACTGATCTTCATTTCTTGCTAGACAACTACCCAAAGGGATTGGTGCGTTTAATTAGCGCTGCTTCGCTACATCATCCATCCTATCGAGAGTGGGCAAAGTCGAAAGCTTTAAAATATATGGATTATCTCGGCAAACCACTCAAACTGCGTTTTACTTGTGTTTACTTCATCTATGGATCATACCAATTCCCGCTCTTCTACTCTGTTTGTACTTGCCTGTCGCCTCTTCGCCGAAGACATACACTTTTCTATACTATGGCTTCCTATGACTAATTCATTGATTATAGCGATATCAACTTCCCCGGCTTGCAACTCTATTCTCCTTTTAGCCCAGTGTTTATCTTTGATATATTCTGAGCAAACCATTTTATTCTTACTATCCAGCAGTGTGCACTCAGCTACGTGTTATTGATTATGCGGAAAAAGAACCTTCCCATTCAGTAACGCCACTACCAGACCATCGTCTGCACCAAGGTATGAAAATTTTTAATTATGAAGTATTAAAAAAAATAGTTTTTTAAATATACTAAAAAAAACTTGGATTTATTAAAAAAAGGATTCGAATACGACGTTTCGACTGCTCTAACCGCTATACCATAGAAATGAAGACGAATCGAGAGATTGAAAACCGATTCGAAACGATTCGACCTTATTGAAATGGAGGACATCTCCAGTAAATCGACTCGAAATCAGCACCGTCTAACTTTTCAAATTGAGTGGGAATACAGAGCTAACAAGTCTGACTATTTCGTTCTTAGATTCTTTTTGCGAATTTGGTGAAAAACAGTACCACTGTTCGTTCCCGAGAACGTAAGCTGAACGAAAGTAAATGTATGTAACTCCGAGGAAATAAAGACCGGACTTTTCTTCCAGTTTTCGTCGTGCTCCTTTTAACTGTTACTAGTACTACTACTATCATCAAAAAATTGGCTTGGAGAAAAGGACAATAATATTGTAAGACTGGATGATACTTTTTAACAGTTAAAGCAAGTATAATCTCGTTTAAATCAATAAAATCAAAAGCATTCCAAACAACTTACCCACGCGTAATACACCCATTATTAATTCAACCACACCAGTGAGGAAGGTCAGAAGTATAGCAAATTCAATTGGTTTACCCACAGTAAATTGTAAACTGACAAGAGCAACCAAACTTGTGGGACCAACTATGACTTTTGGTATGGAACCAAATATCAAATACACAAAACAACCCAAAAAGGCCGAACAAAGCCCATAACGCGCCGGTAATCCCGCAAGTAGGGCACACGCAATACTCTCGGGTATAATAGTGAGACCCAGAGTTATTCCGGCGATTAAATCGCTCAAGGCCCATTCGGTGTTATAATCAACAATCCAATTGAGTATTTCAAAACGATTACGCAGCACTTTTTTCACTTTGCCCACTGTTGTAAAAGGCGTCGAACTGCGACGTAAAGCAGCAGTGGTAAAAGGTTTGGCGGAATCAATAAAAATTTTCGTTTCATTTTGCGGTAACATATGCGCTTTGGCAGCACTGGTAGCATCAGCTGTGGGCGTTAGCATTTTATTTTGATTTTACTTAGGTGGTTTTTTATGAGTTCTAGGATATTTCTACACTTCACTCTTCACTTTATTTGGTACGCGTTGTTATTAGTCACTTTATTTAAATTGAGAATTTTAGGCACTTTGCACGAATCAAGCACACTTATTAATTTTTGTTGCTATATATACCCGTTTTTTTTAATTTAAATAAAATGTCTTTCACCAGACTTGTCTCAGCGTCGGTAGTTAGTGCGTGAGTAGAGAACCTCACTGATCGCTCACCGGTTTGTCTTTGAACTCTTGCTTCATTGCAAGGCGTTTCATTATGTCTTTTCATCTGACCTGTTCCCGCTCGAATTCACTTTGATCTCGGTTCTGAGTCTGTCGTTCGTACTTTCAAAATAAAAATTTCTGCTTTCGCTGTCGCTGCAGCTACGACCGCAATTGCTTTTAAGTTTAATAACTTACGAATTTGTCGCGGTTACTTATTTTTTTGTGTGATTTTTTACTTTTTTATTCTCAGCTTTTAGATTTGTCTCTGCGCATTTGCAAATAAATAAACCGCTTAATAAGAAGGGATTTAAAAATGGCATGTCACATACATATATACATACATATATAGACTGCCTCGACTTCCTTCTTTCCTCTATCTGTTTGAATGCAAAGATTTATCTGTTGTGTTTGCTATTTACTTGTAAGTGTAAATTATATTATATTTATTATTTATTAAATAACGACAATAAAACTGGATGCGTCAAGTCGTCGGTAAACGCAGTGGGACCGTCATTAAGTAAACACCAACCGAAAACGTTGTAAGATCATTACAAATTTTAGTGTAATAAAGTGATAATTAGTAGATAGTAATATGCTGTTGTAATTGTTGATAATTAATATCATAAAATAGTTGAGTCAATAAATCATCACCAGAAGCTCGAATTTTTAGACGAGATAAGAAATAATTTAAATAGAACTTAACCAAGAACAAGTAAGGAAGGCTAAGTTCGGGTGTAACCGAACATTACATACTCAGCTGAGAGCTATGGAGACAAAATAAGGGAAAATCACCATGTAGGAAAATGAACCTAGGGCAACCCTGGAATGTGTTTGTATGACATGTGTATCAAATGGAAGGTATTAAAGAGTATTTTATGAGGGAGTGGGCCATAGTTCTATAGGTGGACGCCATTTAGGGATATAGCCATAAAGGTGAATCAGGGTTGATTCTAGAATGCGTTTGTACGATATGGGTATCAAATGAAAGGTGCTAATGAGTATTTTAAAAGGGAGTAATCCTTAGTTCTATAGGTGGACGCCATTTAGGGATATCACCAAAAGGGTGTACCAGGGCTGACTCTAGAATTTGTTTGTACGATATGGGTATCAACTGAAAGATGTTAATGAAAATTTTAAAGGGGAGGGCGCCTAAGTTCTATAGGTGGACGCCTTTTCGAGATATCGCCATAACGGTGGACCAGGGGTGACTCTAGAATGTGTTTGTATGAAATGGGTATCAAATTAAAGGTATTAATGAGGCTTTTAAAAGGGAGTGGGTGGTAGTTGTATATGTAAAGGCGTTTTCCAGATATCGACCAAAATGTGGACCAGGGTGACCCAGAACATCATCTGTTGGATACCGCTAATTTATTTATATATGTAATACCACGAACAGAATTCCTCCCAAGATTTCAAGGGTTTTTTATTTCGCCCTGCAGAACTTTTTCATTTCATTCTACTTAATATGGTAGGTGGCACACCCATTTTACAAATTTTTTTTCTAAAGTTATATTTTGCGTCAACAAACCAGTCCAAATACCATGTTTCATCCCTTTTTTTCGTATTTGGTATAGAATTATGGCATTTTTTTCGTTTTTGGTAATTTTCGATATCGAAAAAGTCGGCGTGGTCATAGTCGGATTTCGGGCATTTTTTATACCAATACAAAGTGAGTTCAAATAATTACGTGAACTGAGTTTAGTAAAGATATATCGATTTTTGCTCAAGTTATCGTGTTAGCGGCCAAGCGGAAGGACAGACGGTCGACTGTGTATAAAAACTGGGCGTGGCTTTAACCGATTTCGCCCTTTTTCACAGAAATAAGTTATCGTCCCAGAATCTAAGCCCCTACCAAATTCCACAAGGATTGGTAAATTTTTGTTCGACTTATGGCATTAAAAGTATCCTAGACAAATTAAATGAAAAAGGGCGGACCCACGCCCATTTTGAAATTTTCTTTTAAATTTGCATTTTGTTGCACCATATCATTACTGGAGTTGAATGTTGACATACTTTACTTATATACTGTAAAGATATTAAATTTTTTATTAAAATTTGACTTAAAAAAAAATTTTTTTTTTAAAGTGGGCGCGATCGTTCTCCGATTAAGCATACATATTGTAATAGGAGTAACGTTTCTGCCAAATTTCATCATGATATCTTCAACGACTGCCAAATCACAGCTTGTAAAACTTTTAAATTACCTTCTTTTAAAAGTGGGGGGGGGGGGGGGGGGGTGCCACGCTCATTGTTCAAAATTTTACTAATTTTCTATCCTGCGTCATAAGTTCAACTCACCTACCAAGTTTCATCGCTTTATCCCTCTTTGGTAATGAATTATCGCACTTTTTCGGTTTTTCGAAATTTTCGATATCGAAAAAGTGGGCGTGGTTATTGTCCAATATTGTTCATTTTAAATAGCGATCTGAGATGAGTACTCAGGAACCAACATACCAAATTTCATCAAGATACCTCAAAATTTACTCAAATTATCGTGTTAATGGACGGACGGACGGACATGGCTCAATCAAATTTTTTTTCGATCCTAATGATTTTGATATATTTAAGTCTATATCTATCTCGATTCCTTTATACCTGTACAACCAACCGTTATCCAATTAAAGTTAATATACTCTGTGAGCTCTGCTCAACTGAGTATAATAAGCAAGCCTTAGTTCAGCTTAAATGGAATTATGCACCCAAATAAAGGTTTAGCAATGGCTTAGGGAAAAAAAAATATTTGGCACTATGTACCTCCGTGGGAATTAAGTCCGCACTTCTCTTACAATTTTTGTCGTGCTCCGTTTTAATTTTTCCTACAAATTGCCGGTAAAATATCTAAATGTTTTATAAACACTTCGAAAGGCAGCTGCAAGGCAGAGAAATTTTCATCCAGAAGCTTTTCGTAGCTTTTTTGAAGTGTTTACTTTAGCTTTGCTTTATTAAAAAAACTTGTTTCGAAATGTTTGATGTTGCTTTGCTCGAGACTTGAACCCAGAACTTTCGGTGTTGTAGGCAGAGCTAATTATCAGTGGCTAATCACTTAACCTATTTTGAAGCAACATATGTATGGTGATGTACAAAACTTTTCTAGTTTCGATGCTTTCTATCAGCTTCATCGGGGAGTCTGGACAATTTTTATGCAGACAACTTTGGTTTATATGCATAGGTTTTAAGAAGATTTACCTCATGCTCTCCCTCTCCCTCCCGCTCTCCCCGTTTTTCTTTATCCTTATATTAACGCCTTCTTCTACCCGTATCTTTCTTTGCGTCTCTTTCTCCCTCTCCGTTGTTCCTCTCACTTCTTTTCCGCTACATCTATCTCTATGTCTCTATCTTGTTCTGACTCTAACTCTATCTATTTCTCTTTCCCTATTTTCTATTCTCTCTAGTACTTCTTATTCTTCTTCATCCCCTATTCCCAGCCCCAGTCTCAGTTCCAGTTTCAGTTACAGTTCCAGCCTAACTCCAAGTTCAAGTCCCTGTCTCAGTTCTAGCTCCTGTCCCAGCCCGTTGTTCTGCCCTAATTTTGGTTTATATGTATATCTTTCAAGAAGCTTTACCTCTTACTCCCCCCTTATCTCCCCTTTTTCGTCATACTTTTATTTACTCCTCTCTATCTCCCCGTCATTTTCTCTGCATCTCTTTCTCCCTCTCCGTGTCTTCCCTCACTTTTTTTCCGCTCTATCTATCCCTATATCTCTACCCTCATCTAACTCTATCTATTTCTCAGTCTATTTCTCCTTCCCTCTTTTATTTTCTCTGCAGTTCTTCATATTTTTCTCCATCCCTTAATACCAGTCACAGTCTCAGTTTCAGTTACGGTTCCCGCCCGATTCTAAGTTGCAGTTCCAGTCCCAGTCCAATTTCTATTCCAAGTCCCGTTTCCAGTCCAAGTCCCACTGTCAACTTCCGCGAAAAAATGTCGTAAATACTAATCTAGGCAAAGAGCTAACTACATACCAAACTTCATGCAAATCGAACCATGAATAAAATTTGTTCGAATAGTTCGAGAAGAAACTTCTGCCCGGGTTGCTGTGATCGCTTATTTACTCGTAGTCCCTCGCACACAAAGTTGCTTCTCTCATTAAAAAGAGAGGACTGTAGACTCATGACGGGTATGGTATTCTGACTAAACAGTGCCTTCTGGCGTCACATGCCTTTAAATTAGACTTGGTCAGTGATAGCAGATGTAGGAAGTGCGGGCAGGAGGTTCTGTGCTCTTGCTCTGCGTTTGCCAGGCTAAGACTCCAGCTATTAGGAGTGCTACAGCTGTCAGATGTAGAAGCAGCCAGTGGCTTAAATCCTAGGAAGCTTATAGTATTTGCTAAGAGGATGGAGTTATTTTATAACATAGGTCCTGGTTTTTGAAAGGGCATTTGATCGTTAAAACAAACTTCTGGTAACACTACGGACTTATTCAGTCTATGTGAGGTCCTCATTGACCGGCCAGTTCAACCTAATTTAACCTAACCCTCGCACACACTACGCACTCGAGTTCAATGAACCTATTCAACCAAATTCACAGACGAGCATAGTTCAATCACTTTGCTTAATAGATCTGATTGTTAGATACGAATCGTACAATTAGGTCAAAAGTTTTATTTATTTTTGTCAAGCATGTGTAAATTTTTATCCTAAAATATTTTGTAAATAATAAAATTAAATAAAATATTTGTACATACATAGTTTGTGGAAAGTTTTTCACAAAATATGTGAGTAAAATTAATCAGAATGTCGTTGAGTATATAATTTAAGCGTAGCTAATCAATAAACGGGAGCAGTTCGCTAAGCTACAGAAAATATGATGAAGACGAAAAAATACATGACGAATGACGATTCCTAATCGATGAGTAGTACTCTGTAAGCGACTCATCCTAAAAGTCGTATATTTTTTAATGATAAGACGTTCACATCTATGATCTATTATCATGTTGCTGCTCAAGGCATTTCTGACTGATTGATTATGTTCCATGTTCTTGTTTGATTGTTATCGCGCTCAATTTGTTTGGGACGTCTGCTCATTGGCCTTTTCCGTTGGTACTTTTTAACACGCTTTTATTAGCTTGGCCTGTATGTAACGGAATTTTTGAGCTTAATTTTCACCAGTTTCTAGAAGTCTGATTAATTTGAAACTTTGCATACGTATCAAGGACCGATGACAATGCATTAATGTGATGGTTTGGTGACATAAGGTCAACTGCCATAGGGTCTATTGGTCTTATAACCACTTTGAATGGCCATAAGTTTGATTGAAACTTTGCACACATATAAAGGATCGATGACAATGCATTAATGTGATGGTGTGGTGACATAAGGTCAACGGCCATAAGGTCAATTGGCCTTATTACCACTTCGAATAGCCATAGGTTTGATTGAAACTTTGACACGTATCAAGGGTCGATGACAATGCATTAATGTGATGGTGTGGTGACATAAGGTCAACGGCCATAAGGTCAATTGGCCTTATTACCACTCTAAATGGCCATAAGTTTGATTGAAACTTTGCACACGTATCAAGGCTCGATGACAATGCTATAATGTGATGATGGGGTGACATAAGGTTAACGGACATAAGTTCAATTGAACTTATGACCACCCCAAATGGTCATAGATTTGAAACCTTGCACATAATGCGAAAAACGTATTCCTTTATTAATGATAGAAGTGGATGCATGGCACATCTACGAAAGAGCATACTGGAGCCCTTTTTTAACACGCTTTTATTAGCCTGTATGGAACGGAATTTTTGAGCTAAATTTTCACAGGTTTCTAGAAGTCTCATTAATTTGAAACATTGCATACGTATCAAAGACCGACGACAATGCATTAATGTGATGGTGTGATGGCATAAGGTCAACGGCCATAAGGTCAATTGGCCTTTTACCACTTTGAATGGCCATATGTTTGATTGAAACTTTGCACACGTATCACGGCTCGATGACAATGCATTATTGTGATGGTGTGGTGACATAAGGTCAACGGCCATAAGGTCAATTGGCCTTATTACCACTTTGAATGGCCATAAGTTTGATGGAAACTTTGCACACGGATCAAGGCTCGATGACAATGCATTAATGTGATGATGTGGTGACATAAGGTTAACGGCCATAAGGTCAATTGGCCTTATTACCACTTTGAATGACCATAAGTTTGATTGAAACTTTGCACACGTATCAAGGCTCGATGACAATGCATTATTGTGATGGTGTGGTGACATAAGGGACAATGCAATAATGTGATGGTGGGGTCACATAAGGTTAACGGACATAAGGTCAATTGAACTTGTGACCACCCCAAATGGCCTTAGATTTGAAACCTTGCACATAATGCGAAAAACGCATTCCTTTATTAATGATAGAAGTGTATTTTTTTATTTATTAAACATCGCACATATACGAAAGAGCATACTGGAGCCCTTTTTAACACGCTTTTATTAGCTTGGCCTGTATCTATCTATGTATCTATGCATCTGTGTATGTATGTAACGGAATCTGGAGTGGAGCCGAGATCCCCGGTAATACAGAGCTCCGAACTCCGTTGCACCTTTTGAAGCATTTTAAGATAGGTACTTTTACCTAGTGCAGGCCACCAGACCAAGTCACCATAAATACGAATAGGGCGCAAAATGGCTGTGTAAATCCGGTAGATCACCTTAGGGGAAAATCCCCAGGAGGTGCCAATTGCCCTCTTGCAGGTGAACAGCTCTGCTGCTGCCTTCTTGGATCGCTCCACTATATGGTCACTCCATAATAATAGCTTCCTATCCAGAATTATTCCCAAATACTAGATTTGATCGCTAAACGGTAAGAATGTACCCCCAATTCTTGGCGGTGCAAGATTTGGTACTTTGTACCTCCTCGTGAAGAGGACAAGCTCGGTTTTATCCGGGTTGACTTCCAAACTTGTGGCGGGTTGTACTCCTGGAGCAGCTCCAGGATGTCAGATGGGTTCGTTGGCGTCACTGGAATCCAGGCTCTAGCCCTTGGTCGTGAGGGGATATCACGCGCCTCCACTACCTTGAGGCGCGCGCCCGGATATACCACCCCTATCAGTGTGACGGCGGCCCTATAAAGGTTTACCGACCTGGCGTCGTCACAGGCAATTAGCTTGGCATTGCCCTGGAACCACCCTGCATCGGTGTAAGATGGCGGTGGACCAGGGTTGTCTTTCTTAACCTTAACGGCCACCGTAGCGAGCGCGGCCTCGATCCACTTCCACTGTTGTTTCGGTATCCTGTCATCTTCGCTGCTCTCGTCTATAATGCCAATGATCTGCCGACCCTTGGCAATTTCGGCAAAAGACAGCGTCCAGCATCCCTGCGTCTTGGCCCTTTTCGGTGACTTGGGGTTGGATTCATCCATGGACCGCTGGCGTTTCCAGGTTTCATCACTCTCGACAAAAATTTTTAAAATTACTTGAACTAAAAAATTAAAAATAAATAATGGTTTAAAAAAACCAAAAAAAACACGCTTTTATAGCTAACCGAACTAAAAAGTAGAAAATAATTTTCAATTAAAAAGAGTTTATGTAACAGTATTAGAAGGTCAAACAATCATTTATAGTTAATCACCTCAAAATAAAATTATTATAAAATTTAAGTTATTAACAGAATTATTTAATTCAAGTAAAAAGCGTGTGGTGCTTGATATTGAATGTTACAATCATTCTACTGGAAACTATCTGAGAGGAAAGATATGAAATGTAGTCAAATGCACCCCACGCTTTTTACTGTGAATTAAATTATTCTGCTAATAACTTAAATTTTATTATAATTTTATTTTGAGGTGATTAACTATAAATGATTGTTTGACCTTCTAATACTGTTACATAAACTCTTTTTAATTGAAAACTATTTTCTATTTTTACTTCGGTTAGCTATAAAAGAGTGTTTTTTTAGTTTTTTTAAACTATAATTTTTTCTTATCAATAATTTTAGTGTTCGAGAATCTGCTTTATGGCCACAGTTGAGTATGTGCTGTGAGAGTGCCGTGCTATGTTTTTGTTTTTTAATATCAGTTGCGTGTTCGGCAGTGCGAACACCTAGCGCCCGATTTGTCGTCCCAATATATGTTTTATCACAGTTCTCGTTCTCCTCTCCTTTACATTCTATTTTGTATATCACGTTGTTTTGTTGTTGCTTGTCTATCGGAATCTTTGTTTTTGAGTATAATTTGGACAATGTATTAATGGACTTGTAAGCTAGAGTGATGTTTTGTTGTTTAATTATATTGTGATCGACTATGGGACTTAGCTTAGGAATATGTCACACTGTGGTATTTCTTAGTGTCTGTTGTTGCTGCGTCTGGTAATTTTTTGAGGTGGTTACTGGTTTTCATGATCGCCTGGTTGATCAATTCGCGTATTAGTTGGTTGGGGTAATTATTATTTCTTAAAATGAAATGTATATTCTCTTTGTTGGAGTCATGCAAATCTTGATGGCTTATGGTTATTGTTCTATTTATCAGATTCTTCGCTGTGTTGATTTTGTATTTGGTTGGTTGGGAGGAGAAAAAGTTAGTTAGGCGGCCAGAGGACGTTGGTTTTGGGTACCAATCTAATTTAATATTATTGTTTCCTCTGTGTATAAGAACATCAAGGAAAGGAATGTTCGCATTTTCTTCCATTTCCATTGTTAATTGGATTTTGTGGTCGTATTTGTTTAGTGTCTCTAGAATTATATTCACGTCACTGCGTTTTGCTATTGCGAAAACATCGTCTACATATTTAATAATAAATGTCAAGTCAATATTGCTTTGTTGTTTGATCTGCGAAATGGTGTATTATTTACTAAATAATCAGGTTTTTTGTGTTTTCCAAAATGTTATATATATAAAAAGTGGGCGTGGTTATCATCCGATTTCACTCATTTTCAATACCAATCTATTCTGAGTCCAGATAAGCTCGTGTTTTGGTGAAGATATTTCGATATTTACTCAAGTTATCGTGTTAGCGGACAGACCGACAGACGGACGGACGGACGGACGGACATGAGTCAATCAATTTTTTTCTCTATACTGATGATTTTGTTATATGGAAGTCTATATCTATCTTGATTCCTTTATACCTGTACAACCAACCGTTATCCAATCAAAGTTAATATACTCTGTGTGTAAAACAAGCTGAGTATAATAACGCGGCCGCGAGCGCTGATGGATTGCCTTTGGACTATTCAAATACGGCGACATGTATCAGCTTCTTTGCAAAACATGGTCTTACGAGTGCATGACCGACGATTGGAATCTAAGTGTCCTTTGCCCAGTCCACAACAAGGGGGTCCTACAAACTGCGCCAACTCCCAACTGATGGCGGATTCAGCTTTCTGGATGTCGCATAAAAGGTCCTGTAAAGACCATTGGGCGAAAGATTGAAGCCCACCGTGCATCGGCTGATTGGACTCTATCAGTGCGGCTCCAGACCTGGCAAATCTACCATTGACCTCATGGTCCATTTAAAAGCCACCTTCGACAGCACTAAAAGGAGTTGCTTATATACCGCTATGTCTGTATTTGGCTTCTCCGAAAAACTTATACGGCTGTGCAAAATGGCGTTGAGCAACAACTTCAGCTTAGTCATAGTTGGGAAGGGCCTCTCCGCGCCATTCGAAACTAAACGTGGTTTCAGACAGGGTGATCCATCTATCGTGCGATTTCTTTAATTTGATGAAACAAATGTAAGGGCGATAACCTCGGTAGAGACTTAAGGCCGAGCTTTTCTTTCAATTTGCGTCGTGCTCCTTGTTTTATGCCGACTCCACACTGTATCCGCAAGGCACATGAATTTTCAGTGAGAAGCTTTTCACGGCAGATCACTACCGAGGGGGAACCCGCTTAGAACAACTTTTTAAAATTGAATTTTTTTTTCTAAATTTTCTATGTTGCTTCGACCGGGAGTTGAACCCACGATTTTGGTAGGCGGAGCACGCTATGACCACACAACGGCGGCCGCGCCTTTAATTTGATGCCACGCTACTGAAGAATCGCTCTTGCCAATAAATTATACCTTGGACTATGTAGGCAATTGGAAAGAAAAGTCCTCTCTCGGCAAACGAAAACCATGCGCTAAAAGTCTTATCGTTCCTGCTATATGGTGCATAAGCATGGATCATGACAACATCATAAGCGGCTCTGTAAGTGTTCGAAAGTTCTTCGAAAGATTTACAGACCTCTACGCGTTGACGAGGGCTAGTACCGAAGAAGATTTTATGATAAGCTGTACGAGCTTTACGCAGATATAAACATTGTCCAGCGAATTAAAACGCAGCGCATACGCTGGCTAGAAAATATTGTGCGAATGGAAGATGATGCTCCGGCCAAAAAAGTATTTTTATCGGAAACTGCATATGAAAGCATGAGAAGAGGGTGGCCCTCACACCGCTGGAAGGACCAGCTGGAAAATAATTTAAGTTTCCTTGGTGCGCCTTGTTGAACGACCATAACCGTTTAAATGGTTAAGCGCTAATTAAGTAAGTACATAAGTAAGTAAAATGAATTTCATTAACTATATTAAGAACTACTTCAATGAACTTTGTACCCAAATAAATGTTTTCAAACTAAGATTTGATGCACATATATAATCAATTACGCATAAACTCTTATCATCATTCGTTGAGTTTGTTGTCTTCATATAAACATTCTTTTATTGTTTTGCAAAAATAAATCATAATTTGTTAAATACGATGTTTCGATCAGTTTGAGTTCATCGCGAGCAGTCAACTGGCAAAAGAGCCTATCAAAGTTTTGCAAAACTGTGGTATGCTATTCTTAACCGGAGCAGACTTGCTGATGAGCTACTACAACAGTTGGTCTTAGACCATAAAGCTAACTGCGTTATCATCAGCGAACCCTATAGCGCCCGAAATGGTTGGCACATAGACAACAACGGCACCGCCGCAATCTGGATGGCAGATGCAAACGCCAATATTGTGAATCGTGTTGCCGGACAAGGCTACGTCCGCCTAACTACGAATAATACCACAATAGTAAGCTGCTACTTGTCCCCGAATGATCCCATTCAAACGTTCAGGGACAGCTTGAACTTATTGAAAACGACCTAAGGGACTTAACTAGTAACCTGGTTGTGGCAGGAGACTTTAACGCAAGAGCCGTCGAATGGGGAATGCCGCAGACTAACACCCGTGGAAGGTTAGTCCTTGAGATGGCAGCTAGGCTCAGTCTGAACGTGCCTCACACTGGTACGACCGCTACATACCGACGGCCAGGCTTTGGATACCCGATCCCCGATGTAACACTAGTGTCAGAAAGCCTGCTGTTGACCGCTGCTGGCAGCGATCACAACTACATCACTTTCCACCTAAACGATCCCGGTCAGAGGCAGATTCCGAACGAGCAACGTAGAACAATAGCATAGGACTCATCCAAGGTCGACTCTGCCACGTTCTCCATATCAGTACGACGGAAGAGACGGTTGAAAAGGCTCTCTGCTCTCTTCGCCACGCTTGTCACGGAGAGGAGTGTGGAGGGGTAAAAAACAGGTATACTGGTGGAACAGCGAAATCGCGGAGCTGCGGAAAATATGCCACAGGATGCGAAGGCTAGCAACTCGCGCGCGCGGCAGGCCTGAGGCTCTAGAAAAGTCGGAAGCGTACAAAGGAGCGAAGAAAGCTCTTAGTGCTGCCATTAAGCAAAGTAAGCTTACGTTCTGGAAAGCGCTTTGCGAGGAATTGGATCGAGACCTCTGGGGGCAAGTATATAAGGTAGTAATGAAGAAGTTCCGTTCGTCAAACCAGCTGATGAACGAGAACCAAATAAGGAACATTGTGGATGGCCTGTTTCCCACCCAACTGCCTAGGGAGGACGGGTACGTTACCCATGAAGACCGCAACGTGGAACCATTCCAAGAAAAAGAGATTAAAACGGCCGTGCGAACTATGAAACATAGGAAAGCACCTGTGCCCGACGGAATACCCGCGGAGGCAATTAAGCTAGCTGCAAATAACTGCCCATAACTTATGTTGCACATGTACAACAAATGTCTCTTAGAAAGAACTTCCCCCACCATATGGAAGACAGCACGACTGGTTCTCATTCCAAAAGGGAAAGGAGATCCCAACTCTCCATCTTCCTACCGTCCCCTTTGTATGTTGGACACAGCAGGGAAATTGATGGAGAGTCTTCTGAAGCAACGCCTCACCAGAGCGTTACAGGACGGCGGAGGACTGTCTCCCAGACAGCATGGTTTCGGGGGGGGGGGGGGGCACTCCACAATCGATGACATAACAGAAGTTATATACGCAGTCAAGAAAGCCGAGACAGCGTGCCACAGAGCAATACCTATAGTGTTGCTGGTCACGCTGGACGCCAAAAACGCTTTTAACTCAGCTATGTGAGAGGACATGCTTGAGGCACTAGAAAGCACTTTCAAAGTACCGCAATATTTGTTAGAAATTTTAAGGGACTACTTAAGAGAGAGGTATCTAGTATATGAAACCACTCACAGTCAAAAAAAGGTAAAAACAACAGGTGGAGCAGCCCAGGGTTCGGTACTAAGTCCCGATCTCTGGAATATAACTTACGACAGTCTTCTTCGATTAGACATGCCAGAAAGCACCTTCCTCGTTGCCTTTGCAGACGACGTGGCAGCTGTGATAACAGCATCAAGCTGCGAGCTGGCACAGCTAAAATTAAACCAGGTCATGCGTAATGTAAATAGGTGGATGGCTGAGCACGGTCTCCAGTTAGCAACAGCAAAAAACGGAGATCGTCATCCTTACAAAGAGACGTATTCCCCACTACCAGGAACATGATGGTTGGGGACCAGCCAATAGAAACACTCGCTTCAACGAAATATCTGGTAGTGAGGTTAGACAGCAAACTTAACTTCACATAAGAGGGGCCTGCGAAAGAGCTGCGCGCACAATAGCGCAGTTGAGTAGATTAATGGTAAACTCAGGTGGCCCAAAGCCTTGCACAAGGAAGTTGCTTGCATCAGCCTCGGATTTTATACTATTTTATGGTGCAGAAATCTGGGCGAAGGCAATGAAATACCGGAAGAACCGAGTCGCCCTCACCTCGGTCCATCGCAGAGGGGCGCTGCGAATATCTTCGGCTTACCGCACGGTATCAGCTGAAGCTGTCCTGTTGGTTGCGGGAACCATACCGATATATCTTCTCGTTGAGGAAAGAAAAGCAATATACGACAACGGATCGCAAGAAGAATCGATCCGACGCTGGCAAGATCAGTGGAGCAACAGCATCGTATGAAAATGGACTAGGGAACTAATTGCTGAACTGAATCCATTGTTGAAGCGACCACACAGAGAGGTAGAATTTTACCTGACCCAGTTTCTAATGGGACATGGTTACTTCCGCAAATACCTACACAGAATGGGTAAGGTTGATAACCCGAGCTGCCTGTACTGTGCGAAAATAGACTATGTACGCCACACCTTCTTCGAATGCAGGCACTTCTCCGATCAGCGAAGGAGGGTAGAAGAGGTACTTGGCGACCTATCCCCGGGCAGTGTCATCAATAACATGACCTGTCGAAGAGACAGATGGGATACGGTCAGCACATATGTGAGGCATATACTTATCAGTAAACGAGAAGACGGATGCCTAGCCCATTAGCGTGAGAGTAGCCATAGAGCTTACGTAGCGCGCACCCGTACCCGAAGTAATGCTAAAACCGGTGCCAGTTGCGGGGATTTGCGCGGGCCGTGGGAGGTTAGGTTTTAGTGGGTAGGCTTTCATGGAAGAAGGGAGTCCTACATTCGGAGAATCTCGCAGTGAGGCTTAAATATCCCGGTCAGTGCATAAAGCATTTCCTCCTTCCACGACAAAAAAAAAAAAAATTTTTTTTAACATTAGATACGTGGTTTTACAATGCCAATGACTAAATATTTTGGCGATAAGCATATGCATCTACATATCAGTAAAGTGCTAATTTTAAAAATATTTCTTTGAGACAAAAATGTACGTAGTATGGATGCGTAGTACGTAGTAGTGAAAAAAGAATTCTTGCAAACTTGCAAAGTAAAATTGATAGCATAAATGTAAAGGTCGATATTTATGAAGCTATTATAAGTAAAAATAAATAAAAACAAGTAAGGAAGGCTAAGTTCGGATGTAACCAAACATTACATATTCAGCTGAGAGCTTTGGAGACAAAGTAAGGAAAAATTACAACGTCGGAAAATAAACCTAGGGTAACGCTGGAATGTGTTTGTATGACATGGGTACCAAATGGAAGGTATTAAAGAATATTTTAAAAGGGAGTGGGCCTTAGTTCTATAGGTGGACACCTTTTCGAGATATCGCCATAAAGGTGGACCAGGGGTGACTCTAGAATTTGTTTGTACGATGTGGGTATCAAATTAAAGGTATTAATGAGGGTTTTAAAAGTGAGTGGCTCTTAGTTGTATATGTGAAGGCGTTTTCGAGATATCGACCAAAATGTGTACCAGGGTGACCCAGAACATCATATGTCGGGTACCACTAATTTATTTATATATTGTTACGAATGTTAGCAACACTAGGGAGTATTGCCATCTCCAAGCCGATGCTAAGCAGCGCCTTGTATGCACATCCATAAATCAATCATTATGTCTACACATATGTATGTACACGCAGCCGAGAAGAGATGCACAAGCATATGCAGGTATCTTATCTGAGATGCTCCCAAAAGTATAATATGTAATACAAATACACGTGCATCTGTAGTTATAATTAAATGGCAGTAACTAAGTAAATTCTGGAAGCGCCTAGAAGATGCAACGAGGAAATCACAGAGTACAAAAGCACAAACGGTAGAGGCGCGAGAGTTAGGTTTGATTAAGCACGCAATCTGTCGGGCAATAGTAGAGTTATTTATGGTGAAGTACTTTAATAAAGGCCATTTTGCATTATTAAATATTGGAGTTATTTATTCAACAGTTTAGTGATTCGAACTTAGCTGAAGGTTGCAAATAGGAAGATTTGCAGTAAATTTGTTACAATATGTAATACCGCGAACAGTATTCCTGCCAATATTCCAACGGCTTTTGATTTCGCCCTGCAGAACTTTTTCATTTTCTTCTACTTAATATGGTAGGTGTCACACCCATTTTACAAAGTTTTTTCTAAAGTTATATTTTGCGTTAATAAACCAATTCAATTACCATGTTTCATCCCTTTTTTCACATTTGGTATAGAATTAAAGCATTTTTTTAATTATTCGTAATTTTCGATATCGAAAAAGCGGGCGTGGTCATAGTCGGATTTCGGCCATTTTTTATATCAAGATAAAGTGAGTTCAAGTTATCGTGTTAACGGCCGAGCGGAAGGACAGACGGTCGACTGTGTATAAAAACTGGTCGTGGCTTCAACTGATTTCGCCCATTTTCACAGAAAACAGTTATCGCCATAGAATCTATGCTCCTACAAAATTTCACAAGGATTGGTAAATTTTTTTCGACTTATGGCATTAAAATTAACAGGCTGCGGGAATACTGTAGCGTTTCCAAGCGGAAACAGTAGCCGTAACCAAAGCAGTAGAAACCCTGGAAGAAAATAGCCCAAGCTGCAATCGTGTTAACTTTTATATTGACAGTCAAGCAGCAATAACGGCAATAATCTCCCATGCCACAGCATCTAAATGCGTGTTAGAGTGTAAGCAGTCCCTGGAGAAAATCGGGGCAAGGAGAAGCATACATCTATATTGGGTCCCAGGGCATATGGGAATAAATGGGAATGAAAAAGCGGATGAATTAGCTAAAAAGGGCGCATCCCTTGAAGCTTGCTCCGTAGATGTCCCAATAAGACTGGCGAAATTCAGCGAAGGCGAAAGGTGCACATGATCGACCAAGTAGGAAAGGCGTGTGTTCAAGCGTGGGCTGTAAAATGTCGAAGATTATGTGCAGGTATTACAACCTTAGATTAACAAATTTGCTTCTATCATTAAACAGAGAGGACTGTAGACTCATGACGGGTATTCTGACAGGACACTGCCATCTGGCGTCACATGCCTTTAAATTAGGCTTGGTCAGTGATAGCAGATGTAGGAAGTGCGGGCTGGAGAGGAAACGACCGAGGACGTTCTGTGCTCTTGCCCTGCGCTTGCCAGGCTAAGACTCCAGATATTAGGAGTGACATGAGTGTCAGATATAGAAGTAGCAAGTGGCTTAATTCCTAGGAAGCTTCTGGTAACACTACGGACTTATTCAGTCTATGTGAGGTCCTCATGGACCGGCCAGTTCAACCTAACCTAACCTATACAAAACAAGGATATTGAAATCGGTAAGCACGTGAAGCAGGTATTCTATATTTGGTAAAAAGATTCTATATATGAGGAAATTGTGGAAAGAAAGGGAATGGGAGTGGGAGAGGGAGAGGGAGTTGTAGTCTGAGTGGGACTAGGACTTGAAATGGGAATGGAAATGTGAAGTTTAACGGAAGTAGATGTGGGTGTGGGAATAGGATTGGGATTGGGTGTGGAGGTGGGATTGGGAAGTAGAAGTACGAGTTGGAGGGAGACAAATTAAATAAAGGATCGACAAGAATTACAAGAAAAATCGAAGATAGCTTAGAAGAGAATGAGATAAATAGCGAAGAGGGAAAGCGGGACTCAATTTTTAAATGTAGGGGAACCAATTTTCAGACAAACCAAAGTCTGCGGTGTACTTAAATATGGCTTATATCCGTATCCTACACAAACTTTTGTTCAGAAAATAAATTCATCGTTATAACTTTGTGAAAGAATTACCGGTTTTTCACTTATTTGATATTTATCAAAATTTCGCTTACGTATATCTGTTCTCTTTATATAACATATCTTACATAGCCGATTTTTCGGATATTACGAATAGGATAAGATCATTGCTCAGCTCCATTCATGAAAGTTATGTGGTCTTCGGCACTGTGAAAAACAGTCCCGTTCTTAATTGATTTAATTTGATTATATGTACCAGGCGGATTGCCGGGTCTGATGTCATATAAAAATGTATAGCTCTATGTATTATTAATGTTTAATACTTATAAAGATATATTGACTGCAATTGCACCCATAAATACATCATACATTTTTAAACAGAAAAGTTACTGAATTTCACTTTCTTTTCACAAAGTATCAAAACTTGTGCTGAGAGTCGCATGCTTCAACCATTCTTGCAGATATTTTTGCTCACATATATGAATATCTATATAAACATAAATGTATATGTATATTTTTGTGTTACTGTATACGTGTTGCCAAAACAAAAACTGAAAGCAAGTTATCAATAAAAAATCGCATAAAATAGAAAGAATAAAACAAATTATGACAAATATGACAAATGCTTACAAAACTCCAATGAACACAAATCAAAGACACATACACCCACATCTAATACGAATGAATATGCAATTGTATGAAATAAGTATGAATATTTATGTTTATAAATCTGCAAACAATAAATACGCAAATGCAGTCACAGAATCAGCGATTTAGAAAGTAGACTTAAGGCACTTGCGCACACATAAACGCATATCAAAGTAAAGGACGCACATGCATGTGAACTGAATGCAATAAACAACGCTTTTTCGCGCAAAAGACTTAATAAAGCGTACAAAAAAGTCAACGACAGCAAAGAAAACGAATTGCTTAAAAAAATTACAACATCTGGCAGTAAAGTTATTCGAGCACTGCAACAAAAAATATTCGTCTAAAAGCAACATGCAACGTTTGCCACGTTGAAGCAACAATGTGGCCAGAAAAAGGACTATACAAACAAAAATTTTAAGAAAAATAGTTGTAAAACATAACGGAATACCACAAATGTATTAAGACTAAAGGACAAAACGAATTGCATACTCCGGTTTTTTTTTCAATACTTCCCCGCCATACTCAGTGGCGTAGTGAGGGTGGCGAGGAGGGCAACTTGCCCCGGGCGCTACTCACAGGGGGGCGCCAAATGGTCAGCAAAGCAGAACTTCCTGGATAATTTGTATTTTTATTATAACTGATTTCTGGAAAATATTGATTTCTGGAAAAACTTTTGTATACTAAAAAATGCATGCATATATTCGGAACACTTACGACAGGTTGTGGAATAATTGAAAGCATATATCTTTTTTTCTCACGTTCAACGATCACGTTACGATGGGAATAATTAAAACATGCTTTGACAAAAATTGTAAAACGTGAATCTGAAATACGATGGAACGCCAGAATACAAGCGGTTAGCGTTATCGGCAATGGGCTAGAGAATGTAGTAGAACACCAGAAGCGAAGCTACAGTTAAGTTGCAAAATATACTAAATTTTAGTTTCATAACACTAGTTCATTTCTGGTTTAATATCTTAAGTAGAATTGATCATGTGCAGCTCAGAGTACAAGATACGGGGATGAATTTTAGAGAAGCGTATCATGATCTTAAAACCTAAGCGACTGAACTTTGTGAAATTCGAGACACCATGTGTGAAGAAGCAATAGAAAAAGCGAAGTCTCTTTGTGAAAAATGGGACATTGATATAGCAAAACGTGTAAGAAGGCGTCGCAAGATGTCCGGAGAATCGGCTAGAGTCTTTCCGCAGAATGTGAAAAAGTGATCGAGAACATCTCCAACAAGAAATACGTACAAATTTACACGACTAAAAGACCTTAATTTTAGATTTATATTTCTCTTAGACGTTGGAAATTTGTTAAAAAAGGATAATAACGCGGGTTCGAATCGAGCTCAAGGCCTAACAAATATTTTTTATCATTATTATTATGATACATTTTTTCTTAATTGAAATAATAACGACTTAGAAAAAATTGTAAGAACTTGGATGAATTTTATAATACAGGTTTCGATGGAACAGAACTTTTTATCGAAATATATGACTGCAAAATATTAGAATTATTTACTTTTATAATCTCGTATTCTTGACTAACTCAGTATCAGTTGCTGGCAGCGAACGTTCATTCAGCAAATTAAAACTGATTTTGACATATTTCCCAGGGTTGTAAAAGAATGCATTCATATGCGAATGCAATCAGTTGAAGTCGAATGCAATGACTCCAATTTCGAATGCACTCATTGGCTAGCTTTTTGACTAAAGAATGAAAAAATGAAGTTCGATGTCTATTTGAAGTCATTTAGAGAAGTCATTTACTGACTTAATTTTTGAGTGAAGTCACTAACTATTTGCAACAAAATTTATACAAACTACTTATAATGATCTATAATAACAACTTTATTATAAAACAATATACATTATTAACAAAATATAAACGAAGGGAACTTATAGTAAATTATTAACTTTTAAAAGCAACAGCTTTTGGAACGAGTCATCTGATAGACTTCCTCGACGTGGTGCATTAAGTAAGGAGGCAAACGAAATTAGTCTCTCTACGGCGGCTGAGGTAAGCAGAGGTGCGTTGTATTTAATGTACGCCCTTTTAATAGTAGGATAGCGGTGTAAGATGGCATTGTAATTTCGTAATTAGGAGAAAAATATAAACGCCAACCCTCGTAGTACTCAATTAGAAAATGTTTTCTTTGTAAAGTTAGAAGAGAAAAATAAATAAATATAACACATTATGCAGGGCCGTATTAATCCGGAGAGAAAAAAAAATTGTAACAGATTTAACATTGTAATTCGGATATATGACACATGTTAACTTTTCACAAAGAGTACTAACAAGATCCATAATGAATTATTTGTATAATATATTTTACAGTTTAATAAGTATTGTTTGAGTAAAAATAGTATGGGATCATGTCCCGTATACCACAAGTAAATTGACTTCAAATAACTCCATATGACTCCTACTGACTTCAATTTACTTCAGTGAGACTTTTTATTCAATGAATGCAATACATGAATAACCAAAAATGAATGAAAAAAGAATTCGAAGTCACAAAATGAAGTCTGAATGGTGATTTTACGATAAATCAAGTTAGTAATTATTCACAAAAGAATTCATTCATTTACATCTCTGATATATACGATCAACGATGGTGCAAGGTCACCTAAGTGACCTAACATTATTAAGTGTGGAAAAAGAAAAATTTGAAATGATAAATTTTTGATGATGTCATTGATATATTTGCTTCCTCAAAGTCAAGCAAAATTTGCACATTGATATTAATTTTACTAATGTATTATAATCATACTATTATTAAATATTGTATCGAATTTACTGCAATTCCCCTTATTTGCAATCTTCTGCTAACGTTCGAATCACTGAACTGTTGAATAAATAACTCCACTATTCAATAATGCAAAATGGCCTTTATCAAAGTTCTTCACAATATAACGTACTTCACAACATTACTATTGCTCGCCAGGTGGCTTCTTAAATCAAAGTGATTCTCGCGCCTCTACTGTTGCTGCTTTTATACTGTGTGATTTCCTCGTTGCATCTTCTAGGCGCTTCCAGGATTTACTTAGTTACTGGTATATAATTATAACTACAGATGCACGTGTGTAGCTCTCATATGCGCGTGTATTTGTGAGCGACACTTCCACAATTACAATTGCATACTTTTGGGAGCATCTCAGATAAGATATCTGCATGTGTTTGTGCGTTGCTTTTCCGCTGCGTGTACGTACATATGTGTAGACATAATGATTCGTTCGTTTATGTAGATACATAATGATTGATTTATGGATGTGCATACAAGTCACTCTTAGCATCGCTTAGAGATGACAGTACCCCTTAGTGTTGCTAATATTCGTAACAATATGTATTGGAGTCTACTTATAGATGATATCCTCAGCCCATGATAAAAATATAGGAAGGTAAAACCATTCTCTTTTGATTTAAAAAAAAAATTTTAAAATCTCTCAAAAACTTTGTGGAAATGCCAAACTAAATGATACAAACAAAACTTTTAGCATATTTGACTTTTACAAACAACCGATAAAAAATAAAATAAAATAGATCGAAAATTTGTTATGAATAGTTTTAGTTCGGTTTTATAGTTTGCTTTATTTTTTTTAATTTATGCGATTTGCCGTGCATGGTCATAATTTGCTCATAACAGTATCCAGCTTACTTCCATCATTAGAGATGTTGCAGGTCTTCAAAGCTGGACGATTCACCTAGTCCAACTGGTAGATACTAATATGTGGAGGTTGAATTTTTCTGACACCTTTTTCCCCCACTTTGGCGTTAAGTCAGACATCCCGATTTTGATGACATGAAGAGAGCAGCGCATATATACATTTTCCTGTCTATCAGCGAGAGAATTAGGTGGTATAGTCCCTTTCCCGTCTGGTTGTATGGTTCTTACTTTTGTTGTACAAATCCCTCGACTGGGTTAATAGGCTAGAACACTTAAGAAACTTTAAATTAAATCTTCTAACGGAGGTCTAAGGAATCGAGCAGTTTCAATATGGTTTTAGCAAAAAAGTTGCTATTACAGATTTTTGTTCCACACTACAGACGAATAGATGACTTGTGCTATACACCAGGCTGGGGCCATACATAGAAATAGAAGTTGGGGCAGAGTAATGCGCATATCCTTCGGAAGTATGCATTTTTCTTTGGCGATGTCTGCAAAGCGGGAACCTGACTGTGAAGGAAATCGCAGACTGCGTTCGTGTTGCTCTGGATCATACTACACCAGATATCGTCATAGGGCTTATAAAGATGTCTTCTTGTCTGCCTTGGAGGCGCAACTACATCAATCAATTATCTTTTGGCTCGGTGCTCAGACGTCTTAAGAAGATATTCCGTGGCAGTTCTAAGTGGGAAATTTGGTAGCTCTGCAAGTTTCTCCGTGCAGCGATTTGAGGATTTTGATGCATCTTTATGCATTGTAGCCAATTTGGGATGCATTTTTATTGAAGCAGAGACTGTGTTCGAAGGTCACAACCAAAAGTTGTTGGGGTTCCACAGTAGTAATGTTATGCCATCGAAGTGGTTGTCCAGTGGTTGTGTTATGTGCAAGGTCCACGTCGTGAACAATACGGCCGTATGTACATTAAAATCAGTGCAAAGTCCTGTGATGTGAAACATTTGAGGAGACAAGGGATATAAATGTTTATTTTACGGCATAGTTTTTGATTTTTGTTTTTCCTTTTCCCCTTCATTCCGGCTGCTGTCTAATTCAACTTTTGTAAAATATTAGTGAACGCGAATATTGTGCATGTACCATGAAATTTGCTGATTTATGCATAAACGAAATATTGTTAAAGGAAATATAAATGCTTACAGCAAATGTCCAAATTGCAGCAGAGCTTTTCCATTTTTCTGTAGTTCTTTTCTTGCAAATTCGATTTTGCTCAGTCAGCAGCAAGTGAGCAGAAAACGCACATTGATTTTCGATGATAAAGATTATAGTTCTTAATATGAAATCTGTAAACTGACAAGGAGCTGCACCAAGGTTAAGCCTCTTAGCTATGTAGTCTTCAGTAGTATGTAGTCATTTGGCAAGAGGACGGAGTTATTCTATAATATAAGTCCTGGTTCCTGATTCGTGTTCTTCCCAACAAATTCTGGTAACACTATGGATATATTCAGTCTATGTGCCGCCTTTATTGACCGGCCAGTTCAACCAAACCTAACATCTTCTACCGGCTGGAAAATCAACAAAAAAGCAAAAAAAAAACATGGCCCGATAATTTTCACTGGAAAGATTCTCAGGGCAGAAATATACTCAGATTGTTTGCCAAATCACTGCGGAAGCACGACCCTGCTAATATGTTGCTTTTCCGGGACTTGAATCCAGTAACTTCTCTGTGATAGGCGGAGCACGCTACCAACACACCGCCATGCAGGGACAGCTACTAACTACTACACGGTATTACTATAATAGAAAAGCCGCAGCTGAAAAACAAACAAAATTTTAAGCCAACTAAGCAAAATCGACTTGAGCGAAATGTTGGCAGATAGAAATTTGAAAGTTATAATAGAAATGTGACGCAAAATGCTGCTTTGTTAGGGTGAGCCAAAAAAAATCGATATTTGTTTTGCTTGAATAGGCAACAAATTACACTCAGAAAAAGCGCTTAAATTCAATGATTAAAACACTTCCTAATAAAATCTGTTTCAGATGAGGAAAATTTCTATGGAATCAGAAAACTTTTCCATTTTTATACTCAGTTGAGCAGAGCTCACAGAGTATATTAAGTTTGATTGGATAACGGTTGGTTGTACATATATAAAGGAATCGAGATAGATATAGACTTCCCTATATCAAAATAATCAGGATCGAAAAAAAATTTGATTGAGCCATGTCCGTCCGTCCGTCCGTCCGTTAACACGATAACTTGAGTAAATTTTTAGGTATCTTGATGAAATTTGGTATGTGAGTTCCTGAGCACTCATCTCAGATCGCTATTTAAAATGAACGATATCGGACTATAACCACGCCCACTTTTTCGATATCGAAAATTTCGAAAAACCGAAAAAGTGCGATAATTCATTACCAAATACAGATAAAGCGACGAAACTTGGTAAATTAGTTGAATTTATGACGTAGAATAGAAAATTAGTAAAATTTTGGACAATGGGCGTGGCACCACCCACTTTTAAAAGAAGGTAATTTAAAATTTTGCAAGCTGTAATTTGCCAGTCGTTGAAGTTATCATAATGAAATTTGGCAGGGACGTTACTCCTATTACTATATGTACGCCTAATAAAAATTAGCAAAATCGGAGAAGGACCACGCCCACTTTTAAAAAAATTTTTTTTAAAGTAAAATTTTAACACAAAATTTAATATCTTTACAGTATATAAGTAAATTATGTCAACATTCAACTCCAGTAATGATACGGTGCAACAAAATACAAAAATAAAAGAAAATTTCAAAATGGGCGTGGCTCCGCCCTTCTTCATTTAATTTGTCTAGGATACTTTTAACGCCATAAGTCGAACAAAAATTAACCAATCCTTTTGAAATTTGGTGGGGGCATAGATTTTATGATGTTAACTGTTTGCTGTGAAAACGGGCGAAATCGGTTGATGCCACGCCCAGTTTTTATACACAGTCGTTCGCCTGTCCTTCCGCTCGGCCGTTAAGACGATAACTTGAGCAAAAGTCGACATATCTTTAATGAACTTAGTTCACGTACTTACTTGAACTCACTTTATCTTGGTATGAAAAATGAACGAAATCCGACAATGACCACGCCCACTTTTGCGATATCGAAAATTACGAAAAATGAAAAAATGCCATAATCCTATACCAAATACGAAAAAAGGGATGAAACATGGTGAGGTAATTGGATTGGTTTATTGACGCGAAATATAACTTTAGAAAAAAATTTATAAAATGGTGGTGACACCTACCATATTAAGTAGAAGAAAATGAAAAAGTTCTGCAGGGCGAAATAAAAAAACCCTTAAAATCTTGACAGGTATTACATATATAAATAAATTAGCGGTATCCAACAGATGATGTTCTGGGTCACCCTGGTCCACATTTTGGTCGATATCTGGGAAACGCCTTCACATATACAACTACCACCACTCCCTTTTAAAACTCTCATTAACACCTTTCTTTTGATACCCATATTGTACAAAGCAATTATAGGGTCACCTCTGTTCCACCTTTATGTCGATATCTCGAAACGGCGTCCACATATGGATCTAAGGATTACTCCCTTTTAAAATACTCATTAACACCTTTCTTTTGATGCCCATATTGCACAAACAAATCCTGGGGTCACCCCTGGTCCACATTTATGGCCATATCTCGAAAATGCGGCCACCTATACAACAATCAGCACTCTCTTTTAAAACCCTAATTAATACCTTTAATTTGATACCCATATCATACAAACACATTCTAGAGTCACCCCTGGTCCACCTTTATGGCGATATTTCGAAACGGCGTCCACCTATAGAACTAAGGCCTACTCCCTTTTAAAATACTCATTAACACCTTTCGTTTGATGCCCGTATTCTACAAACAAATTCTAGGGTCACCCCTGGTCCACCTTTATGGCGATGTCTCGAAACGCCGTCCGCCTATGGAACTAAGGATTACTCCCTTTTAAAATAATCATTAACACCTTTCTTTTGATACCCATATTGTACAAACAAATTCTAGGGTCACCCCTGGTCCACCTTTATGCCGATATCTCGAAACGGCGTCCACCTAAGGAACTAAGGTTTACTCGCTTTTAAAATACTCATTAACACCTTTCATTTGATACCCATATCGTACAAACACATTCTAGAGTCACCCCTGGTCCACCTTTATGGCGATATTTCGAAACGGCGTCCACCTATAAAACTAAGGCCCACTCCCTTTTAAAATACCCATTAACACCATTCGTTTGATGCCCATATTGTACAAACAAATTCTAGGGTCACCCCTGGTCCATCTTTATGGCGATATCTCGAAACGGCGTCCACCTATGGAACTAAGAATTACTCCCTTTTAAAATACTCATTAGCACCTTTCATTTGATACCCATATCGTACAAACGCATTCTAGAATCAACCCTGATCCACCTTTATGGCTATATCCCTAAATGGCGTCCACCTATAGAACTATGGCCCACTCCCTCATAAAATACTCTTTAATGACTTTCATTTGAGACACATGTCATATAAACACATTCCAGGGTTTCCCTCGGTTTATTTTCCTACATGGTTATTTTCCCTTATGTTGTCACCATAGCTCTCAACTGAGTATGTAATGTTCGGTTACACCCGAACTTAACCTTCCTTATTTGTTTTATACTGATTTTTGTGCAGTTTTTTTAAGCTTCGCCCATTTTTAATGAAAGCCTTCCTAGTGTCTGAAAGAAGAACGATCTAAAATTTCACTTCAGCACCGTTTTCTAAACGAAAGTTATTGCAAAAAAAAATGTGACGATAAGCCTTCCAAGATCTTTTATACTTTAAGCTGGAGACATTGGTGCTTTATAGGTAACCGTATCGGTAACCTTATAATAGCTGATTCGACCAACCTTAGGGGCATCAATGCAATCGAATATTGGTGCCGCTAAGGTCGTAACCGTATCGTAGCCAACCAATTGGTTTTTGGTTTGCCGTCGTAACGGTAAACAGCTGATTACGTTAGGGATACGACTACAGCGATACGAGAAACGACACCAATGAGCCCCGTTTTAGTCAGAAGCTTCATGCCATCCACATCGTGCCAAATGTAGAGATAAAGAAGATAACTCTTTGTGTTGAAGCACAGCTTATTTTCAGGAAATTCCCGGTATGTTGCTTTTATTGTTTTATTGTGTAGTCGTCTGGGTACAAGGCTATGGTGACTCCTTCTGGTGGAAGAAAGTGTATGGATATGTTGAAATTAAACTTCCACTATTTTGGGAACCATATGGAAGTCAAATCAATTCAAGAACTTGTTTGATTACTTCCCATAATGTTTGCATCTGCGACTTAGCTCAGTGGGTAAAAGCACGCAATTGTGAAGTTGAGTACCTCGACTACGCTGTCGTGGCAGTTACATATAAATATTTTTAAATAATGTTGCGAATTTCAAGAACTCTCGATAAATCTGCGCCTTCCGCTATCATTCGAATAATTGAACTGTCGAATAAATATACTCAAATACTCTGTACACAAAATTCTCTTTATTTACAGCACTATTCTGGTGGTAGAACTTCAAAATATATTCGCGTACTTCACTTGTAACGTACCAAAATCAAACTGAAACAAATAACTTAGACTCCGATGCTTTTATACACTCAGATGCGGTGTTCGCCTATTCCCCATATGGTCTAGACTTACCCAGCGGACCAAGTTCGATTATTTTGCGATACTTTCGCAAAATGCTCAGAAGTGTGCTCATATGTGAACAAAAGAAGATAGAAAGTTTATTTTATCGCAAAAAAGTTTGTAAATAAGCTCGTACGCGACCAAAGAGCGATAGAAAATTTATGCTCATTTTTCTGAGGCAAAATACTTTCATATGAGCTTTGCAACATGTGTTTTGTGACAAAAACCAAAATGCAGGCATATAACAGTTTATAACTTCGTATAGCGTTATTTATTCTATCGATGAGCAGCACAAATAGGTTAGGATAGGTTAGGTTGAAGTGGCTGCCGTCCACATCGGGCCGGCACACTTAGGCCTTTACAGACCCTTTGTGAATACACACGGATTTGTTCCTACTCTCCTAATCAAACCACTTCGTTGGGTTTGTGAACCTAACTGAGCGTCGTGTATTGACCTCCGCTATATCAGTCAGATCTACGAGGAATGTCTTGCCCATAAAACGTTGCCTTCTTCTACAGAGCGCTGGGTATTCACCGAATAGATGCCTAACAGTTTCAGGTTCCTCTTCGTTGCCGCAGCTTCTACAATAATGATTAAATGGAGCGCCAGTCCTTTCCGCATGCGGTCCAAACAAACATGACCAGTGAGAAGACCTACAAATAAGGAAAGATCCCTTCTATGGAAGGTGAGAAGCTCTCGAGATCTCTTCTCGCAGCGCAAATAAGAAATAAAACAATTGTTTAGTTGTATGATAACAGCGAAAGTTAATAATTGAGTGCTGTGTTTGAAAAATTATTTAATATTTATTATACGCAAATAATTACTGTGGAATGTAAGTATAAACGTGACTTGATTTATTTCTGTTTTATTTAATGATGCGTTAAATGGCGTCAAATAATGACGAGTGAACTAGTAAAAACGTGTTCCTGGCGTGGAACTGACACAACATTAGCCATACGCCGTATGTATAATTTGTACAACTTCCAATACAGAAAGTCTTAATATTAATTTTTTTATTAGTTTTATATTATTAATTTCACTACTATTTATATTCGTAAAACAGTTCTAAACTTTTAGCCTACTTTTTCTATTTCAATCCATATTTTACATAAACCAAATAGATTGACTTAGTTTGTTTTGTTGATTTTCCGACATGGTGGATAAATGATGTATGTTGGAACGATTTTCCGTCATCCCTCTCAAATAACGAAAATCGACACTGATGATGGCACAATGCCGAAGCCCGTTTGCCACGAAACCAAATTTGACAAGAGATAACTGAAAATCGTTCCAATATACACCAAATAGTTTAATTAATTATTTATTTTACTTTATTAAATTATGTTTTTTATTTTTATGCGATGCGATCAAGCAGAAATTCGCGCTAGAAGATGCAGATTTTGATAGAGTTACGCAAAAATTTGTCCAGTATGCTGCAGAACGCACAATTGGAACAGTGAAATCGGAGTCAAAAAAAGGTTACGTTCTACCTAATTTTATACATTAAAATAATATTAATATTTTACTCGATTTTTTTAATTGAATTACTTTCATTTATTAAATTATTTTTCTTAAACACTCTTAATAATAAAAAGTGAAATAAAATACATAAATTGTGTTTAATGTACACATAATTATATTGTTATATGAAATATGAACTGTTTTTTTTTATAAAAAAAGAAAATTAATTAGAAGATAAAATCAAACACCATGTATATTATTAAATCTCAATTATTTTGAGTGTACCTCACTGTATTTGATATAAGGGAACACAGCGGGAAACGGTACAACTGAAAAATTCACACACCCTGTTTCTTGCGATGATTTTGCAATATCATTTTTGATACTTATTCCATATTGTTTTCGACTCGGGGAAAAAATTTTTTCAGTATTAATTTTGAGTTGAAAATGTATCAAATGAAATATTTTATTCGACTACGCAGAAGTATCAAAAAAAGCCTAAAACAAGTAAGGAAGGCTAAGTTCGGGTGTAACCGAACTTTACATACTCAGTTGAGAGCTACGGAGACAAAATAAGGGAAAATCACCATGTAGGAAAATGAACCTAGGGTAACCCTGGAATGTGGTTGTATGACATGTGTATCAAATGGAATGTATTAAAGAGTATTTTAGAAGAGATTAGGCCATAGTTCTATAGATGGACGCCATTTAGGGATATCGCCATAAAGGTGGACCAGGGCTGACTCTAGAATTTGTTTGTACGATATAAGTATGAAACGAAAGGTGTTAATAAGTATTTTAAAAGGGAGTTTGCCTTAGTTGTATATGTGAAGGCGTTTTCGAGATATCGCTATAAAGGTGGAACAGGGGTGACTCTAAAATATGTTCGTACGATATGGGTATCAAATGAAAGGTGTTACTTAGCATTTTAAAAGGGAGTGGACCTAAGGTCTATAGGTGGACGCCTTTTCGAGATATCGCCATTAAGGTGGGCCAGGGGTGATTCTAGAATGTGCTTGTATGATATCGGTATCAAATGAAAGGTGTTAATGAGTATTTTAAAAGGGAATGGGCCTTAGTTCTATAGGTGAATGCCTTTTCGAGATATCGCCATAAAAGTGGACCAGGGGTGACTTTAGAATATGTTTGTACGATATGCGTATCAAATGAAAGGTGTTAATGAGTATTTTAAAAGGGAGTGGGCTTTCGGTGTATAGGTGGACGCCTTTTCGAGATATCGCCGTAAAGCTGGACCAAGGGTGACTCTAGAATGTTTGTACGGTATGGGTATCAAATTAAAGGTATTAATGAAGGTTTTAAAAGCGAGTGGCCCTTAGATGTACATGTGAAGGCGTTTTCGCGATATCGACCAAAATGTGGACCAGGGTGATCCAGAAAATCATCTGTCTGTGCTGCTAATTTATTTATATATGCAATACCACGAACAGTATTCCTGCCAAGATTCCAAGGGCTGTTGATTTACCCTGCTAAAATTTTTCATTTTTTTCTACTTAATATGGTAGGTGTCACACCCATTTTACAAAGTTTTTTCTAAAGTTATATTTTGCGTCAATAAGCCAATCAAATTACCATGTTTCATCCCTTTTTTCGTATTTGGTATAGAATTATGGCATTTTTTTTAATTTTTCGTGGGTATAGTCGGATTTCGGCCATTTTTTATACAAAGATAAAGTGACTTTAGATAAGTACGTGGACTAAGTTTAGTAAATATATATGGGTTTTTGCTCAAGTTATTGTGTTAAAGGCCGAGCGGAAGGACAGACGGTGGACTGTGTATAAAACTGGGCGTGGCTTCACCGATTTCGCCCATTTTCACAGAAAACAGTTACCGTCATAGAATCTATGCCTCTACCAAATTTAAGAAGGATTGGTAAATTTTTGTTTGACTTATGGCGTTAAAAGTATCCTAGACAAACTAAATGAAAATGGGCGGAGCCAAACCCATTTTGAAATTTTCTTTTATTTTTGTATTTTGTTGCACCATATCATTACTGGAGTTGAATGTTGACATAATTTACTTATATACAGTAAAGATATTACATTTTTTGTTAAAATTTGACTTTTAAACATTTTTTTTTAAAAAGTGGGCGTGTTCTTCACCCGATTTTGCTAATTTTTATTTAGCACATATATAGTAATAATAGTAACGTTCCTGCCAAATTTCATCATGATATCTTCAACGAATGCCAAATTACAGCTTGCAAAACTTTTAAATTACCTTCTTTTAAAATTGGGCGGTGCCGCGCCCATTGTCCAAAATCTTACTAATTTTCTATTTTGCGTCATAAGGTCAACCCACCTACCAATTTTCTTCGCTTTATCCGTTTTTGGCAATGAATTATCCCAATGTTTCCGTTTTTCGAAATTCTCGATCTGAGATGAGTGCCCAGGAACGTACATACCAAATTTCATCAAGATACCTCAAAATTTACTCAAGTTATCGTGTTAACGGGCAGACGGACGGACGGACGGACGGACATGTCTCAATCAATTTTTTTTCGATACTGATGATTTTGATATATGGAAGTCTATTTCTATCTCAATTCCTTTATACCTGTACAACCAACCGTTATCCAATCAAAGTTAATATACTCTGTGAGCTCTGCTCAACTGAGTATAAAAATGTTGCTGGAGACTCGCTAGCTTCATTTGTTGCGACTATCGTAAACAATACTTTCACAGTCACAGACTGAACGACATACGAATCACATTGCCATCGTTTTCAGATGCGTTTGCGAGAATTTTATCCGGTTAAATATCGTAAAACGCTCAAATGGGGTATCATTTGTGAGCATTTAGTCCGCTGGTTCATTCATTGTTTTGTGGTTGTGTAGCGTTTATCTACTAGCGGCATAGTGATGTGCCGAAACTGCTAATTTTAGCCAAACCAGAAGGTTTTCCAATGGTAAAAAAATTATTCTTTTAACCAAGAAAAAACTACATCATAATTTTTTGGGAAAATTACTTGTCTTGCTTATGCGTTGCATTTCTATTGCGCTAAATTAATCCCATTTTATCTGATTTAAACAGCTATTTTCCTCGTTTTTAGGAATTTTTATACCCAGCTGTACTTGTATATATGGTATTATAAGCTGGATTGGATAACAGTTGGTTGTACAGGTGTAATAGAATCGAGACAGATATAGACTTCCATATATCAAAATCATCAGCATCGAAAAAAAATTTTTTTGAATAAACCATGCCGTCCGTCCGTTAAGACGATAACTTGAGCAAATATTGCGATATCTTCATCAAATTAGATATACAGACTTATGTGGACCCAGAATAGATTGGTATTGAAAATGAGCAAAGTCAGACGATAACCCACTTGCCCACTTTTTTGATATGGAAAATTTAGAAAAATTGAAAAAATTAGATAATCCCAAAATGAATACCGCTAAGCGAATGTCTGGGTGAAGATTAACCACACAAATCAAACAAAAAAGGCGTTTCAAGTGCACAGCTGGGTATGTAAAGTTCGGTTTCACCCAAAGTTAGGATTTCTTACTTGTTACTTTTAATCTTACCGCCAATATAATTTTGGTTCATATCTACCTCTCTAAGTCGTTAGTCTGGATTTGTTAATTTCTTTGATATGTATTTTTGTTTATAAATTAGAATTCTGTAGTTCTAAAACATTAACTTAAAAATTATGTACAACTGAAAACACTTCCAACTATATATGGGGTATTCCATCCCATTTCGACCAATTTTGAACCCGACCCCTTTAGAATTGGCTGAAAGTTTTTTTCTTTTTCTAGCTTACGAAAGACGTTTTTCAGAATTTTTTCAATTTTTTTCATCAAACTCAAAAAAAGTTATGAATTTTTAAAAAAACACCGTTTTTGTTTTCAAAATGCTATAACTTTTTCAAAAATTGACCGTTTGGGATCTTTTTTTTTTTTAAATTTGTTTTTAAATGTACTTTTCGGAAAAAATACAAAAAATTTTTAAAGTTTTTTTTTAATATTTCAGTTTTTCGAGAATTTTCCCGAAGGGGGAGTCTTATCGATGTTCATGGTCCCAGCCCCATCATCTCGGGAATGATTGCTATGACCACACAACCATTGGCCACGGATGTTGAAAATTGGGTTGGAGAAGGTATATATTTCGCTGGCAACCCCTTGAAAGGGATGCGCTACACAACCCCTTGAATCAATTTGGTAATTTAGTCGCCTCTTACGACAGGCATACCTGCTGCGGGTATATTCTAAGCCTCTAACCCGGGACACCTGATGTTGTCATGGTCCATGGTTTTGCAACATATAGCAGGACGGCTACGATGTGTAACTTGTAGAGCATGATTTTGTTTGTCGAGAGAGGACTCTACTCGTTTGAATAGATAACTAAAAATGACCAGGGTCTACCAAACTTCATACAGCTGCAACTAATTGAACGGAAATAGATTAGTGATATGGCTAACATATCAATGCAAACTGTCAAAAGTCTTGCAAAAATTAAAAAATTCCAAGGTTTTTTTTCTCGAAAAAGGTATACAAAGCTAGTCAAAACAAGTCTCTGCGCGAATATTAGACGATTAATTTTAAAATCGTCATAAGAAAGTTTACAAAAAATCAAATTACAGACAAAGTAAAGAGTGCACTTTCTTCTCGGAACAGCCCTTAGTAATTATACCGATATGGCGGCAGCAAAGTTGACATGGCTTTGATATTGACAGCGAGTAAATACGTACGGTTAATTAGGAATATTTAGAATTGGTTTGAGTACACATTTCGGTAGTCTTAAAAAAAATAAAAATTAATAATTGGCGAAATATAACTCCGAGGAGATGCCGATCTTCTCTTCCAATTTGCGTCGTGTTAATTTTAATAAATTTTCCCTACATATTGGCTGGTACCTATTCCGAACGGCAGTGCAAGGCAGATACCTTTTCATTGAGAAACTTTTCATGGCAAAAATAAACTCGGTGTGTTGGCCGAATCACTGCCGAGACGCGACTCCACTTAATAAAACTTTTCTCTAATTGAATATATTTTTTTCTAAATATTTGATCTTGCTTTGCCTCGGACTTGACAAATAGCAAGAAAATAGAGACTACTTTTGAATTTTTAAAACATTTTTCTCGGTAGTGTTGCTAATTTTTCTTGCAGGCAACGATTGGCCAATTTTTTATATGGGAGAAAATAAGAAAAATGCCAGAGAAAACATTACAAATTTATATTAAAATCTTTATCTTCTTAATAAAAGTTGATTACAGGGACACTTTGTGATTTTTTCATGGACAGGACCATACATCTTCTGGAGAACTTTTCTCTCAAATACTCGAACCAACTCATTTTACATCGAAACCGTCTACTATTGCGAGCAATACTTCAGGACAGGTATGATGAGCGAGTGATGTTTATACGTCGGGGGATGACTTTTCGAGGCTCAGTGTCTTAGGACAGCTTGGGCGCCTGCCTGCGCCTGCCTGATCATTGTAGTGTTCGTCAGGTGGAAGTAGAAGCCGTAACCAAAATAGTAGAAACACTGAAAGAAATAACTTAAGCTGCAACCGCGTTAACTTTTATATTGACAGCTCGCATTACTCAGCATCTTAAAGGAAGTTACGTTGTAAGCAATCCCTGGAAAGAATCGGAATAGGGAGAAACATATGTGACCTGGAATCATCAAACGACCCTATTGTGCGAAAATAAGTTTTCGAGAAAAACGCGTTTAAAAATTTGAATTATCGTGTAGGGGGGTACTCAGATTGTACTTTAAATGCGATTTGTGAAAAAATTAAAAAAGATAGAAAACTTGCGGTTTCCATTGGAAAGATCGTTAAATTTCTTATAAAAATCACTCAAAAAGTGAAAAAGTGTATTTTCACACAATAGCATTATTTAATGATTCCAGGTCACATATGTGCATCTTCATTAGTACTCAGGGTAGATGGAAAAAATGGGAATGAAAAAGCGGGCGCATCTCTCGAAGCTTGCTCCTAAGACATCTCAATTAGATTGCACGATATTAAGAGAAGAGGAGAATTGCACATGATTAACCAATTGGGAAAGGCGTGAACCCAAGCGTGGGGCTGTAAATTGAATATTAGACTAACAAAGTTACTACAATCATTAGAAAGGGAGTCCTGTAGACTCATGACGGGTATTCTGACTAAACACAACCTTCTAAAATCACATATGAAAACAGACATAAAATGTGTGGGTTGGAGAAGGAAACGACCGAGTACGTTTTGTCCCCTTACCCTACGATCGCCAGGCTATAACTCCAGCTATAAGGAGCGGCACAGCTATCACATCTAAAAGCTGCAAATGCATAGGTCCTAGAAAGCTTTTAGTATTTGGCAATAGGACGGAGTTATTTTATAACAAAGGGTACCACTATAGACTTAGTCTATATGATGTCATCACGGACCGCCCAGGACAACCTAACCTAACCTAGTCCCTATAACCATCCGCATGTGACTACGATATGTTCCTGGAATAATCTCTTTAAACATTCTGAAATGATCCAAGAATGTTAATGTTAAGATAAAGAAACTTTGGTTTTTTGCCTTCCCTAATGTATTGAGTGAAACTCATCTGGGCGTTAGCTCAGACAGATAGAAATGCACAAAAATACGGATTCAACCGCCTGTCAAACATAAATTTGTGTTTTATGTTGGAACGTCTTGGTGTGTGTGAGTGTACATTTGTTATTTATTGTAAGCAAATATTGAACTTTGCGTTTATTTTGATGGTTTGCCAAAAGAAAATTGCTGAAAGGCTTTACTACTTTTGGAAAGTGCCACAAACGCATGTTTCATCACCTATTTGCGTATAATTTCATCTTCTTCCTTTTTAGTTGAACAGCTATGAACCGGAAATTCATTGCTTTAAACGATTTTTTTATGGTGAAAAGAATCACTTGAGATTTGCCCTATTGATTACACAAGTATACACGGTTTTGGATCTGGGCAACTAAAAGTGGTTTTTAAGTCAATTTATGACGCTGAATCCGAATATGCATTCCGTTTTTTAAGATTGATTCTAGTTTTTAATATAGTCAATAAATTCATTTTTTAAGATTTTTGTCAAATGTAAGGTCATCCTAAGTATACGAGCAATATAATATAAAGGCAACCTAATCTATGGTCACTATAATACAACGGTTAGGCTGACCCTACCTTAGTAATTAATCCTACGAAATACATCATCTCTGCACATGAACGGAATAATAATCAATTGGCAACCCTTACTCAATGTCAGCGACAAAAGAGCAGTTTAGATTTGAACAACGCGCCGTGAACAACGTCGGTTCGGCAACGGGCAGAGAAATCATTCTAATACTCATTTCACTTTCAATAAATAAAACCATTTAATTAATTTCATTTAAACACACATATTTTCCTATATTTAACTTTAAACTTTAATAAACATGAATTGTTAGTTATAATGTGCTAATGTGCATAAATCGGCAGCGTTTTTATTTAATCGGAATCCAGAAAATCCTGACAACCCGAAAGATCTTGAATAAAGACTCTTTCAGTTCAGAAGTGAGATGCTCCGCATAGCCTCACAGTGACAGTGTGAATTATATTGAAATATAATAGAACAAAAATATGTGTGTGTGTAAAACAACGAATTCTTGAGAAGATTCGTTCGTTTCAGGAAGATTGCATCAGAATACATGCAACATTCTGACAAGTGTAGACATGTTCAAAGTCTGTACATAAGACTCAAACCGAAAGTTGATGTACATACATATGTTTTGTTGTTGTGTTTGCCTACGAGCGTACGAATGGACGAGCGTCGGTAAAGCATTATCGATAAAGCAGTATCAACGGAAAGTATTTGAATTGCATACGATATTGTCATGTTTTTTCTTCGTGTCATAGAGCGTTGCTATAAATCGTAAGTTGCAAGCAAAGAAACAACGAAAATCCGTTTGTGTTCAAATTGCATGTTGTAATTGTTGTTGTGTTGCCTGTCGCGCGTACGAATGGACGATCGGTCGGTGATACATACAAAGTAAGACAGAGCAAGTGAATTTCGGTGGTTGATTTCAAATTGCGTGTTGTAGTTGTTGCCCAAAATTTGTTGCCTATCGCGCGTACGAATGGACGAGCGGTTTGCGGGGGAAAAAAGGCAAAAGCAAGAAAGCAGAAATTGTGAATTATATGCGTACGAATATAACTGTGGCAAAGTATAGTTATCGGGCGTACGAATGTACGAACGGTTGATGAACATAGAAAATAGAAATCAGAGCTTTGTATTTGAAGTAATAAATACAAGATTTTTTTTATTAACTCTGCGGTCTGCGTGTAGAGCGTGCGAGTGAACGAGTAAAGAATACGACAATGGTCGTTAATGTTATTGTTGTAATTTATTTCAAAGTGTCGATCTCGCTTACACGACCATTCGTGTGTATGAAAATATAAATAGACAAAAGAGACAACGTGTCGTAAAACTCGAACAAAAGGACGAGTGAAGCAAAACAAATAAGTAAACAAATTCTAATTAGAATACTCGTTTTAAAAGAAGTAAACAAAATAGCAAAATGAAAATAAAAGTGTCAACATTGAAAGTAGACGAGCTGAAAGAGCAGCTGCGTAATAATGATCTTTCAACTACGGGAACAAAAGCTGAATTAGTGTTACGATTGTGTAATTTCTTAGGTAGTGATGAAATCCAAATCGAGAATTCTGAATTAAATTTACAAACGCAAGTAAATGATTTAAGAGCAATGATGGAAATTATGATGACAAAAATACAAAGTTTGGTTCCAAGTCAACAGACAAATGCACAAGAAGTGAATGGTAGTGGCTCTAGTGTAAATGAAGAGCGCATAGTTGTGTCACCCCAAAGTTCAATAAGAGTGGTGGGCAGAAATGCCAGTGTAAAAGAAATTGCTGAGACAATACCAGAATTTAACCCAACGAACGAAAGCTCTCTAACAGTGACACAATTTGTTAATAGGGTGGACAGTGCAATAAGTGCATACGAATGGGATGAGAAATGTTTACTTTTGGCAGTGTACAGTAAATTAAAAGGTGCTGCACGAATGTGGTTAGATGCTGCACCAACATTTTATTCCAATTGGCCTGATTTGGCAAGTGCGTTAAAAAGTGAATTTAGTTTTGAATTGAATGACGCACAAATTCATTATAAAATGGCAAGTGCAACGCGAATGCAAAACGAAAAAGTTAGTGAATATTGTTTTCGAATGAGCGGACTAGGCCGACGGTATGGCTTGACTGAAAGTACAATTATAAAATACATTCGCGACGGTTTAAAGCATCGTGAGTTGCAAATAGCAATAGCTCCAATTAAGTTTAATTCTCTGAAAGATATGCGCGAAACAATTGAAGATTATATACAAAATATGACGGTAACAAAACAGTTTAAAAACGAGTACGTAAACAATCGCAATAAAGAAAATGCTAAAGATATGAATCGAAGCGCGGTCGAAACGAAAAGCGTAACGTGTTACAATTGCAAAGAAGGTGGACATATCGCGCGAAATTGTTCGAAATCGAAACAGAATCGTAAATGTAAAGACTGTAATAAACTTCATCCAAATAATGAAGCAGAAAATTGCGGGAAAAAAGCAGTTGTTGTCAAGCGTTCTCAGTTACAAGAATCAACAAATTTTTGTCAAAAACCAGTCATTGTAAATGGTAAGTCATTATTAGCTTTCGTAGACACTGGAAGTGAATGTAGTATGATCCAGCGATCAGCTGTAGAAAAGTTGAACATCCAAATATATCCATGCGCTGCAGAAATACTAGGTATATGCGGTGGAAAACGTACATTAAAGCATAAGGTCAACGTATGCATGACAGTTGATGAGATAAATTTAAAAGTCAATTTATTTGTGGTCGATGACGATATTTTAACGACGGACGTACTTTTGGGCCAAGATAGTTTTAGAAATGACGGCATGGTAGCAGAAATAAAAGCGGACAACTTTACATTTTCTACGCAGGTGAAAAAGGTAGTCGTGGAAAATCCAGTAACGAGTTTTATTATCCTTAATTGTACTATAGGCGACGAGAATTCAAATTTGCAAGCGTTATTGGAAGATAATAGGGAAGTTTTTGCAGAAAAGCTTTGTGACATTGGCTTAACTAATGCGACGAAAATGAGAATTGAACTGACAACGAATACACCGATTGCTCAAAAACCATACAGGGTTCCTGAGCCGAAAAAGCATCTTGTAACAGAAATGATTAATGAGCTTTTGTCATGCGATATAATTAGCTCATCGAAATCGGAATACGCAAGTCCAATTATTTTGGTTAAGAAGAAAAACGGCGGTGAACGCCTCTGCGTTGACTACAGGCGACTAAACCAGTTTACAACAAAAGAAATTTACCCTACACCAAACATAGAAGAAAGGCTGAGCGAAGCCTTGAGATACAAATATTTTTCAGCCTTAGATTTAAATAGTGGTTACTATCAGGTACTAATCGAAGAAGAGTGTCGAAAATACACTGCGTTCATAACAACAGAAGGTTTATTTGAGTTTAAGCGAATGCCATTCGGGCTTAGAAATGCGCCGGCGGTATTCCAGCGTTTAATGCAAAACATTAAAGATAGGACTCAACCTGGTGACATGATTCACTATATGGATGATATATTGGTTGGTAGTAATAATATATCCGAGATGTACGAAAAGTTGACTAGAGTATTTGAAGCTTTACGCCAACTTAATCTTACTTTAAATATCAACAAATGCGAATTTATGAAGCAGACAATAGAATTTTTAGGACATGAACTTCACCCCGGTGGTGTAAGTCCAGGCAATATAAAGACGGCGGCTGTAAATAATTTTTCAGTGCCAAAATCCATAACCGATATAAGACGTTTTCTAGGTCTTAGTGGATATTTTAGACGCTTCGTGCCAGGGTACTCGATTATAAGCGAACCGTTGCGTGAATTATTACGTAAAGATCAACAGTTTAAATGGACTGATAGGCAAGAGAAAGCATTTTTGTTGTTGAAGACAGCGTTAACATCGAAGCCGGTGATGGCAGGTTATCGCGTTGAAGCAGATCATCAAATACATACTGATGCCAGTTCTGTTGGCATTGCAGGCGTGCTCTTACAGCGGGAAGGCAGTGACTGGAAACCAGTTGCGTATTATAGCAGATCCACAACAGATAGCGAACGTAGTTTTCACAGCTATGAACTCGAAGTTTTAGCAGTGGTTAGTAGTCTAGAGCGCTTTAGATATTACGTCCAAGGTAAAGAAATTGTAGTGGTGACTGATTGTAATGCAGTTACTACAGCGATGCAGAAGCGTGAGTTGATACCAAGAATTGCACGTTGGTGGCTACGTATCCAGGACTTTATTGTTAAGTTAGAACATCGACCAGACAAGATGATGGAACATGTTGATTTCCTAAGCAGAACACCAAACGAAAAAAGCATAGATATAGAGACAGCATCCTTAAAAATTTCAAAAACAACAATAGAAATGGGAGATTGGATGTACAGTATGCAACAGCAAGACAATAATATTCGTTCTATTATTGAGAAATTAGAAAGCGGTGACAAAATTACAAACGAAGAATATAAGCTCGAAAATAGGCGGGTTTACCGAAAACAGAAAGGTGATAAATTATGGTTAGTACCAAAATCAATGCGTTACAAAATTATAGCTAGCGTACATGAGAAAGTTAAACACCTTAGCACGGAGAAAACTTTAGAAGAAACACAGAAATACTTTTGGTTTCCACGTATGCGAAATTTCATAAAATCTTTTATACAATCATGCGTCGAGTGTGCGTACAATAAGCAGCGGGGTGGTAAAACAGAAGGGGCGTACCATTACGATGAAGTCGATCCTGTACCGTTTAAAACGATACATATTGATCATCTTGGACCTTTTCCCCGTAGTAAAAAGGGAAACGAGCATATTATAGTTTTAGTAGACTCATTTACTAAATTTACGGTAGTACGAGCAGTTAAGAGTACTGCAACCCGACATGTATTGACACTATTGAATGAGGTGAGCAGTTATTTTGGAGAGCCTACACGTATCGTAACAGATCGAGGGACAGCATTCACATCAAATGACTTTAAGAATTATTGTAACAATCACGACATCAAGCAGATTTTAAACGCAGTTCGAACTCCACGGGCAAATGGACATGCCGAGCGTACAAATCGAACTATTATGGGTATGTTACTTCCATCAACTGAAAACGACAAAAACTGGGATGAAAAAATTCAAAGTATACAGTGGGCTATTAACACGATGAAGAATAAAACAACACAGCGAACACCCCAAGAACTTTTATTCAGTTATAAACCTAGAGATATTTTACAAAACAAATTGATATTAGCATTACATGAAGATAAAACTATCAACAACGACGAGATGAAAGAGATACAAACAGATGCCGTGCATCGAATAAATCAGCAAAGAGAGAAAGCAAAATCTAAATTCGACGAAAGACATCGTAAACCAACACAGTACAACGTCGGCGATCTTGTTCTCGCCGAAAATGAACAGGTGAGCACTGGTGGTTCTCGCAAATTGGAGCCACTGTACAAAGGGCCGTTTTTGATAACAAAGGTTATAGGTAAAGACCGGTATCTCATTGAAGACATACCTGGATCGAAACGTAAGCAACGACATTATACTTCAATTTTTGCATCAGATAAGTTGAAGCCATGGTGTAGTTTACCCAATTTTGATGGTTTTGACAACGACGACGACGGAGCCGAGGGCGACTCCAGTAATCAGGATTGGCCGAATGTAAGGTCATCCTAAGTATACGAGCAATATAATATAAAGGCAACCTAATCTATGGTCAATATAATACAACGGTTAGGCTGACCCTACCTTAGTAATTAATCCTACGAAATACATCATCTCTGCACATGAACGGAATAATAATCAATTGGCAACCCTTACTCAATGTCAGCGACAAAAGAGCAGTTTAGATTTGAACAACGCGCCGTGAACAACGTCGGTTCGGCAACGGGCAGAGAAATCATTCTAATACTCATTTCACTTTCAATAAATAAAACCATTTAATTAATTTCATTTAAACACACATATTTTCCTATATTTAACTTTAAACTTTAATAAACATGAATTGTTAGTTATAATGTGCTAATGTGCATAAATAGGCAGCGTTTTTATTTAATCGGAATCCAGAAAATCCTGACAACCCGAAAGATCTTGAATAAAGACTCTTTCACAAATAATATTCATTTTATTAACTTAAAAGTAACAAATCAGAAATGAAGATTGGTGGAACTGTGCCTTTTGTATTGTTTAGTATCTGTTTCACGTATTAGAGTCTAACAATAGTCGCTCATCATGCCTTCATCCCAAAATCCTTGGTATCGACTTTCAATGTTGGCTAGATCTTGGTGTAACCGCTCTCCCTGTTCGTCGCTCGTATCACCCAAGTTTTCGGGAAAAAAATCGAGATGGGAATGCAGAAAATGCATCTTTAGAGACATCCGAGCTCCAATCTTGCGATAATTTTCCAACATATCGCCAATAATTTCCTCAAAATTAGGGGATTTGTGATTACCAAGAAAGTGGTGAACGATATTTTGAAAAGATGCCCACGCGCCTGCTTCATCGGGCGTTAAACATTTTGTAAATTCTTTATCAGCCATTAGTTTTCTAATATCAGGTCCGACAAATATTCCTTCTTTCATTTTTGTATATGACAATTTAGGAAACAACTTGACTAAGTACTGAAAAGCCGGTCCTTCACGGTTTAGTGTTTTGACGAAGTTCTTTATAAGACAACGTTTAATATGAAAAGGTGGTAGGAAAATGTCTTGTGGATTTACAAGTGGTTCAGCGGAGACGTTTTGCTGTCCAGGCTCATATTGAGTACGACTTTGCCATTCTTTCCTCACATAATGATGTTCAGTTGCGCGGCTATCCCACAAGCATAAGAAACAACAAAATTTGGTGAATCCAGATTGCATCCCAGTTAAGATGCCAATAACCTGTTGAAATAATATAAAAAATAAGTGTTTTCGATTTAATTGGAATTAATGTTTATACCTTTAGATCACCACATATTTTCCATTTATGATCATTGTATTTGATGAAGCACAGGATCTTCCGCATTGTTTCGTAGCATTCCTTCGATTGTACTGCATTAGTAATCGGAATAGATGGTTTGTTATTCCCGTTGTGGAGAAGAGCAGCTTTTAGGCTGTATTTGGAACCATCAATGAATAAACGCCATTCGTTTCGATCGTAGGGTGCATTCATTTCATTTAATAAACCATTAATATCGTTACAGAAACTTATGTTGTCTTCTTTTTTGAAGAACGGTCGAAGTGCCTCATTTCTGTTTCTGTATACAGTAACTTTTGTTCGAGAGTCTAGATTTTTCCATTGCTGCAGCCTTGATCCTAGCAACTCTGCTTTTTGTTTGGACAAATTCAAATCACGAATCAAATCGCTTAGTTCATCTTGCAAAATTAAATGTGGCCCTTCCATGACAAAGTCGCTTTCACTGCTCGGGGGTGATGGAGTTAAAGTTTCCAGGACGTTTGCACTTATACTTCGATAAACTGGCAATGGATCATAAGCAGTCGTGGAACTGGCTTGGATACTGATGATACATCAGGATAATTATATTTTGCTAATTTGTTTGCATTTATACCCGTAACTTTCATCAAACAAAAGTAGCAATCATCTTTATGGTTTTTAGGTTCTCTCCAGAGCGCTGGCATTGAAAAGGAAAAGTACTCACGTTCTCCCGATGACCACTTATACAGCTTTGTTTTGCATGCGTTACAAATAAATTTCGGTCTCCATGACTTACGAGTGTCTGCTATGCTGAAACCAAAGTAGTGCAGATACGCATCTTTGAGCGCATTTGTTATTATTTTGCCACTTTTTTTTTAATCATATAACCACCACAAACGTAACAAAAACACTTTGGATCAACTTTGCTACACTGTCTCTGCATTTTTATTTTTATATAATGGTGTTGATGGTTTAGAATATATTTTAATTCTGAGTCTTAAACTATTTTACATTTGTTTATATACTAAATCTTAAAACTATGTTCCTAAACGTAACTATACTTGTAAGTGCGTTTGTGTATCTAATGTTAGACAAAGGACTAATTTTAATGTCTTCTTAGTTTATTCTATTGTTTGCTTCTATTGTTCTATTGATTCTTTTGTTTGTTTGTTCAAGGGCATTGCTTGAATATTAAGAAACCATCTGTTTTGTATGAGGGTTGTTTATACTTATCTTTCCTCAAGTGGACTGTATGTGTGTACATATGTGTGTGTATGTGTGATAAGTTTAGTTGCCTTATCCTGTTTGTTTTGTAAGTATGTATGCATGATAATATTATCTTAAATTCTAGTGGACTGTATAAATTTACTTATTTTAGAGCGGCGTAGTTATATGTTCATACTTTTATGAACATTCTGCCATTTTTACTTACTTATCAAGCAGTGCCACGATTTAAAAGCTGCTATAACAGCACAATGGTGCTATCATGCGAGATCTCGGAAACTAGAATCAATCTTGAAAAACTGAATGAAGATTCGAATTTAGCATATCAAATATAGTTAAGAATCGCTCTTGTCTGCTCAGATCCAAAAGTTGCCCTGAATTTGTAAACTTGTGTTATTTAACGATTATTCGTTTACTTGAAGTTTTGATCTTCAAAGAAATTGTGGAAGTTTTCCTTTATTTTATTAAAAGTCTCGCTAAAACCCAAAAGCGGGAGTGGGAGCTGAAGTTGAAGGGGGAGTGTAGTGAGAGCTCGATTTGATGTGAGAGTGGGAGTGAGAGCGAGGATGGGAGTAACAGTAGCAGTGGGAGTAATAATGAGAGGGGGGATGGGAGTGAAAAATAGTAGTGGGCGTCGAGTGGGAACAGAAAGCAGAGTGGGAGTGAGAGTGGGATTGAGAGTGAGTGTCAGAGAGGGAGTGGAAGTTGCAGTGGGTTGTAGATAAGTGGAATAAGGCATGGATGGATGGAAGAAGAAAAACGGAGGACGAGAAAGGTACATAGAGAGATTAGAGGGAATCTATTTTGAATTTAGGAAAACCAATTTGCTTTGCTGGGTAAAATTGTGAGTTATTGTATCGGAAGAAAGAAATATGTGAAGTGGAAAATGTTTGCTGTCTTGAATTTCATTCCCTCCGATAAAAGCAAAAAACTGGTACTCTTTTTTTTTTCACAGTGTACCTACCGACGTAGTTTGACGAAATCTCTGTGTTAGGAACATAAAATAAGTACGGAAATTGGTGTTGTATAGTAGAAAATCATACCTTGACCTTTACGCACATAACGGCATGTGCATTGTATACACTGACATTCCAACCTCGAAAACCACTTAATCGTTGTTTATCTTAAGTGGTCTAATAAAAATCTTTAAAAGTTTTCAGTTGCTTAGCTTTAAAATTTTCATATGATTTGAGTGATACATCTCCCATCGCACTGCAGCGTGTTTCAAGCAGAAATCCTCGCGATTTGGCAAGCCTGCAAATCACTGAAGGGCTTGAATGTAGTTGGTAAAGTTTGCATCCTATCGGATAGCCAAGTAGCGATAAAAGCGCTTTCCTCGCCACACATTAACCCAAAATTAGTGGGCGCTTGTAAGTGACTCATATCCCAGTTATCCACCAATCCAGAACTACGCGTTATTTGGGTCCCGGGTCATAGGGAGATAGAGGGTAACGAGAAAGCCGACGAGCTTGCACGCAGCGGCTCATCGGAGATGAACGAGGAAATAACCAGTGTCGAAATAGGCATACACTTAGCAGTAGCCAAGGGGAATATCCAAAGCATCAACTTGAAGAAAACACAAACAAAGTGGAACAACATCACCACCTGTGCAATATCAAAATCCATTTGGCAAAACTATGATGAAAGAGGACGAGAAGTCTTCCGAACAAATCCAGCGCTAACACACGCAAACTGATAGCAGTCTGCAACGGTCATTGGGCAGTAGTTACGCATGCGGAAAAGATGGGCATTCCGTATAACGAATACTGCAGAAGCTGCAAATATCCAAATACCAGGGAGACAGTAGAACACTTTATGTCTAAATGCCCGGCTCTAGCTAGAGACCGGCTAAGGTTCCTTGGAACCCCGTTTCTAGAAGACCTCAGAGAGCTATCATTGATAGCAATACCGAATATTTTTAATTTTATCAACAACTCTAGCTAGTTGTAATACATTAAACGTAACATTCCGTAGGTTTTTAGGCGAGTTACATGGCATCAAAACGTCTTTAAATAGCTACTTGGGCGACCAGGGTCGCAGCCATTTCACCTATCTACCTACCTACACACGTGATACATACGCGTTGTGGTATAAAATTTGGCCTAGCATGATGTTAAGAAAGTAATGAATTATAATAAGAAATTAATCCATTAAATTACTCATTTCTGAGGCTTTAAGAGTTTTGTGTCTCATGTATGGATACGTACATATGAATTATGACTACCGACCTATTACAACACTGCGTTGCCTTCTTAAGTGCATGCAGCTCTTCCAATAACACGGCGCCTGTTAACTGGTAATTTTCTCATTTCTTTATACTTTAAAAAATGTTTCCCTTTGATTCAGTTTTCATTATTTGCAGCATGCACATGTACCCTTTATTGGAAGTAAGTATAATTAATTGCATTCATTTTACCATTACGCATGTTTATTAAAGTTGCGACCATATAGTTACTTCTCCACATATAAATATATACATACATATGCCTATTGTATTTTTCTTCATTTTCATGCTTAAATAAATTTCCTTATTTCCACGGGTGCATTTTTCTCCCTCACACAATTTTTTTTGATGCTGCTGTGTTTTGTTGCTACGTACAGTGTGCACGCATAAGCAATAGACTATATCAAAAAAATGGAAAGTCAATATCACCGTTGAAAAATTTTAGGGCGTTATCCTAAATATCTCCATCCGATTTTTTTCGAATCGCAGAGCTGTCGAATAAATAACTCAAATATTCAGTATAGCTATGTGATTTTTATTTACAATACTACTGTGGTAGTAGTACTTCACAATTAAATTACTCGCGTACTGACTGACTGAAAATCGCTTGAACTGCGCTGCTTTTATACTCTCATTTCGCCTCGCCAGCCATTTCTCAGAGGGACTAGACTTTTCGTGAACAGCCGACTCGAATAGAAGTTTATTTATCTCTCGTTACTGAATATCTTATTGGCTTTGGCTACATATGTATATGTTTCTAAACTCGCTTTGGTTGGATGTGAACAACTGGAATTGCCCGAGGACGTGTATCACCCACCATTGGAGATTATTGCTGAAACATCCCGACAACTGAAACATGTTGTTTCCAATCAAACCGTTACACCGCATTTTTCATACCTGCGTTCCTCAAACTTCTCGCCCTAGAGCGCCACTTAAAACTGTCTGGTGCACTACAGAATTGAACTATTTAAATAATAAAAAAACTCGCTGGTTTAAGTGATATAAGAAATCTGGCTTGTCAAGTGACTGTGGTGTTTATTCTATTTTACGTCACAAATATAATTCTCTGACAAGATATGCTACAAGAACTACTCAGAAAAACTAAAGCTTCATCTTTCTTCCACACTGAAGTTGTTCCACGGTTTTGTTAACTCCAAACGTAAGACTACTGGTTTTCCTTCTGTCATGAAATTTGACAACAGGATTTCAAGTGATGACTTCATAATTGCTGATATGTTTGTTGATTTCTTTAAATCAAACTACTGCGAGTCGGCTTCACGACAACCCAGATCTCCACCTGGGTTACCAATGCTTGACTATGTACAAGTTCCGTTAATATCTGCTACAGATGTATTTTTAAAGCTAGAAAACCTGAATACTTCTTATTCAAGTGGCCTTATAAGATTCTCACTGTTGTTCTGAAAAGTTGCGCTGAATTTCTTTATCAACCCATAAATAATATATTTAACGCCTCTCTAAAACAAGGATTATTTCCTAGTTTCTGGAAAAAATCTTTTATAATACCACTATACAAAACAGGCAGTAAATCTTGCGCTGCAAACTATAGAGGAATTGCAAAACTTAGTGACATATCGAAGCTTTTAGACTGCGTTGCTACAAAACAATTAGCTCAATAACTATATCCAATAATCCACCCGTCTCAACATGGGTTCCGCAGAGGTAAATCAATCGAATCCAATTTGCTTGAGTTCACAACGCAAGTCTCTAGAAACTTTAGAAATAAACTTCAAACAAGTGTAATTTATAGAGACTTTAGCAAGGCTTTTGACAAAGTTTCTCATACAATTCTTATTAACAAACTTGACTGTATGGGATTCTCATCGACGTTTCTAGGACGGATCTCCACTTACTTAACTGGAAGGAAGCAAAAAGTGATCTTTAAAGACGCCTCATCGCAATTCATCAAAGTTACATCTGGCGCACCTCAAGGAAGCCATCTTGGGCCGCTATTGTTTTTATTATTTATCAATGATCTTCCAAGTATATTAACTTGCTCCGAGATTTTAATGTACGCCGATGATGTAAAGTTTTTTAGACCCACTCAAAGCCCTGGAGACAGACTACTTCTTCAGAACGATTTGGATAGCTTAGTTCAATGGTGAAAGTCCAACGAAATGGCCCTCAACCTAAAGAAATGCAAATTCATGAGTATTACTAGAAAATCATATCAGGTACATAATTATTCGATAGGTGACTACCAGCTTGAGCAAGTTACTAGCTTCATCGATCTCAGTGTTACAATGGACCCCAAACTAGACTTCAAATATCATATTGAAACTTTGTGACTCGATTAAGAGGTGTTTTTGACCCTTACATCACAAAAGCACTCTTTACTGCCATAGTTCGACCGATACTAGAATACGCGTCAATTGTTTGGAACCCACGGTATCAGATTTATCGTGACAAGCTGGAGTCGGTTCAAAAACAATTCCTGCTTTAAGTCACTTATTGTGGTATCCAACAAGGAATCTTCCATCCTATAATAGCCGGTTGAAGCTTATTAACCTTCCTTCCCTTGAAAACCACAGGGAAATGTTGGGTGTATTGTTCATATTGAAATTATTGGGAGGGATTGTGAATAGCCCATTTTTACTTAGTGAGATAAAGATTAATGTCCCTAAAGGCCATCAAGACATTTTCAACCACTCTTCCTGGTACATGCAGATCTAATTTTGAAATGCACGAAGCTTTTCGTTGTTTGTGTCTGGATTTCAACAAGCACTTCATCAATTTCGATATTTCAGACTCGCCTTTCTTAATAAAGAAAAGCACAAATCAAAACACATAAAAGTGTGATAAGATCATATGCCTTATAAATATATTCAAAAACGTACTGTCACTGCGTCATCTACAACATACATTATATCTCACGAGAGGCCCCTACTGGGAAATCAGCTCCCTCATGAGCATTTCGCGTTGGCTCCTTTATGAGCGCTTCACGTTGGCTCCCTAATGGGGACACAGCTCCTTTCTAAGCAATTCTCGTCCTTCAGAGATCCTCACGACGGCTGCCTGCTTGGGAATACATATAAGAATTGATGAACAACAATCTATCCTGCTTATAAATTTGTAGAATAAATATGTTATTTATATCGCATATACTGCATATTTTAAGTGAATTCAACATTTTAGTCTGTATAAATTTTAAATTTTAGACTAGTAAATAAATAACTAAAAAATATGTGTAGATCATGCAAGGCAATATGGGCACTTTATTACCCTGTACACATGTGTGAAATTGGTTCTTCGTTTTTATCTGCTGTTTACATGTGTGTGAAATATTCTCTGCTTGCTTTGCTGGCATTGTACAGCATTTATTTAATAGCAGCATAGTGACGTATCGAAACTGCTTATATTCGCCACAATACAATAACTACCCGTTTGTTACTACACTGTAATTTGAAAAAGTCTTTCTCGAAATTCAGTGGCTTTGGCAACCGTAACCATACCCATAATCGTAATAGTCGCCAATGCTGTCCCCTTAACCATCATCGTTATCACCCCCAATCGTCATCTTCCTCTATAAGTTAGTAATAAATCCGTGCCATAACAATAACTATAGCCCTCGTCGTAACTGTAGTAATTAATGTAACCATAAACCTACCTACCGAGCTGTAAAAAATGACTACAATTCTTCATAAAAAACATATTTCCATAATAATCTGCAATTATTATACTCATTTTAGGAATAAGTCGATTGGCCTTTTATTGTAAAAGCACGCGTGATGGTAATTGTATTAATATTTAATATCATATTCCACTACGTCTTCGCCTCCATTTTCCTGCCGTTGTTTTCGTTCCTTTTTGTTGTGTAAATATCCAGCATGTTAGCGTAAGGTAAGTGTAAGCGTAAGCGTAGTGTTTAGAAGTTGCATGCTAAGGTCTGGTACAAAAAGTTCTGCATAATAAAAAAATTTCCATAAAGTGCCAACAGTTACTTTGTTTGTACTTTTTTTTTTATTCGTATGTTAATACATATTTTTATCAATTTATTCGTTGCTGTCCGTATGACCGAACTTTCCAAGAGAGATCCGACATCAAGCTTTGTACATCGGTTTTGTCCATTTTTAGCGTGGCTTATCGCTACTATCTTTTTACTTCTGTAATAGTTTTTGCTGGTTTCTCTATTTTCAAACGTTTTGCTTTCATCAGATTTAAATTTCGCTCAATGGGCCGGCCGCAACTGAGGTTCATCGGTTGGATACGAGTTATTGCTATCTTCAAACCAATTTTCGGCGATACAAGCGTAATGTGCAGGATCCAAATCCGGAAAAAATATAGTTGCACCATTGTGACTACGTAGGAATGGCAAAAGACGCTTTTGTAGACTCTCTTTCACGTAAATTTCTGCGTTAATGGTTCCTATAGTAAAGAACGGCGTGCAGTTATGCCCACATTCACAAATAGCTTGCCAAATCAGAATCTTTCTGCTAAACTTTACTATGTGGATATTTGTTTTTTCGAATTAGGTAGATTAGGTGGAGAGGACCAGACTGCAACCATTAGAACTGGGTGTGAGGCAACGTCCATTATCAAATTCATTTCTTCGTCAATAATCACATAGAGTGTTCTTTTGCCAATTTGGTCTCATAGTGTAAGGGAAATGCTTGACGTATGTTTTTCATCCGTTTGGAATTTTTTTCTTTTGTACGATTTAATACCATCTATTTTTGACATGGGTCGGTTTTTCCGAATTAGGGATAGAACTTTCTTCTCCAACTAGGCGTCTGGCGATCGCTTTGGGTGGCCACTTCTTGGCTTGACTGACAAAGCCACCACCGTTTTTCGGACAGTACCATATCTAAATGTACAACATTTTTTTAAGTAGCTCGTCGTTCGTTGAATATATTTAATCGTTCCCGAAACGATCGGATTAGTACTTCAATGGTGCTTGTTGAAGAGTACCCCATAACCTTCGGGGAGTGTCTTGACAACAAAAATCACAGAGAAAAGAAATTAGAACTGGAGGGGAGAAGGAAAGGGAGATTTGGTATCACCGAAGCACTAACCTAAGCCGCAACCGAAACGGAACGGATCTTATCACCTTATTAGCGAAGTGTTAATGGTTTTTTATCGATGTGTTATGGGCGTATTATCCATTTCTTATCGACGAGCTATCGGTTATCGGCGAGGTATAGAAGAGTTGTCGATAAAAAATATCATCGATAAACTATCGATTTTTTGGCAACGAATAATCGAAAAGTGTTCGATAATTTATGGAAAATTTATTGGTATATAATTAAAAAGTTGTTTGCTATCAGAGGCTTGTCAATTAGTTATCGGCGCGTTATCGATTTTTTTTCAAAAATTGCCTCGATTCATTATAAAACAGTTATCGGTTTGTTCTCCTAAAGTTGTTGACATATTAACGGAAAGTGATCGATTGCGTATCGAAAATCTATCTATGTGTTATCAAAAAGTTATCGATATGTTAATGAAAAGTTATCGATGTGTTATCGGTGCGTTATCAAATTAATATTGGTGTTATCAAAACTTTATCGCTTTGTTATGGAAAAGTTATCGATTTCTTATCGGCGACTGATCAGCTTGTTATGAAACAGATAGCGATACTGCATATAAAATCTATGATACTCATCTATAACAAGTCATAAAGAAACCAATTGAAAACCAGCGTTTCGTCAACTACAAACAGATAGCTTTTCGTCTTTATTTCGCTACCGATAATAACCCGATAGTATCTAAAACAATAACTTGTCTGTACCGATAAAAAGCCGACAAAGCTCTTTTCAAAAAAGCCAACATTAGTTTTTTCTGGTAAAGCTACTTCTGCTGTGATTTAAATTCAACCCGTTTTCAAGCCTTAGTTAATTTGAAAACCCTTCCTTTCATAACGTACACCTGTTCGCTAGTACAAGGAGCTTCTTCACATGTACTTGGTACTCATTGCTATATCTCGTGTTCTTCCACCTCTTTTTTCCATCTTATATTTTCTTTGATTTTGTCTTACATTTTCCTTTTAAATATACATTTTCTTTCTTACTCCTTTCACTTACTCTTTTCCATTTTATTGTTTTGCTTCTTACCATTCCTTTTCAACTTTAGCCTAGTTATCTGATTTCATTGCACTGATTTGATTTATGCCCGCTTTTGAGTCTTTCTCTTGATGTAGACGTATTAAGGGTTATAAAAGTTTCATCTCAATGAAGTACCTGATGATATCGATTTTACATCCGTCCAAGGACTATGACTTTGGTAATTTCACTTGAAATCTTCGGTTATATAGCCTGGTAACTTTGGTAACCAAATAACAATTGGTAATAAACCAACAACTACAGATAAGGCAATCAGCCCCAAAACACGACCCACTGCGAAGTAGTTTTATGAGAGTCTGTATACGCTCCCAGTTCGTGTAGTCACGCTTTTACTTTTTCGCTGCAAGAGTGACGTCTTTCCTACTTTGTGTATAAAGACATCTTTTTTTTTATACGGTGTAATATCATTTCACCTTCATATCTTCTTGTATGTCACAGTTATCAATTTCGATGCTACTCTGTATCAGCACCATTAAAATTACGAATTTTTGTGTGCACTTATCACCGGTTAAATTTACGTTACATCAGGTTTCAATGACAATTTAATTGAATCGAACATTCTTAATTGATCACGAAATAATTTTTCGATTTTCTTTTAACACACACATTATGCAGTAATTTCCTTTTGTTGTACTTGTGTGTGTTTGTTGTAACTACTCTTGTTAACTGATTACTCCTTTTGGCATTTACACGGTTGTCAAACAGTTATAAGTTAAGTATATAGTGCATCGAAAGTCATCAACTGACTTCAGTCGATCAACTATTTAATGAGGTCAAGGTGTAATTACATACACATATACATGTGTTTTAAGTTAATTAACGCAAATGTTTGCTGTGTTTCTTTACACACCTTCCAGTAAGATGTAATAACAACTTTTACAAGTTTTAATGTTGCTGCGTTTTCGTAACAAAATCAAAGGAAACTTAGAGAAAACGATTTATTTCCTCTCTTGTCCATAAAACCGTACTAGCTCTTAAGAACACATTACCGCTAAACTTCTGTATTCCATGATTCTCAGCATAAAGCTTTGAAACTTTGAACCATTCTGAAATTCTAGTTTTATGAAGAGAAGAAATATAACGGAGAGCACTGGCCAACAGCATATTCGCAGCAGTGGTATAAATCTCTCATAACTTGAGTTCGCATGAGATGCTGGAAGGACAAAATATTCGTCTGGTAAAGACCTATGATAAAGTCTGCTTCGAAGACACAATGTAATGAAAATAGACGACACTTCTGAATTTAGTATGTTTGAGTTAGCATATCAGGCAACAGAAATCCGGAATCCAGGCTACCTATGATGGAAGATGTGTCTCTCAGATTGAGACATTGACCATTACGAACCGGCTCAGTATAATCTATATGAACGGAAAGGTCCGGAAGATGTTGTAGCCAGGAAGACACTGAGGTCCAGCAAAAAGAGTGCTTCTGTAAACAAGAGAGTGGGGAAGGTTGTTCGCATTAACGTTCAGCTAAATAGTGCAACGTGCGGAATCTATCACCTTGAGGGTTGTCAACAGTGGCGCTGGGAATGGCAATATCACCAGGGAGGTGTGCCTCTGAGTGGCCATCGTGATATCGACTACCTATATGAACGTCGATACGGGGAACACATGGCGGCGGTCTTTATTTAAATATATGCCCTGACCTCATGGTTTCGAGATGGTTAAGTAATGTGATTCTTGTACGGTTTGGGAGATTTGGAATAGGACTAGAGTTGAGGCGTTGCACCAGAAGAGTTTCCCTCTGGTGCCAAAATATGCCTACCTGCCAAATTTTTAAAACCAGATATCTAAGGTTTAGAATTTTCACAATACTGTAACCCAAGTCTATCGTCATATAATTGGAAGGCCGGCAGAGTGGAAAAAACTCTGGGATTCAAGGAGTTGTGTAGCGCATCCTTTTCAAGGTGTTGCCTCACCTACCAGTGGCGAATCCTGTTTATTTGGCAGGTGATACTCTTCTCACGCAAGGAGGCAGTACCTAATGATGCTACTTATCGGCACGTATGAAAACAATTTCCGGAAGTAGACAAGTTACATCGCTAAAGCTACCCAAAACCTTCGGCGAGTCTTATTGCAGCTACAAGAAGAAAAAGAATAATTAAAGGAAATGTAATGCAGAACCCACCGGCCCTCTCTCTGTTCTAAACAGCGCGGTTTTGCGGATCTAGCGCGCTGGTTATAGGATATATGGCTCTTCTCCCATGGAGGCTTATGGAAAAGGGAACCTATGCCTTAGATAGCTGTTGACCCGCTAATTTGGACAGTTTTTCTACGACTGCATCTGTCATTAGTGTTTATCATATGCTCTTTAACGAGCTTAAGGTTTTTGATGGCCATAACACCATGGATGAGGTGCTCAAAAATAATAATGATTATGAATGGGCTGGTATTTCAGTACAAGTTTAAATTAAATTATTGTTGACTAAAGCTTAATCCAGCCACTTTCGTCTCTTAAATTAAGAAAGTTACGGACCAAGTGTAAAGTTTAATCTGCAGTAAATATTAACTGAAGCGCTGAAAACCGGGCCTTTCTGGTTGATAAATTTTCCGTACTCTTAGTCTGCTTCCGAAAATATTTTGCTCCGCCCTGTTCTGGCTGCGCGTGGAGTAAGCCTACCCCTAGGAGTTAAGCCTCGCCATCTTTGGCATAGCCGATTGAACTTTGGTTTCCGTGAATGTTTTTTCGCCGAAGTCGAAAAAAGGTTTGCTGCTAATTTTACTTGGGACAGTGTTATACCTCTTTTTATACTCAGTTGGGCAGAGCTCACAGAGTATATTAACTTTAATTGGATAACGGTTGGTTGTACAGGTATAAAGGAATCGAGATAGATATAGACTTCCATATATCAAAATCATCAGTATCGAAAAAAAATTTGATTGAGCCATGTCCGTCGGTCCGTCCGTCCGTCTGTCCGTTAACACGATAACTTGAGTAAATTTTGAGGTATCTTGATGAAATTTGGTATGTATATTCCTGGGCACTCATCTCAGATTGCTATTTAAAATGAACGATATCGGACTATAACCACGCCCACTTTTCCGATACCGAAAATTTCGAAAAACCGAAAAAATGCGATAATTCATTGCCAAAGGCGGTTAAAGCGATGAAACTTGGCAGATCGGTTGACGTTATGACGCAGAATAGAAAATTAGTAAGATTTTGGACAATGGGCGTGGCACCGCCCACTTTTACAAGAAGGTAATTTAAAAGTTTTGCAAGCTGTAATTTGGCAGTCGTTGAAGATATCATGATGAAATTTGGCAGGAACGTTACTACTATTACTATATATGTGCTAAATAAAAATTAGAAAATTGAATGAAGAACACGCCCACTTTTTAAAAAAATTTTTTTTTAAATTCAAATTTTAACATTTAACAAAATTTAATATCTTTACTGTATATAAGTAAATTAAGTCAAAATTCAACTCCAGTAATGATATGATGCAACAAAATACAAAAATAAAAGAAAATTTCAAAATGGGCGTGGCTCCGCCCATTTTCATTTAGTTTGTCTAGAATACTTTTAATGCCATAAGTCGAACAAAAATTTACCAATCCTTATGAAATTTGGTAGGGGCATAGATTCTATTTCAGTACTTAGAAAAAAAAAAAGAAAAAAATAAGATACTTATACATCAACAATCAGGCTTTAGAAAAAATCATTCCTGTGAAACAGCCTTAAATATGGTTTTAGCTGAATGGAAAGATGATCTTAGTAATAAAATGTCGATTTTAGCAGTTTTTGTTGATCTTAAAAGAGCTTTTGAAACCATAGATATAAAAATACTAGTGGAAAAATTATCAGACATAGGCATTCAAGGATTAGAATTAGACTGGTTTAAAAGTTTTTTAAGCAACCGTAAGCAAAGCACAATCATTGGCTCATCGTTGTCAGATGAAGTAGATGTTAGGGTTGGGCTTCCACAAGGCTCTGTCCTCGCTCCAATTCTATTCAACATTTACATTAATGATATTAATTCAATTTTGAAATATAGTTCAATAAAATTGTTTGCTGACGATGCACTAATTTGGATAAGTGGTAGAAACGAAAATGATTTAAGAAATAAATTACAAAGTGACTGAAAGGCCCTTTATATTTGGTTGTGCGCTAACAAACTTAAACTTAATATCGAAAAAACTAAATACATGTTAATAACTAGAAAGAATGTTTCCGATATTGGGACTCTCAAAATAAATAATTCAGAAATTGAAAACGTAGATTCTATTAAATACCTTGGTGTTTTAATAGATTGTAAATTAAAATTCAACGCCCGTGTCGCTTATATAACAAATAAAATAGCAACTAAAATATGGTTTATGCAAAGAACCTGCAAAAACCTAAGTAAATACTATAAAACTAAAGTTTATCGATCCGTTGTTGAACCTTACTTTTTATATTGCTCTACAATTTTATTTGTTATGAAAGATTCGCAAATCGATAAATTGCAAAAAATGCAGAATAAAGTTATGCGATTCATCTTAAACAAACGCTATGATACTCCAATAAAAGATATGCTACTTAGTTTAAATTGGATGAGCGTGAAGCAACAAATATTTTTCGTTACGATGAAGTTTATATACAATATAAAAACCGGAAATTTACCTGAATTCTTAAGAACAAATATTAGAGTTAATTATGATGTCCATGGAAGAAATACAAGACAAAGAAATGATTTCAAATTACCTAATTATAAAACAGAATCTGAACAGAATAGTCTTTTTTACAAAGGTTTAAAATGCTGCAATGAACTACCTGAATACATAAAAAATAGTGACAATAACTTGTTAAAAAAAAAGGTTATACACTTACGTCAAATCTATGAGGATAAAATAAATACTAAGATCTGAGCTAGTTTGTGATACGTATTCCTAATTTATATGTCTAATTCTAAAATTACAAATTTCCTCGTTTTTATATATATATACATATATCTATTTAAACTGATGTACCTATTGTTAATTAATGCAATAATTTTTTTTTTTTTCAATTGTATAAGCTAGGCTCTTCGAGTCGTAATAAATAAATGAAATGAAAACTGTTCTCTGTGAAAATGGGCGAAATCGGTGGAAGCCATGCCCAGTTTTTATACACAGTCCACAGTCTGTCCTTCCGCTCGGCCGTTAACACAATAACTTGAGCAAAAACCGATATATCTTTACTAAACTTAGCCCACGTACTTACCTGAACTCACTTTATCTTGGTATAAAAAATGGCCGAAATCCGACCATAAACACGCCCACTTTATCGATATCGAAAATTACGTAAAATGAAAAAAATGCCATAATTCTATACCAAATACGAAAAAAGGGATGAAACATGGTAACTGGATTGGTTTTTTGACGCAAAATATAACTTTGGAAAAAACTTTGTAAAATGGGTGTGACACCTACCATATTAAGCAGAAGAAAATGAAAAAGTTCTACAAGGCGAAATCAACAGCCCTTGGAATCTTGGCAGGAATACTGTTAGTGTTATTGAATATATAAATAAATTAGCAGTACCCGACAGATGATTTTCTGGATCACCTGATCCACATTTGGTCGATATCGCGAGAACGCCTTCACATATACAACTACCACCACTCCCTCTTAAAACCCTCATTAATACCTTTAATTTGATATCCATATCGTACAAACACATTCTAGAGTCAATTCTGGCCCACCCTAATGGCGATATCTCGCAAAGGCGTCCACCTATAGACCTAATGCCACTCCCTCTTAAAATGCTCACCACACCTTTCGTTTGATACCCATATCGTCAAACATTCTAGAGTCACCCGTGGCCCACCTTTATGGCGATAATTCGAAAAGGCGTCCGACTATAGAACTAAGGCCCACTCCTTTTTAAAATACTCATTAACACCTTTCATTTGATACCCATATCGTACAAACAAATTCTAAAGTCACGCCTGGTCCACCTCCATGTCGATATCTCGAAAAGGCGTCCACCTATAGAACTAAGGCCCACGCCCTTTTAAAATACTCATTAACACCTTTCATTTGATACCCATATCGTACAAAAAAATTCTAGAGTTACCCCTGGCCCACCTTTATGGCGATATCTCGAAAGGGAATCCACCTATAGAACTAAGGCCCACACCCTTTTAAAATACTCATTAACACCTTTTATTTGATACCCATATCGTACAGACAAATTCTAGAGTCAACCCTGGTCTACCTTTGTGTCGATATCTCGAAAAGGCGTCCACCTATAGAACTAAGGCCCACACAATTTTAAAATACTCATTAACACCTTTCGTTTGATACCCATATCGTACAAACAAATTTTAGAGTCACCCCTGGTCCACCTTTATGTCGATATCACGAAAAGGCGTCCACCTATAGAACTAAGGCCCACACCCTTTTAAAATACTCATTAACACCTTTCTTTTGATACCCATATCGTACACAAAAATTCTAGAGTTACCCCTGGCCCACCTTTATGGCGATATCTCGAAAGGGAATCCACCTATAGAACTAAGGCCCACTCCCTTTTAAAATACTCATTAACACCTTTCATTTGATACCCATATCGTACAAACAAATTCTAGAGTCTCCCCTGGTCCACCTTTATGGTGATATCTCGAAAAGGCGTCCACCTATAGAACTAAGGCCCACACCCTTTTAAAATACTCATTAACACGTTTCATTTGATACCCATATCGTACACAAAAATTCTAGAGTCACCCCTGGCCCACCTTTATGGCAATATCTCGAAAGGGCGTCCACCTATAGAACAAACTCCCTTTTAAAATACTCATTAACACCTTTTGTTTGATACCCATATCGTACAAACAAAATCTAGAGTCACCCCTGGTCCACGTTTATGGCGATATCTCGAAAAGGCGTCCACCTGTAGAACTAAGGCCCACACCCTTTTAAAATACTCATTAACACCTGTCATTTGATACTCATATCGTACACAAAAATTCTAGAGTCACCCATGGCCCACCTTTATGGCGATATCTCGAAAGGGCGTCCACCTATAGAACAAACTCCCTTTTAAAATACTCATTAACACCTTTTGTTTGATACCCATATCGTACAAACAAATTTTAGAGTCACCCCTGGTCCACCTTTATGGCGATATCTCGAAAGGGCGTCCACCTATAGAACTAACTCCCTTTTAATACCCTCATTAATACTTTTAATTTGATACCCATATCGTACAAACAAATTTTAGAGTCACCCCTGGTCCACCTTTATGGCGATATCTCGAAAAGTTGTCCACCTATACAACTAAGGCCCACTCCCTTTTAAAATACTCATTAACACCTTTTATTTGATACCCATATCGTACAGACAAATTCTAGAGTCAACCCTGGTCTACCTTTGTGTCGATATCTCGAAAAGGCGTCCACCTATAGAACTAAGGCCCACACAATTTTAAAATACTCATTAACACCTTTCGTTTGATACCCATATCGTACAAACAAATTTTAGAGTCACCCCTGGTCCACCTTTATAGCGATATCTCGAAAGGTCGTCCACCTATAGAACTAACTCCCTTTTAATACCCTCATTAATACTTTTAATTTGATACCCATATCGTACAAACAAATTCTAGAGTCACCCCTGGTCCACCTTTATGGCGATATCTCGAAAGGGCGTCCACCTGTAGAACTAAGGCCCACACCCTTTTAAAATACTCATTAACACCTTTCTTTTGATACCCATATCGTACACAAAAATTCTAGAGTTACCCCTGGCCCACCTTTATGGCGATATCTCGAAAGGGAATCCACCTATAGAACTAAGGCCCACTCCCTTTTAAAATACTCATTAACACCTTTCATTTGATACCCATATCGTACAAACAAATTCTAGAGTCTCCCCTGGTCCACCTTTATGGTGATATCTCGAAAAGGCGTCCACCTATAGAACTAAGGCCCACACCCTTTTAAAATACTCATTAACACGTTTCATTTGATACCCATATCGTACACAAAAATTCACCCATGGCCCACCTTTATGGCGATATCTCGAAAGGGCGTCCACCTATAGAACAAACTCCCTTTTAAAATACTCATTAACACCTTTTGTTTGATACCCATATCGTACAAACAAATTTTAGAGTCACCCCTGGTCCACCTTTATGGCGATATCTCGAAAGGGCGTCCACCTATAGAACTAACTCCCTTTTAATACCCTCATTAATACTTTTAATTTGATACCCATATCGTACAAACAAATTCTAGAGTCACCCCTGGTCCACCTTTATGGCGATATCTCGAAAAGTTGTCCACCTATACAACTAAGGCCCACTCCCTTTTAAAATACTCATTAACACCTTTTATTTGATACCCATATCGTACAGACAAATTCTAGAGCCAACCCTGGTCTACCTTTGTGTCGATATCTCGAAAAGGCGTCCACCTATAGAACTAAGGCCCACACAATTTTAAAATACTCATTAACACCTTTCGTTTGATACCCATATCGTACAAACAAATTTTAGAGTCACCCCTGGTCCACCTTTATAGCGATATCTCGAAAGGTCGTCCACCTATAGAACTAACTCCCTTTTAAAATACTCATTAACGCTTTCATTTGATACCCATATCGTACAAACAAAATCTAGAGTCACCCCTGGTCCACGTTTATGGCGATATCTCGAAAAGGCGTCCACCTGTAGAACTAAGGCCCACACCCTTTTAAAATACTCATTAACACCTTTCTTTTGATACCCATATCGTACACAAAAATTCTAGAGTTACCCCTGGCCCACCTTTATGGCGATATCTCGAAAGGGAATCCACCTATAGAACTAAGGCCCACTCCCTTTTAAAATACTCATTAACACCTTTCATTTGATACCCATATCGTACAAACAAATTCTAGAGTCTCCCCTGGTCCACCTTTATGGTGATATCTCGAAAAGGCGTCCACCTATAGAACTAAGGCCCACACCCTTTTAAAATACTCATTAACACGTTTCATTTGATACCCATATCGTACACAAAAATTCACCCATGGCCCACCTTTATGGCGATATCTCGAAAGGGCGTCCACCTATAGAACAAACTCCCTTTTAAAGTACTCATTAACACCTTTTGTTTGATACCCATATCGTACAAACAAATTTTAGAGTCACCCCTGGTCCACCTTTATGGCGATATCTCGAAAGGGCGTCCACCTATAGAACTAACTCCCTTTTAATACCCTCATTAATACTTTTAATTTGATACCCATATCGTACAAACAAATTCTAGAGTCACCCCTGGTCCACCTTTATGGCGATATCTCGAAAAGTTGTCCACCTATACAACTAAGGCCCACTCCCTTTTAAAATACTCATTAACACCTTTTATTTGATACCCATATCGTACAGACAAATTCTAGAGCCAACCCTGGTCTACCTTTGTGTCGATATCTCGAAAAGGCGTCCACCTATAGAACTAAGGCCCACACAATTTTAAAATACTCATTAACACCTTTCGTTTGATACCCATATCGTACAAACAAATTCTAGAGTCACCCCTGGTCCACCTTTATGGCGATATCTCGAAAGGGCGTCCACCTATAGAACTAACTCCCTTTTAAAATACTCATTAACGCTTTCATTTGATACCCATATCGTACAAACAAAATCTAGAGTCACCCCTGGTCCACGTTTATGGCGATATCTCGAAAAGGCGTCCACCTGTAGAACTAAGGCCCACACCCTTTTAAAATACTCATTAACACCTGTCATTTGATACTCATATCGTACACAAAAATTCTAGAGTCACCCATGGCCCACCTTTATGGCGATATCTCGAAAGGGCGTCCACCTATAGAACAAACTCCCTTTTAAAATACTCATTAACACCTTTTGTTTGATACCCATATCGTACAAACAAATTTTAGAGTCACCCCTGGTCCACCTTTATGGCGATATCTCGAAAGGGCGTCCACCTATAGAACTAACTCCCTTTTAATACCCTCATTAATACTTTTAATTTGATACCCATATCGTACAAACAAATTCTAGAGTCACCCCTGGTCCACCTTTATGGCGATATCTCGAAAAGTTGTCCACCTATACAACTAAGGCCCACTCCCTTTTAAAATACTCATTAACACCTTTTATTTGATACCCATATCGTACAGACAAATTCTAGAGTCAACCCTGGTCTACCTTTGTGTCGATATCTCGAAAAGGCGTCCACCTATAGAACTAAGGCCCACACAATTTTAAAATACTCATTAACACCTTTCGTTTGATACCCATATCGTACAAACAAATTTTAGAGTCACCCCTGGTCCACCTTTATAGCGATATCTCGAAAGGTCCTCCACCTATAGAACTAACTCCCTTTTAATACCCTCATTAATACTTTTAATTTGATACCCATATCGTACAAACAAATTCTAGAGTCACCCCTGGTCCACCTTTATGGCGATATCTCGAAAGGGCGTCCACCTATAGAACTAACTCCCTTTTAAAATACTCATTAACACCTTTCATTTGATACCCATATGGTACAAACAAATTCTAGAGTCTCCCCAGGTCCACCTTTATGGTCATATCTCGAAAAGGCGTCCACCTATAGAACTAAGGCCCACACCCTTTTAAAATACTCATTAACACGTTTCATTTGATACCCATATCGTACACAAAAATTCTAGAGTCATCCCTGGCCCACCTTTATGGCGATATCTTGAAAGGGCGTCCACCTATAGAACTAACTCCCTTTTAAAATACTCATTAACACCTTTCATTTGATACCCATATCGACAAACGCATTCTAGAGTCACCCCTGGTCCACGTTTATGGCGATATCCCGAAAAGGCGTCCACCCATAGAACAAATGCCCACTCCCTTTTAAAATACTCATTAACACCTTTTATTTGATACCCATATCGTACAGACAAATTCTAGAGTCACCCCTGGTCTACCTTTGTGTCGATATCTCGAAAAGGCATACACCTATAGAACTAAGGCCCACACCCTTTTAAATACTAATTAACACGTTTCATTTGATACCCATATCGTACAAACAAATTCCAGAGTCTCCCCTGGTCCACCTTTATGGTGATATCTCGAAAAGGCGTCCACCTATAGAACTAAGGCCCACACCCTTTTAAATACTCATTAACACCTTTCATTTGATACCCATATCGTACAAACAAATTCTAGTGTCACCCCTGGTCCACCTTTATGGCGATATCTCGAAAAGGCGTCCACCTATAGAACTAAGGCCCACACCCTTTTAAAGTACTCATTAACACCTTTCATTTGATACCCATTATCGTACAAACAAATTCTAGTGTCACCCCTGGTCCACCTTTATGGCGATATCTCGAAAAGCCGTCCACCTATAGAACTTAGGCCCACTCCCTTTTAAAATTATCATTAGCACATTTCGTTTGATACCCATATCGTACAAACAAATTCTCGGGTCAGGCCTGGTCCACCTTTATGGCGATATCCCTAAATGGCGTCCATCTATAGATCTATGGCCCACTTCCTCTTAAAATACACTTTAATACCTTCCATTTGATACACATGTCATACAAACACATTCCAGGGTTACCCTAGGTTCCTTTTACAACATGGTGATTTCCCTTACTTTGTCTCCACAGCTCTCAACTGAGTATGTAATGTTCGGTTACACCCGAACTTAGCCTTCCTTACTTGTTAATTTAAGGTTCTGTCTACAAAAGAGCCGGAAAGTTGGGGCAAGGATGTGGCAATGGTTGGACGTAGTATACACGTGTATACCGATGGTTCCAAATAAACGGAAGGGGTGGGGTCCGTCGTTTAATGTGCCGATCCAGAAATAAGTAGATCCCAGATGCTGCTAGATCATGGCAGTGTAGTCGTGAAAGAGCAGAATTCTGGAGCAAGCGGGTTTAAGCTGCAGTCTCGTCAATATATATATTGGTAGTCAGGCGACGAATAGGGCAATAATGGCAAACAATACTCCATCAAAAAGCGTCCTGGAATGTAATGAAGCATTGGAGAGACTTTGTCCAGGCCGGACCATACATCCATACTGAGTTCACCCTCATAAAGGCATAGAATGTAACAAAAAGGCCGATGAGTTGGCAAAGGAGGGTGCGGCACTCGATGAATAGACGGTAGACCTCCCAATCTACTTGGGATAAATCAAAAGGACAGGAGTTGCATATGATAAGTTAAGAAGGAAAAACGTGGACAAATGCGGGCTGCAAAATTTCTAAGATCATGTGCAAATCCTACGACCTTAGACTCACACAATTGCTCATATCTCTAAAGGGACAAGACTTAAGGTTAGCGATGCGCATTCTAACTGAACATTGCCTCCTGGCATCACATTCTTATAAGTAAGCAAGACTTCAGCTACTAGGGGCGGAATTGTGGCCAGATCTGGAGGCAGCGATTAAGCTAAATCTTGGAAAATATCTAGTATTTGGCAAGAGGACGTAGTTGTTCTATAACATAAGTCCGGGTACGTGATTGGGGTTGTTCCGTTTGGTAGCCAAACAAATTCTGGTAACACTATGGCCACATTCAGTCTATGTGGGGTCTTTGTTGACAGAAAATTTCAACCTTACTTATGATTCTCGTATGGTGTGAAACTCTATCACTGAAAACTTGGCGGGGAAAAGGGAAAGGAAACGGTTGACTACGCCAGAGTCTCATGTCGTATTAAGTTCAACGATACTTCGTATCCCGGAAGATTGATTTGAATGGCGTTGTAATCTTTTAAAAGCAAATAATTTGATAATGATTCGAATAGCTATGAATTCTTAGTGTACTGTTAAAATACCGCCCCCTCACGAAGGCCACTAAAGTCTTAGTGGTGAGATCGGCGTAGTGTCTGAAGTAGTTTTCTTGATCGTACGATCACCTGCCCGACGAGACGGATTCCGGGGTATAATATTTAATACCGGGAAGACAAAGTAGTCCGCCATACCCACCGTTGTTCCCTGCAGTCGTCCATTTCTCTATATTCCGAACTAGCATGGAGGTCCAGCGCCCTTTTCTTGGTTCTTCCCCCACCGTTCTTGCCACCTTACTATTGTTCGTGACCTCGCGTTTTTCTTAGAATTTTCAGATAGTCGGCTGATTCCAATGCCATATAGATTGACCATTTCACCTGAGAGTAGATCTACTAGGATTTTCATGAATAAAAAAGAATCGCGTCGTCGGACACCGTCCGATACGCACATGCTATTCGTATAGTAGTAATACGGTAGGCAGCTAGTATATCTTTTTGGTGGACAAGTTTAGATCCGTGCCATACTAGTGCTGCATATAATATTATCGAGCTGGTTATGTTGGATAGTAGCTGACGCGTAGCTTTGCCTGGGCCCCCAATGTTGGGCATTATTAGCGTTAGGGCTCCACTAACTCTAGAAACTTTCTCCCCTACCGCCCTGAAGTGTTCCTTAAAAGTTAGTTTTGTGTCAATGTTTACTCCTGGATATTTCAAGAAAGGCTTTGCATTTATTTTATAAACTCCTATGGTTAGGACTAACTCATCCACCGTCCACTTTGAGCTCACCAAAACCACTTCTGTCTAATTGCTAGCCATCTTCAAACCCATGTTCGTCAGCCATTATATTATTCTTCCCACGGCGTCATTACATAATGCTTGGAGCAGATCAAGTCGCGCGGCCACTGCCACTACGACAATATCCTTTGCATAGCCGACTATTTCCGTGCCTCCGGGAAGGTCGATTTGTAGCACATCGTCATACATTGCATTCCATAGCGTTGGACCTAGAACAAATTCCTGAGGGACACCGCCCGTCATATTGTGATTTGTTGGTCCCTCATCCGTATCAAAAAGGAATACTCTGTCACTTAAATAGCTACCAAATATTCTGAGCAGTTGAGCAGGAGCGCCAAAGTTTCATAGCGTTGTCATTATCTGCATCTAGTTCGCGGTGTTAAAAGCATTTCTAATATCCTAAGTTATCAGTGCACAGGGCTTCCTTTTACCGGAGCGGCCTCTTAAACGCTAAGCATCATAGTGAATCGCGGTGGGGTTCGGTTCATCCACACCAACGACAAGCTGCATGCCCTGGTGAGGGTCCTGAAGGTTTAGGTTGAAGTATACTCATCGTTTACATTCCGCACGAAGTATCAACACTTCATCATTCCATGGTTTTTTAGTGACTCTAGTAGTTCCTTCATGAACTAAATTCACAAAACAATGAAGCGTAAACCTCTTTGAAGCCATTTCCTTGCGACTTCAAATGAGTCAGTTGCTCCTCCCTGTAATAAGTTTTTAAAAAGAAGTAAATGCAATGTGTCTACAATATTTTGCCTATGTCTAAAAGCTTTATTACTGCATACTGTGAAACGCCCATCATATTCCTTCGTGTTTGGACAATGGCAATATAGACTGAAGTTAATTTTGTGTGTTGAAGTGAAAATGTGAAAATTCCAATCCAAACAACACAAGTCATTTCGCAGAATTGAAAAGCAAATAACAAAATGTTTGAATACAAAAAAGAAAACAACTCAGAAAATCGAGGAAAAATTTTCGAAGAAAAATGCTTGAATATAAAAGAAATGGGGGAAATCAAAACAGCAAACAGCGTCAGCAATGTGTTCGAATGCTTGATGGCTTTACTATAGGATGTGTAGTTGTAAATGCAGCAATTCAGGAATGAGAAAAGGATTTTGACTCATCGAACGAGGCGTTGGTCATGTGGCTGGTGATGGGCTGCTAAAAAATGCTGTCAAACTTGCATTGGCATCAGCAAAAATTTTTGGACCATAATACGTTGTTTGAGGGCAACTGCAAAATTGAAAAGTCTTTGTGTCTGGACGACAACGAATGGCACAGAAGGGGCGAGAGCGTACGGTCTAGGTTAACTTTTGTTCTGGCTAGCAAGTCGTTTGTCAGGAGCAACGTGAAGCAATGTGCAACATTTAAGAGGCTTTTTGGCTATTTAGTTGAATAAATTTTTCATTGGCATTTCAATGCTTTAACAAATATTTTATTTTGTTATCGCAATAGATAAATGGTTAGAAAGGCGTTTATAACGATTATGTTTGACCCTGACTGCAATAGAAAAAGTTTTTTAGCCAGGGGCAGCATGTGGTACAATGTGGAATTTAAGTGAAGAAAATGCCTACAAATGTCTGTTTTCAGCAACCGCTCTAATTGAAGACGCTCTCAGCCATCGGATGGATTACTTGACTCGGTAATAGATTTAAAAGAGTTAGTTTCATAGTCAACATTTTATCACGGTGATGCCTCAAAATCAAAATAATCCAAGGGTCATCTCACATACCCTTTGCTCAAGGTTCTTGCGAGGCTTTGGGACCGTTGAATAATGTGAAGAACAATAAATCCATACCTTTTTGGGCAACCACAAGAATGTATGATATAAAGATCAATAGAAGTGGCGCTCCATCAGCATCAACAGAGTAAATCTTTAAAAGGGCTGTAGTAGACAGCCTAATATGCAGATGCTTTTAGTCTAATTATACAATCCAACATAGGATCATAGACAACATCCGGTAATAATGGGGCAGTCTCACTATAGGGTGGGGTTATCTGACTTTGAGCGTGATATTTCTCGATCTCGACTGCACTGAGTGTTGAGCGTGATACTACTCGAGTTCGATAGGTGTGGAGTAGAAATGGTAACATATGCAAAAGAAGTTGATGGTGCAGCCTAGGGTTATTTTTAATGTTAACAGAATCACTGTAGAATCTGTAATTGTAGTAAGGTGGTAAAGAAAGCAGCAAATTTGGCGACCATCGGGTTAGGAGGCTTATAATATATACCCACGTTAGGTATGCCTGTTGTAAGAAGTGACTAAAATACCAAATTGACTCAAGGGGTTTTGTAGCGCAACCCTCAAGGTGTTGCTAGCGCAATATATAGCTTCTACAACCCACCTACTCATGGCGAATCGGCTTTCATTAACAGCCGAGGGCAGGATGGCCTAGAAGGTTGAATGTGGTATTACCAAATCGTTCCCGAGATGGTCGGGCTAGTAACTTTATATTGCTGGTTACCGGAACGCACCGGATCTGCATCCGGAAAAGAAACAACAAAATCGATAAAACTCCCCAAGGCCTTCGGGAAGTGTCCTTATCGCTACAGCGACATCGAGAGTAAGACCAGTGGTTTAGGGGTTAAGATTCTTACCGCGCTAAAGGCGACTAAAAGATACGACGTGCTCGTATCAAATCATTCCCGAAATTTTCGGATTAACATCTTAATGGTGCTTATTTACATATTTCCCTACCCTTCGCCAAATTTTCATGGCTATCTTATAAGTGTAAGAAGAGTCCTTAGCATCTGGAGGATTTCTTTGATAATTTTTTACTAAATACATTCATAACTGCAAGACCTGACCTCTTCCATTCTAAAGAAAACCCCTATAGAAAAAGTTCGCTTAAAGCCCACACTCCATACAAGACACTGACGTTTAGCTCGCAAATATACAATTTGTATGCTGAACACTTTGCTCTCTCACTTCATTGAAAAGAGCAGTGGAAGTACTCTCAGTGATTATCGCCGCAAATCTGCCTTTGCTATTAATTACCAATCCTCAATGATTAATTTTAGAATGATTTTCCGTCATCTCTAGTAAATTTTGATTTGATTCAATTCCGTTCTCTGAATATAGCATAATGCCGATACCGGCTTATCTCCGAACCAAAATTGAAAATTGGCAAGAAAAGACGGAAAATCATTCCACAATATTTCTAGCTCCGACATTGTCGGGAATGTCAACCAAAAAGGATATATTCTTTTTAACATATAATATGCTGGTTTGTAACTTCACCATTTACTTGCGGATGCAGAAGACTGTACAGATTCTGTTCACTTCTGTTCATCAACTTCCTCACTTACCCTACATAAATGGCCTACACCAACTGCACTGCGGCTCTATCTATTTCCAACTCCTTCATCAACGTCATTGCATTTACACTACTTGGGAAGTACATAGTTAGCGGGTAATGTTTTCCTAACGCTTCCAATGTCTGCTAAAGTATTGAACAAGTTGTACTCTTCTGATCTTACAATGTCAGACCATTTCCTTTTCACTTTCATCATTCATTCTCTACTGCATAGCTAGATAGAATATTACGTCCAAGTTTTCGCCTCTACCGCCCTTTGTTTGCTGATGACTTTATACGATTTGCTGATGTCATTTGTTATTGCAACCTCTGACCCCACAGCTTTGTCAAGCTGCATTTGCTGATATTTTTTGGACATTTGTGGCGTTTTTGACGCAGGTGTTCGTGTTGTGTGTGTTTGCGTTTGACGCAAATATTCTTTGTCCTATTCTTTATTGCCATTGTTGCATTTTTCTCATTCCGCTACGACAACAAAGCTTTGGTCTTGCAGCTATTTTTTGGCCAACGGATGATGAAAGGGGAACGTCCGTGTATTTGTTGCCTCATCAGTACACCAAAGTTCTTCCACCACTGTAACAATTTTTCTCGTAGACTTTTGGTCGGACCGCCTCTATCACGTTTCGATATTTTGACTATTTGCGCATTTCATTCCTTCGTTTAAGCGATAAATTCCTTTTGATGCATTTATTGATGCTGTGTGTGTGCGTGTGCAATGTGATGTGCGATGTGCACGTGAACGTGAATGTGAATGGGTTTGTCTGTTTGTCAATATTTGAGTGCCAATGTCAGTTGGGTTTGTATTGCCAAAGTAGCTATTGTTGTTCTCTTATGTTTATCAGTGTCATTGTTGTTATTTGTGTAGTTGTGTTTGTTGGTATTGTTATATCACACCTGCTAACGTTCTCTCGTCCGTTGCAGAAAATTGGAATAATGGTGTAGGTAGCATGGAACTGATGAGGGGCGTGCCTGCACTTGGCATGCCTGAGAGTGCATTCCCATTTTATATGCCTTAAAGCATGCAATTGAGTTGCTATGGCTAATATCGAATTCGATTGCAATATTTGAGTAGAGTTCAATCAATATGTCATTTGAATCACATTAAAAATATGGACATTTAAAAATGTAAAATATTTCGAACATCAGTGGAGCCTTATTGTGTTCAACTCACGTGACGTCCACCCTCATTCGTTGCCTGCCTCCCTCAAATTGTCATATTTTGGGACAGGAGTGCTCCATAATTTTTTGCTCCGGGAAAGTGTCGAATCTTCCCCGGCTGCATTCGCCGGAAACAAATTTATCTAGAACGTTCACATCCTTGTCAATGGTTTCATAGAACGAGGTGTTCTGGACTAGATCACGGAATATGTTCGAACACCTTGTCCCTTCAATAGGCCACCGCGTTGTCTGCGCCTTGTGGGATGTTGGCGTATCAAATAAACAACATGGCGTACTACACGATAAATGGGCACGCGTGTGGTAGGAAGTTGTAATAGCTCGCTAGTCAGCGTAGGACTTATCAACTGCCAGCTGGTGTTACCACTGGCACTCGACCACCTACATATAATATTTTTGCTGCAGCGATCAGCTGAATTAATCGGGAAAGTGAGTCGACTATACAGCATATACAGACAATTTGTTTGCTGCCCTCTCAATCTCGACTAATATCCGTCAAGGGGAACGTGATTTCGCAGTGCCATTGAATATGCATTATATTGCTTTATTTCCGCTCGAAGAATTCGGGAAATCCGTACAAATTTTCCAAAGGAGGACGCAACCTCAGCGAGAGAGCGTCACCTTCTGAGCCAGCAAGACCTTGACGACCACAAAATCAGGGGCATATACATGCGCATCAAACAGCTTGTGGAATTCCTCTACTGATACTTTAGAACCTTGTCGATGAGATACCTGGCTGGTATCTTCAATCACTGCCCACTTTCGTTATCCCTGAAAAAAGGAAAATCGCGAGGATGTAACTTCTACTAAAGGCTGGTGGACGAGCTAACGAATTAGACTCATATCATGCGATATCTCTCCTTTCGCGAGTATCCAAGATATTTGAAGCCTGCGACTTGCCGACCTCCAACATGGCTTCCGAAAATTACACAGCGCAGCCCCTACACTTAATGCCATCTACGCAGAAGACTTCGGACTGAATCAAAAACCCCACCACAGAGCGATAGACTTGTCAAAAGTTTTTGTGACGGCCAAACACAGCTTATTTCTGTAAGGCTTGGAAGGGTCTATTCACCCACTTTGCCTCTAATGGTCGGACCGTAAATTATTTGAGTGGCCGGCAGACATCCCTTCAGTTCACGAACGTACATCACAACAAAACCAAGAAGAGCTAAGCAAGAAGTCTCGCAGGGTTCTGTCTTATCCATAATTTGTTTAAATTTTTCAGCTCTCCTCTTCACAAAAAGGAGTAACAATTGTGCTCTACGCCGATGAATTCACGATAATTGAAAAGGTCCCGACCTATAAATTGCAAAATTGGATATACACGACGATGGTATTACGCACTGAGTATCCGCAGCTTAAAGTACTGGGTGTGACTTTCGGCTATGGCTTACATTTCGACGACCATGCAGCCGAAATTACACCTACAGTCCAAAGTCATAAACAAACTCCTCAAGTCCCACGCTGGAATCAATTATGGACAAAGCGTCTTCGATATGGTCACCGAGTCTGAAGGAAGAACACTGGCAGAAGCTGCAGGCGTATCAAAACAACACGCTCAGAACTACCATAGTATGTCTTCTTATCACTCCAGATCGTCATCAACATATCAGGCGGGAATACTCCCCATAAAGGAGAGAAATATTTCCTGTAAAGTTGTCAGACTGAGAATCCTAACAACGACCTAATTGATGAGGCTCCGCAACCCAGTGACATTAGCAAGTACTACGAAACTATCCGCAAATTAAGAATTCAGCCGTTTGAACCAGATGAGCATAAAAATGTTCTCAACGTCACCCACAAAGGGTGTATAAATATGCGACGAACGCTGTTCTCAGCGCCTAATAGCCGAAACTCACAGTAGATGAAATCCGGCTTTCTAGGGCTACGCGCAACACTCCCGTTCTACTTTAATCTGGATACTGTAATTGGTTAAGCTCTAAGCTAACCAGAACCAACCCCAACAAACGCGATATCCTATATATTGTTTGTTCCCAGATGATACCAACCATCTTCTGAATTGCAACGTGGCTCCAATACACTTAGTCCCTTTGGCTTAACCTAATTGAAGCTGCATTCTAGGACTTACGTAAGCGGATGCATGTGACATTTTCTGAATGATCGCACCTGTTCGAAGGGGCGAAGCTCGGCTACCAGAAGAAGAAAATCAATCAAGCATCCGCACTTCCCATTACGGGCTCTGCGGTATAAGCACCACCAATGAAACGGTTTCCATAAAGTTTACCGTTTATTAGCAATATCATTTGGACTTTTGCAAATTAAATCACCATCGGTGCCTTGCTTACTTTTTTAATTGAACAGTTAAACGATTATAGCGCCCCAGTTGCTTCTTCACTTTGCTTACTGGCGCCATTGGTCACACCAAGGGATTTTAAATCGTTTTTCCACCTGATCTTTCCAGCGGAATGGGAGTTGTCCTCTGCCTTTGCTTCCATAGGCAGGTTCCGCTAAAAATACTTTATTAGCCGAAGCTTCATCTTTCATTCGCATAACTTGGCCTAACCAGCGTAGCCGCAGCGTTTTAATTTGCTTGACTATGTTGATGTCTGCGTAAAGCTAGTACAGCCTATCCTTAAATTTTCTTCGGTACTAGCCGTCGTCAACGCGTAGAGGTCTGTAAATATTTCGAAGAACTTTTCTCTCGAACTCTCCTGCTCTCGAAGTCGCTTCATCTGAAGTTGTCATGGTCCATGCTTCTGCCCCATATAACAGGACGGGTACGATAAGTGACTTGTAGAGTATGATTTTCGTTCGCCGAGAGAAGACTTTACTATTCAGTTGCCTACCTAGTACAAAATAGTATTTGTTGGCAAGAGTGATTATTCGCTTAATTTCAGAGCTGATGTTGTTCTTAGTGTTAATTATGAATGCCACGCTACTGCTAATTTTGTATTTTATTTTATTTTCTTTACTCGATGACAGCAGGTACTTCGTTTTGTCCCCATTCGCCATCAAACATATATTTTCCGCTTTTTTTCCAAATTGGAGTAAGCAGAAGTAATGGTGCGGTTTTTCGGTCCGATGATATAAATGTCATCAGCATTCGCCAGTAATTGCACGCTTTTATAGATTATTGTTCCAGAACTGTTAAGTTCTGCAACTAGTATAATGCTCTCCAGCATCAAATTATATACGTATCAGGAATAAAAAAAAAAAAAAACAAGTAAGGAAAGCTAAGTGTAAGGGTGTAACCGAACATTACATACTCAGCTGAGAGCTTTGGAGAAAAAATAAGGGAAAATCACCATTTAGCAAAATAACCTAGGCTAACCCTGGAATGTGTTTGTATGACATTGGTTTCAAATGGAAGGTATTAAACAGTATTTCTAGAGGGAGTGGGCCATAGTTATATAGGTGGACGCCATTTAGGGATATCGCCATAAAGGTGGACCAGGGCTGACTCTAGAATTTGTTTGTACGATATGGGTATCAAATTAAAGGTATTAATGAGGGTTTTAAAAGGGAGTGGTGGTAATTGTATATGTGAAGGCGTTTTCCAGATATCGACCAAAATGTGTACCAGGGTGTCCCAGAACATTTTTTGTCGGGTACCGCTAATTTATTTATATATGTAATACCACGAACAGTATTCCTGCTAAAATTCCAAGGGCTTTTGAATGCGCCCTGCAGAACGTTTTCATTTTTTTCTGCTTAATATGGTAGGTGTAACACCCATTTTACAAAGTTTTTTCTAAAGTTATGTTTTGCGTCAATAAACCAATCCTGGCGGCCACCGTGGTGTGATGATAGCGTGCTCCGCCTATCACACCGTATGCCCTTGGTTCACACCCCGGGCAAAGCAACATCAAAATTTTAGAAATAAGGTTTTTCAATTAGAAACAATTTTTTCTAAGCGGGGTCGCCCATCGGCAGTGTTTGGCAAGCGCTCCGGGTGTATTTCTGCCATGAAAAGCTCTCAGTGAAAACTCATCTGCCTTGCAGATGCCGTTCGGAGTCGGCATAAAACATGTAGGTCCCGTCCGGCCAATTTGTAGGGAAAATCAAGAGGAGCACGAAGCAAATTTGGAAGAGAAGCTCGGCCTTAGATCTCTTCGGAGGTTATCGTGCCTTACATCTATTTTTTTTTAAACCAACCCAATTACCATGTTTTATCTCTTTTTCATATTTGGTACAGAATTATGGCATTTTTTTCATTTTTCGTAATTTTCGATAACGGAAAAGTGGACGTGGTCATAGTCGGATTTCTGGCATATTTTATACCAAGATAAAGTGAGTTAAGGTAAGTACGTGAACTAAGTTTTGTTAAGATATATCGATTTTTGCTCAAGTTATCGTGTTAACGGCCATGCGGAAGGGCAGACGGTCGACTGTGTATAAAAACTGGGCGTGGCTTCAACCGATTTTGCCCATTTTCACAGAAACAAGTTATCGTCATAGAGTCTATGCACCTAACAAATTTTACAAGGATTGGTACATTTTTGTTCGACTTATGGCATTAAAAGTACCCTAGACAAATTAAATGAAAAAGGGCGGAGCTACGCCCATTTTAAAATTTTCTTTTAATTTTGTATTTTGTTGCACCATATCATTACTGGAGTTGAATCTTGACATAATTTACTTATATATTGTAAAGGTATTAAATTTTTTGTTAAAATTTTTATTTAGCATACATATATGTAGTAGCAGGAGTAACGTGCCTGCCAAATTTCATCATGATATCTTCAACGACTGCGAAATTACAGCTTGCAAAACTTTTAAATTACCTTCTTTTAAAAGTGGGCGGCGCCACGCCCATTGTCCAAAAATTTACTAATTTTATATTTCGCGGCATAAGGTCAACGCGCCTACTTAGTTTCATCGCTTTGTCCGTCTTTGGTAATGAATTATCTCACTTTTTCGGTTTTTCGAAATCTTCGAATTCGAAAAAGTGGGCGTGGTTGTAGTCCGATTTCGTTCATTTTAAACAGCGATCTGAGATGAGCACCCAGAAACCTACACCACCAAATTTCATCCAGATACTTCACAATTTACTCAAGTTATCGTGTTTACGGACGAACGGACGGGCGGACGGACGAACGGACATGGCTAAATGAATTTCTTTTTTCACCCAGATCCTTTTGATATATAGACGTCCATGTCTATCTCGATTACTTTATGCCGTTACAGATTACCGTTATGCGAACAAAGTTAATATACTCTGTGAGCTCTGTTCAGCTGAGTATAAATATACAGTGAAATTCCCCATTACGGAGAGTCCTTATAACCGGATAGCTCCAATAACCGGACAAATTTTGGGAACACAGGTTTTTCATTCATTGTTTCATACCAGTATCATCCTAATAAATGGACACTCTAATAACCGGAGGCGGACAAAGTATTTCAGACCATTTTCATAAAAAAATTTTTCGTAAACGGACAAAATTTAAAACCTCACAAGCAAGCTTTTTTAACATGTATGCGCACATTCAAGCCGTGTGTTTCAAATTAAGGATAGTTTTCCATACAGTTTGCTAAGTCAGTTGCATGCTAATGGTTGCGTTCAAAGTTCGTAATAATATGGCGCCGAAAAAGAAGTTACTTTCTATTAAAGAAAAAATGGAAATTATTAATGTTTTCGAAAAAGATAAATTATCAGTACGTGGAGTTGCAAAAAGGTAAAGTGTAGTGATAATAATAATGTTGCTTTCAAATGCGTATCTGGTGAAGTTTCAGATGTAAACCAGGATGGTGACGAACAGTTTAGGACCAAACTGTCATCTCTGTTGACCGGTTACAAGCCTGAAGACATTTACAACGCAGACGGAAGTGGACTTTTCTATCGTGCCTTACCTGACAAAACCATCGCTCTTAAATCCGAAAAATGCGTGGGCGGTAAACTATCAAAGGAAAGACTCACAATTTTGTTCTGTGCTAACATGGCTGGAGATAAGGAGCTTCTTTTTGTTATAGGTAAAGCAGCCCGTCCTCGATATTTTAAACATGTTCCAATCGCAAAACTGCCAGTGGATTGGAAGTCTAATAAAAAAGCATGGATGACTCGAGATGTAATGAGTGAATGGCTGCAGCAGTTCAATCGAAGAATGAAAGCCCACAATCGAAAAATTATCTCGTTTTTAGATAACGCGATGAATTGTCAGAAGAAATAAGTGAGCCTATAACATCATATGATGAGGCTTTAAAACTTGGTGCGCGCTTGAAACAATTTGCATAAAATGACTATGTAGCTTTTCAGCACATTAAAAATATTGAGAGCTACTTTGAAAATGAACATTTTAAATTTAAGCAATCAATGTTTAAGCAATCAAGCATTACCCAATTTTTTCAATCAAACTATTATTGAAATGTAAAGACTTGTACAATGTACTTAATCGATATATGTATATGTATTTATATGTAATACTAAAGTATGCAAATATTATTTACTTCCAAAAATTTCTTAAATAAACTATGTACAATACAATTTATATGTGTGGTATATATTTTGTGACTTCATCCCTTATAAACGGACGTCTCCCATAGCCGGACAAAAACACTGCGACGGTGAGTGTACGGTTATAAGGAATTTCACTGTATATGTCTATTTTGGGCGGGTGATTTGGAATCACGTCCTTTCCAACCTCCCACACATCGCCGCCCTACTTATTGTGTGTTAAGTATACATTATCTGTAATCCGTAACTATATTTAGTCTGACTAATTATTAAATTTGTAGACTAATAAAAAAATAAATAAATGCGCAATTTTCAGTCTCGGCAAGCAGTTTTATTTACTTATTTATTCGGAGTTGGGAATGTGTTAACATATCAAATCTCACATTAACACACAAAAGGTGCCCCTTTTCTTCTGTCCAATTTAAACTCATATTTTATTTCATAACAGCAAAATGTAAATGAAAAGATATTTTTATACCTTTCACGAACATGAAATGGTATATTAACTTTGGTTCGATGGTTGTAACGTTGAGAGATATAGAAGATAGACTCACCATTAAGTATACTGAACTGATCAGGGCGACGAACTGAGTTGATATAGCCATGTAGGTCTGTCCGTCCATCTGTATGTTTGAACGCAAAGTAGTCCCTCAAATTTTGAGTTATCTCAATGAAATTTGGCACAAGGATGTATTTTTGTATTATATTAGATTTGCCGGTTCCGGTAGGATCGGACCACTATAACATATATCTCCCATACTACCGATCGTTCAGATAAATCGATTTTGGTCCTTCCTGCCGCAATTTAGAAAGTATAAACGTGAAACTAGGTGATATATATTCTAATATTTCATAGAAGAAAAAATCACTGTGATCGGAGCTGTATATAGTTATATCCCATACAACCGATCGTTCAGATAGAAAGATGTTTGGCAATTTCCCCTTAATTTCTAATATAAAAACGTTAAATTTGGTGATATTTATTCTAATATATCATAGAAGATTTTCTGAAAAAATCACTTTGATCGGAGCTATATATAGTATATATCCCATACAACCGATCGTTCAGATAGAAAGGTTTTTGGCCATTTCTCCCTTAGTTTCTAATATAAAAACGTCAAACTTGGTGATATATATTCTAATATATCATAGAAGATTTCCTGTAAAAATTATTTCGATCGGAGCTATATATAATATATATCCCATTCGACCGATCGTTCAGATAAGGGGGTTTTTTGCCATTTTTTTATAGTTATCTTAAAATCGTTTAGGTATGTACATCTGTTCACTATATACATATTTCTTATCTTATACAGCGCATTATTTGGAAATTACGAATGGGATGGGATTATTGTTCATCGCCATTCATGAAAGGTATGAAGTCTTCGGCACAGCCGAAGACAGTCCCTTCCTTACTTGTTTCATTTCATTTTCATTTCTAAGCAACCGATAAAGAGTTAATAGACACTAAATTGCACACAATTTCGTCTGTGAAGCACTGATGCCTGTCAAATGACATGTGAAATTACATATGGCTTTGGACCTTTTCAAAGTAATTTCGAAGATTAATTATGAGAAAACATCCGCTATGAATCACTTTGTAGTTATTCAAAGAAAAGTTTTATTTATCCTTTCATTCTATTGCAAACAGATTTTTTTTTCACATAGCACGAGCTTAAAAAAACATACACACATTTCGTTTCCATTGCTGGAATGAGCAGAAAAGAACCAAAAACGTGTGTGTAAATAGTAAGACCGTATTGAGCATAACATAAACTTTTATAACCATAAACAATTTCGGACAAGTATACAAAAATAAAGAGCATGAAAGATAACGGTAAAGTGTGTTGACATAACTTAGTGATAACTGAAATGGAAGTAGCCAGCAGATGGTGCGTGAACAAATGAAAAGTCGTGAGTAAATGTTGTATAAATAAAAAAATAAAGGGTGCGTCATTGATTGAGTTATTAAAAAACAAGTAAGGAAGGTTAAGTTCGGGTGTAACCGAACACTACATACTCAGTTGAGAGCTATGGTGACAACATAAGGGAAAATAACCATGTAGGAAAATGAACCGAGGGAAACCCTGGAATGTGTTTGTATGACATTTGTATCAAATGAAAGACATTAAAGAGTAGAGGTGGGCCAGGGGTGACTCTAGAATTAGTTTGTGCAATATGCATATCAAACGAAAGGAGTTAATGAGCATTTTAAAAGGGAGTGGGCCTTAGTTCTATAGGTGGACGCCTTTTCGAGGTATCGCAATAAAGGTGGACCAGGGGTGACTCTAGACTTTATTAGTACGATATGGGTATCAAATGAAAGGTGTTAATGAGTATTTTTAAAAGTGAGTGGGCCTTCGTTCATAGGTGGACGCCGTTTCGAGATATTTCCATGAAGGTGGACCAGGGGTGACCCTAGAATTTGTTTGTACAATATGGGTATCAAAAAAAAAGGTGCTAATGAGTATTTTAAAAAGGAGTGATACAGTTCCATAGGTGGACGCCGTTTCGAGATATCGCCATAAAGGTGGACCAGGAGTGACCCTAGAATTTGTTTGTACGATACGGGTATCAAATTAAAGGTATTAATGAGGGTTTTAAAAGGGAGTGGTGGTAGTTCTATAGGTGGTCGCCTTTTCGAGATATCGCCATAAAGGTGGACCAGAGGTGACTCTAGACTTTGTTTGTACGATATGAGCATCAAATGAAAGGTGATAATGAGTATTTTTAAAGGAGAGTGGGCCTTCGTTCTATAGGTGGTCGCCTTTTCGAGATATCGCCATAAAGGTGGACTAGGGGTGACTCTAGAATTAGTTTGTGCAATATGGGATCAAACGAAAGGAGTTAATGAGCATTTTAAAAGGGAGTGGGCCTTAGTTCTATAGGTGCACGCCTTTTCGAGGTATCGCCATAAAGGTGGACCAGAGGTGACTCTAGACTTTGTTTGCACGATATGGGCATCAAATGAAAGGTGTTAATGAGTATTTTTAAAAGAGAGTGGGCCTTCGTTCTATAGGTGGTCGCCTTTTCGAGATATCGCCATAAAGGTGGACCAGGGGTGACTCTAGAATGAGTTTGTACGATATGGGTATCATATTAAAGGTATTAATGAGAGTTTTATAAGGGAGTAGTGGTAGTTGTATATGTGAAGGCGTTTACCAGATATCGACCAAAATGTGGACCAGGGTGACCTAGAACATCATCTGTTGGATACCGCTAATTTATTTATATATGTAATACCTGCCACGATTTTAAGGGTTTTTTATTTCGCCCTGCAGAACTTTTTCATTTTCTTCTACTTAATATGGTAGGTGTCACAACCATTTTACAAAGTTTTTCCCAGAGTTATAGTTCGTGTCAATAAACCAATCCAATTACCATGTTTCATCCCTTTTTTCGTATTTGGTATAGAGTTATGGTATTTTTTTAATTTTTCGTAATTTTCGATATCGAAAAAGTGGGCGTGGTCATAGTTGGATTTCGTTCATTTTTTATACCAAGATAAAGTGCGTTCAGATAAATACGTGAACTAAGTTCAGAAAAGATATGTCGATTTTTGCTGTAGTTATCGTGTTAACGGCCATGCGGAAGGACAGACGGACGACTGTGTATAAAAACTGGGCGTGGCTTCAACCGATTTCGCCCATTTTCACAGAAAACAGTTATCGTCACAGAGTCTTTGCACGTACCAAATTTCAAAAGGATTGGTAAATTTTTGTTCGACTTATGGCATTAAAAGCATCCTAGACAAATTAAATGAAAAAGAGCGGAGCCACGCCCATTTTGAAATTTTCTTTTATTTTGGTATTTTGTTGCACCATATCATTACCGGAGTTGTATGTTGATATAATTTACTTATATACTGTAAAGATATTAAATTTTTTGTTAAAATTTTACTTTAAAAAAATTTTTTTTTTAATAGTGGGCGTGGCCCTTCTCCGATTTTACTAATTTTTATTAAGTGTACATATAGTAATAGGAGTAACGTTCCTGCGAAATTTCATCATGATATCTTCAACGACTGCCAAATTACAGCTTGCAAAACTTTTAAATTACCTTCTTTTAAAAGTGGGCGGTGCCACGCCCATTGTACAAAATTTTACTAATTTTCTATTCTGCGTCATAAGTTCAACCCACCTACCAAGTTTCATCGCTTTATCTGTCTTTGGTAATGAATTATCGCACTTTACGGTTTTTCGAAATTTTCGATATCGGAAAAGTGGGCGTGCTTATAGCCCGATATCGTTCATTTTAAATAGCGATTTGAGATGAGTGCTCAGGAACCTACATACCAAATTTTATAAAGATACCTCAAAATTTACTCAAGTTATCGTGTTAACGGACGGACGGGCGGACATGGCTCAATCAAATTTTTTTTCGATCCTAATGATTTTGATATATGGAATTCTATATCTATCTCGATTCCTTTATACCTGTACAGCCAACCGTTATGCAATCAAACTTAATATACTCTGTGAGCTCTGCTCAACTGAGTAAAAAAAAAAAGCAATAATGCAGCTTGTGGATTGATGTGTGTTTTATCCAATTGTATTAAAACGTATTTAAAACACTGACAAAAACTGTTTAGTCAACTTTTGCTTGCGTTATGCGGGAATCCAGAATGTAAAGTTGGCTTAGTGCGTGGAAAGCGTATGCTATATGTGGTTATAAAGAATCCAGCAGACGGAAAATCAGGGCAAGGGAAGTAAAGGAAAAGTTTGTTAGACCTGTGTTAGACGCAAGGTATAGACGAGTTATCGATTTGTTATCGAAACTGTTATAAATTTGTTATCGATCACATAGGTTATCCAGGAGAAACGACGAGCTGTAGCATTCACTCACTAGGTTATTCATTCATTTGTACAAACATATATTTCAACCCGTTTTGGAATGTCTTAAAATGCATTGACTCTTACATACATGTTAATACATTTGTACACACATATATTTGGGCTCACTTTGATACGGCCTTAGATTCATTGACCCATTAATTCATTTGTACAAACATATATTTTCTACACGCCACGGTAACTAATCCGTGCACCGTCTGGTAACATGAACCTTGGTATGTTACTGTTTAAAGCTTGCTCGCCACAAACCTTTACCTGTATACAAATTATTAACATGATTTTCTTATGCTTGTGTTTCAGATTCCAGAGATAATTTTATTTATGCTTAGAATGCAGTTCCCAGGGAACCGAAGGTATATATATGTAATACACTTAGTTTGTAAGTATTTGTGTAAGTAGGTATTTTAGCTTATAGAAATTTTGTATAAAAGAAACAGCTTTTTAATATAGAACCCAATTTAGTCTGGTGCCGCTAAATTGGCACTACACCAAATTTAATTATTACACTATCGATTTGATATCTATTAGTTATCAATTTATTATCGGCACATTATCGATTTAATATCAAAAAGTTATTTGTTTTAGAAAGTAGCAAAAAGTTATCGATTCATTTTCGTCATTGGCGAGTATTCAGGAGTTATCGATTTGTTATCGAATTGTTGTATATTTGCTATCGATAGCAAAAAGTAGTACATGAGGTGCCGAGATTTGATCGAATTTTATCTATTTATTACCAATTATCAATTTCTTATCGGCATGTTATTGATTTATAATCAAAAATTTATTTTAAAAAGTTCTCGATTGATTTTCCACAAGCTTTTGGTTATTAATCAAAAAATTATAAATTTTTTATCAAAAACTTATCGATTCCTTATCTTAGTCTTACTGGTTTGCTACCGGCGTGCTATCGCAGGGATTATTATACGACAGTCGCCGTGGTGGCCTGCTCCGCCTACCACACCGAAGATCGAGGGTTCAAGCCCCGGACAAAGCTTTGAAGCTTCTAGCTGTTAAAATGGGGCAGAAATTTCGAACATTTTCTTATCTGAACAATCGGTTGTATGAGATATATACTATATATACCACCCATCGATACAATTTTTTCAGACAACTATGAGTGCTCTAAACGTAAGCATTCGGTGAAATTTGAAGCCTCGTGCTGTTAAAATGGGGCAGTAATTACGAAGAGCTTCTTATCTGAAAAATCGGTTGTATGATATATATACTATATTGTAACGAATTGAGTGCAATTCTGATTATTTGCAACCTTGTACTAACTTTCGAATCACTAAACTGTTGAATAAATAACTCCAATATTGAATAATGCAAAAATGGTTTTTATTAGACTATTTGAAAATAACACTTATACTTCGCAACTGATAGCTTGCTTAAATCAAGCTTATTGGTCGTGCCTCAACTGTTGCTGCTTTTATACTGTTTGGTTTCTTCGTTGGCATATTTCTAGGCGTTTCTATTTCTAGAATTTACTAGTTAATTAGCAGCGATAACCACGTTTATAGCTTCTCATATGCGCGTGTATATGTGAGTGATACTAGCACAAATTATTGCCTACTTTTGTGAGCATATCAGATAAGATATATGCATGTGCTTGTGCGTTTTCTCTCCGCTGGGTGTACGTACATATGTGTAGACATAATGAATGAATCGTTTATGTAGATTCAAGTGACTGCTTGCTTTATTGTTGTTGTGGATTTATGTACTTAGTATCAGATTAGTGATGCGAGTATCACTTAGTGTCACTAATATTCGTCACACTGCCCTCCACCTAAGTCTGATCGTCCCGATCAGACAAATTTCCCTATCTAAACGCCGCTAGCATCTCCAAATGAACCACTCTTCTATTTCGTGGTTTCCCAATGGTTTGTATGCGGTAGATGGTATCACTGATCTTCTTCACAACTTTGTACGGGCGTTCCCAACTGCACCGAAATTTGGATGGAACACTTTTCGCCGGTGAGGGTTGTATAACAGTACCAAATCTCCCCCCAAGAAACCTTTCGAATAATTGTTCTCATCGTACCTGCGTTTCATCTTACTACTCATTATCCTGGATCGTTCCCTCGCACTCTGTTGTTTGCCCAATGAACTACTTTGTAGAGCTTGCTCTTGACGGATTGGCTTCACATAATCAGTATCGTTCCGACGTTTCCCAAGAGCAGTGCGCCCTGGATTGAAACCACCCTTGCATTCTTTCTGGGAAATTATTTCGTTCGTTTTAGTGCGTCCAGTAGGGGTTTTCAATGCCAGTGTTTCTCTCGCAGGTACCTTCGATTTTGATTTGTTTGATCCATTCGTTCCATCAAATTTTGCCCGATCTACTTTCCTTGCCTTTTGTGGTCTCTGTCGAATCTCCTCCACCAGCACTCGCTTACTGCTGAACCCTTTCTCCAAACTGAAGTTAAGTGGCACATCCTGGTTCTCATAGCGCATAATCTTTCTCCGCATATCGATCCTGATATCATGGTCACTTAAGAAGACCACTCCCAATATGACTTCATCAACGATCTCCGCCACAACGAATTTGTGTAGAACCATGACCTTCCCAATTAAGACTTCACATATAACTTCTCCCTGGACTTGGTTATACTCGCCTGTGACCGTACGCAACCTTGCACCAGGTAACGGTTTTACTCTCCTGTTGACCAAGTAAGATCGGATTAAGGAATGAGATGAGTCTGTATCTACAATCATTACACGCTCCTTCCAATCCGCCTTTCCTTTGACGGTAAGAATGCTCGATTTTCTTCCAATTTGCGAGATAGATATCACACGACATTCAACAACTGCAGCTAGCTCTCGATTTTTACATCTGACATGTTCTTGCTCATCTCCTCCAGCTTTGCGTTTACGGCCATCCAAGTTGGAACTATTGGGACCGGTGCTGCAATGTCGTGCAATGTGACCTGGGTCGAAGCACTTGAAACATTTCAAAACTCCAGCATTTTTCTGCTGTGATCCCTTCAGCGCTTGCAAATTTGTGTTCACCCAGTCTGGCCTTTCCACTTCCACACGGCGTGCTTTGAAAACTGGTTTACACAGAAGCGACGCTGTTTCCTGAGTCAGAGCATGTGATATCGTTTCAGCAAATGTAGGTTTCGTGTTTCCGTATGTCGTTCGCTTTGTTTCGACATCCCGTATTCCATTAATAAAGCTCTGGATTTTTACCTTTTCGGTGTATTCCACGGTTGCGTCCGCATTCACTAAATGTGCCAGCATTTCAATATCAGACGAAAACTCTCGCAATGTTTCACCAGGCCCCTGGAAGCGGTTCAGAAACTCCATTTGGTAGATTTGTTTCCTGTGTTCGCTTCCGTAACTTCGTTCTACAACAGCCATCAATGCTTCATAGTTGTTCTGCTATCCTTCGGGCATCGTCTGTAGGATTTCGGCTGCTGGCCCCTTCAATGCTACAAATAGAGCTGCAACTTTATCTTCAGCTTTCCAGTTGTTCGCTGCTGCGGTCTTCTCAAACTATAGCTTAAAGACCTGGAAAGGAACAGAACCGTCAAAGGATGGTGTCTTTACCTTTGGTTTACTCGCTGAAAATGCTGGGGGATTTATATGCAACTCCTGTATTCGACCTCTCAAAACATCCAGCTCTGCCTCGATAATTCAAACTGCATTATTTGTTCGTCCATGCGCACTTCGAATTTTGATGATATACGCGCCTCTTGTGTTTCTAGTTGTACTGTAATATGTGTGTCTTGTTCTTTCAGTTGAGTTGCCATATATGTCTTTTGTTCTTCCAGCTGTGATGAAATTTGTGTTTCCTGTGCTTCAATCTTGGCTGTTATACGGTTCTCCTGCGATTCCAGTTGGGATGACATTTGCGACGACATTTCTGAAATGTGTGCCTCCTGTGCTTCCATCTCGGATGTTATACGTGTCTCCTGTTCTGCCAGTTGAGATGAAATTTCGGTTGATATTTGTTTCAAACTGCTAGTATCGCGTTAGTGTCAACACTTGCCATTGGATTCGGAGTCTCTATCTTCTCCTCCATTTTAGTCGCTGGCTCTTCCACATCAGGATAAAAGACATACTCGTCCACATTAATTCCTTCCAACTCCATTACCTCTCGTAGCCGTGCTTGAAGTTCAATCTTATTGCCGGTTGTATTCAACCCACGGCTCTCCAACTCTTTCTTCAGTTGCTGGATCCTCAATTCACTCAACTTTGCCATGTCCAAGTGGTTTTCGCAATCTTCGGAATTTATTCAACAATTCCTCTTCTGACACCAATTGTAACGAACTTAGTGCAATTCTGCTTATTTACAACCTTCTACTAACTTTCGAATCACTAAATAAAAAAAAAAATAAAAACAAATGTAAGGCGCGATAACCTCCGAAGATATCTAAGGCCGAGCTTCTCTTCCAATTTGCGTCGTGCTCCTCTCGATTTTCCCTAAAAATTGGCCGGACGGGACCTAATGTTTTAAGCCGACTCCGAACGGCATCCGCAAGGCAGATGAGTTTTCACTGAGAGCTTTTCATGGCAGAAAAATACACCCGGAGCGCTTGTCAAACACTGCCGAGGGGCGACCCTGCTTAGAAAAAATTTCTTCTAATTGAAAAACATTATTTCTAAAATTTTGATGTTGCTTTTCCCGGGGTGTGAACCCAGGGCATACGGTGTGGTAGGCGGAGTACGCTACCATCACACCATGGTGGCCACGAATCACTAAACTGTTGAACAAATAACTCCAATATAGAATACTGCAAAAATGGTCTTTATTAGACTACTTGAAAATAACACTTATACTTAGCAACTGATAGCTTGCTTAAATCAAACTTATTGGTCGTGCCTCAACTGTTGCTGCTTTTATACTGTTTGGTTTCCTCGTTTTACTAGTTAGTTAACAGCTATAAAATTACCAGCTACGTTTATAGCTTCTCATATGCTCGTGTATATGTGAGTGATACTTGCACAAAAATATTGCCTACTTTTGTGACCATCTCAGACCAGATATATGCATGTTAAGTTGGGTTGATTTGCATGGACGAAAGTTAACCCATATGACGCCATCGATTTTTCGATAGTTTTTCGGCTCAGGAAAAAAAAGTTCCACTAAGCATACCCAAAAAAATAATTTTCAAGCCTGCAAAATTTGAGTTTTTTGACTTTTGTTTCTTTGATTTTTAAGGCTTTTTTCATGACCTACTTAAAAAATTTTCGTTTGATTTTAAAATTTTCATGTATACCCTGTCCGACTCAAAATTGTCCGCTTAAACCTTTGGCGATAACAGTTTTTTGAAAAAAAACAAAAAATATTTTTTGGGTTTGAGGAGTGTTTTGGTAAAAAATTTATTTTTTCGCAATTTTTTTAAAGGGTTCCTTCAGAAACGTGCAAAAGTTTTGCCGATAAAAACGGATTTGTCTCATAGTTCCTATGTCACTTAAAATTATGCTATAAAAACGTCGGCATTAACAGTTTTAAAAAAAAAATTTTTTTTTTGGCTTTTGGGACTTGTTTTGGTCGAAATCGATTTTTTCCATTTTCAAGGCTCCAAATCATTTTTTATGTATATGTTTCCGCTAGGCCCCCCAGTAAGTATACCAAAATGAACAGGATACGAGCTAAGCTGATCTAGCCATGTCCATCTGCACGTCTGTCCGTCCGTCTGTCCATCCGTCTGTCCGTTTGTTTGAACGTATATCAGTCCCTCAATTTTTGAGATATCTTGATGAAATTTGGTAAGCAGGCATATTTTGATGGGGGATTTGACATTTGTCGAAATCGACCGGATCGGATCACTATAGCATATACCTCCCATACAACCGATTGTTCAATAAGAGGTTCTGCCTCATTTTAACAGCTAGCTACATCAAATTTTACCACAAGCTTAGGTATTTGGCATAGATGGTTGTCTGAAAAAATCGTTAAGATCGGACATATTTTTGTCGAAATCGATTTTTAGTCCCAAGTGAATTTATGCGCTAAAGACGGTGGTAAGTGCAGTTTTTAAAAAACAACTTTTGTCCGATCTTGACACTCCTCAAAACCCAAAAAATATTTTTTTTTTCAAAAAACTGTTAGTCGGACAGGGTATACATGAAAATTTTAAAACCAAATGAAAATTTTTTTAAGTAGGTCATGAAAAACCTTAAAAATCAAAGAAAAAAAGTCAAAAAACTCAAATTTTGCAGGATCGAAAATAATTTTTTTGGGTATGCTTAGTGGAACTTTTTTTTCCTGAGCCGAAAACCTATCTAAAAATCGATGGCAATTATCAATTTCTTATCGGCATGTTATTGATTTATAATCAAAAATTTATTTTAAAAAGTTCTCGATTGATTTTCCACAAGCTTTTGGTTATTAATCAAAAAATTATAAATTTTTTATCAAAAACTTATCGATTCCTTATCTTAGTCTTACTGGTTTGCTACCGGCGTGCTATCGCAGGGATTATTATACGACAGTCGCCGTGGTGGCCTGCTCCGCCTACCACACCGAAGATCGAGGGTTCAAGCCCCGGACAAAGCTTTGAAGCTTCTAGCTGTTAAAATGGGGCAGAAATTTCGAACATTTTCTTATCTGAACAATCGGTTGTATGAGATATATACTATATATACCACCCATCGATACAATTTTTTCAGACAACTATGAGTGCTCTAAACGTAAGCATTCGGTGAAATTTGAAGCTTCGTGCTGTTAAAATGGGGCAGTAATTACGAAGAGCTTCTTATCTGAAAAATCGGTTGTATGATATATATACTATATTGTAACGAATTGAGTGCAATTCTGATTATTTGCAACCTTGTACTAACTTTCGAATCACTAAACTGTTGAATAAATAACTCCAATATTGAATAATGCAAAAATGGTTTTTATTAGACTATTTGAAAATAACACTTATACTTCGCAACTGATAGCTTGCTTAAATCAAGCTTATTGGTCGTGCCTCAACTGTTGCTGCTTTTATACTGTTTGGTTTCTTCGTTGGCATATTTCTAGGCGTTTCTATTTCTAGAATTTACTAGTTAATTAGCAGCGATAACCACGTTTATAGCTTCTCATATGCGCGTGTATATGTGAGTGATACTAGCACAAATTATTGCCTACTTTTGTGAGCATATCAGATAAGATATATGCATGTGCTTGTGCGTTTTCTCTCCGCTGGGTGTACGTACATATGTGTAGACATAATGAATGAATCGTTTATGTAGATTCAAGTGACTGCTTGCTTTATTGTTGTTGTGGATTTATGTACTTAGTATCAGATTAGTGATGCGAGTATCACTTAGTGTCACTAATATTCGTCACACTGCCCTCCACCTAAGTCTGATCGTCCCGATCAGACAAATTTCCCTATCTAAACGCCGCTAGCATCTCCAAATGAACCACTCTTCTATTTCGTGGTTTCCCAATGGTTTGTATGCGGTAGATGGTATCACTGATCTTCTTCACAACTTTGTACGGGCGTTCCCAACTGCACCGAAATTTGGATGGAACACTTTTCGCCGGTGAGGGTTGTATAACAGTACCAAATCTCCCCCCAAGAAACCTTTCGAATAATTGTTCTCATCGTACCTGCGTTTCATCTTACTACTCATTATCCTGGATCGTTCCCTCGCACTCTGTTGTTTGCCCAATGAACTACTTTGTAGAGCTTGCTCTTGACGGATTGGCTTCACATAATCAGTATCGTTCCGACGTTTCCCAAGAGCAGTGCGCCCTGGATTGAAACCACCCTTGCATTCTTTCTGGGAAATTATTTCGTTCGTTTTAGTGCGTCCATTAGGGGTTTTCAATGCCAGTGTTTCTCTCGCAGGTACCTTCGATTTTGATTTGTTTGATCCATTCGTTCCATCAAATTTTGCCCGATCTACTTTCCTTGCCTTTTGTGGTCTCTGTCGAATCTCCTCCACCAGCACTCGCTTACTGCTGAACCCTTTCTCCAAACTGAAGTTAAGTGGCACATCCTGGTTCTCATAGCGCATAATCTTTCTCCGCATATCGATCCTGATATCATGGTCACTTAAGAAGACCACTCCCAATATGACTTCATCAACGATCTCCGCCACAACGAATTTGTGTAGAACCATGACCTTCCCAATTAAGACTTCACATATAACTTCTCCCTGGACTTGGTTATACTCGCCTGTGACCGTACGCAACCTTGCACCAGGTAACGGTTTTACTCTCCTGTTGACCAAGTAAGATCGGATTAAGGAATGAGATGAGTCTGTATCTACAATCATTACACGCTCCTTCCAATCCGCCTTCCCTTTGACGGTAAGAATGCTCGATTTTCTTCCAATTTGCGAGATAGATATCACACGACATTCAACAACTGCAGCTAGCTCTCGATTTTTACATCTGACATGTTCTTGCTCATCTCCTCCAGCTTTGCGTTTACGGCCATCCAAGTTGGAACTATTGGGACCGGTGCTGCAATGTCGTGCAATGTGACCTGGGTCGAAGCACTTGAAACATTTCAAAACTCCAGCATTTTTCTGCTGTGATCCCTTCAGCGCTTGCAAATTTGTGTTCACCCAGTCTGGCCTTTCCACTTCCACACGGCGTGCTTTGAAAACTGGTTTACACAGAAGCGACGCTGTTTCCTGAGTCAGAGCATGTGATATCGTTTCAGCAAATGTAGGTTTCGTGTTTCCGTATGTCGTTCGCTTTGTTTCGACATCCCGTATTCCATTAATAAAGCTCTGGATTTTTACCTTTTCGGTGTATTCCACGGTTGCGTCCGCATTCACTAAATGTGCCAGCATTTCAATATCAGACGAAAACTCTCGCAATGTTTCACCAGGCCCCTGGAAGCGGTTCAGAAACTCCATTTGGTAGATTTGTTTCCTGTGTTCGCTTCCGTAACTTCGTTCTACAACAGCCATCAATGCTTCATAGTTGTTCTGCTATCCTTCGGGCATCGTCTGTAGGATTTCGGCTGCTGGCCCCTTCAATGCTACAAATAGAGCTGCAACTTTATCTTCAGCTTTCCAGTTGTTCGCTGCTGCGGTCTTCTCAAACTATAGCTTAAAGACCTGGAAAGGAACAGAACCGTCAAAGGATGGTGTCTTTACCTTTGGTTTACTCGCTGAAAATGCTGGGGGATTTATATGCAACTCCTGTATTCGACCTCTCAAAACATCCAGCTCTGCCTCGATAATTCAAACTGCATTATTTGTTCGTCCATGCGCACTTCGAATTTTGATGATATACGCGCCTCTTGTGTTTCTAGTTGTACTGTAATATGTGTGTCTTGTTCTTTCAGTTGAGTTGCCATATATGTCTTTTGTTCTTCCAGCTGTGATGAAATTTGTGTTTCCTGTGCTTCAATCTTGGCTGTTATACGGTTCTCCTGCGATTCCAGTTGGGATGACATTTGCGACGACATTTCTGAAATGTGTGCCTCCTGTGCTTCCATCTCGGATGTTATACGTGTCTCCTGTTCTGCCAGTTGAGATGAAATTTCGGTTGATATTTGTTTCAAACTGCTAGTATCGCGTTAGTGTCAACACTTGCCATTGGATTCGGAGTCTCTATCTTCTCCTCCATTTTAGTCGCTGGCTCTTCCACATCAGGATAAAAGACATACTCGTCCACATTAATTCCTTCCAACTCCATTACCTCTCGTAGCCGTGCTTGAAGTTCAATCTTATTGCCGGTTGTATTCAACCCACGGCTCTCCAACTCTTTCTTCAGTTGCTGGATCCTCAATTCACTCAACTTTGCCATGTCCAAGTGGTTTTCGCAATCTTCGGAATTTATTCAACAATTCCTCTTCTGACACCAATTGTAACGAACTTAGTGCAATTCTGCTTATTTACAACCTTCTACTAACTTTCGAATCACTAAATAAAAAAAAAATAAAAACAAATGTAAGGCGCGATAACCTCCGAAGATATCTAAGGCCGAGCTTCTCTTCCAATTTGCGTCGTGCTCCTCTCGATTTTCCCTAAAAATTGGCCGGACGGGACCTAATGTTTTAAGCCGACTCCGAACGGCATCCGCAAGGCAGATGAGTTTTCACTGAGAGCTTTTCATGGCAGAAAAATACACCCGGAGCGCTTGTCAAACACTGCCGAGGGGCGACCCCGCTTAGAAAAAATTTCTTCTAATTGAAAAACATTATTTCTAAAATTTTGATGTTGCTTTTCCCGGGGTGTGAACCCAGGGCATACGGTGTGGTAGGCGGAGTACGCTACCATCACACCATGGTGGCCACGAATCACTAAACTGTTGAACAAATAACTCCAATATAGAATACTGCAAAAATGGTCTTTATTAGACTACTTGAAAATAACACTTATACTTAGCAACTGATAGCTTGCTTAAATCAAACTTATTGGTCGTGCCTCAACTGTTGCTGCTTTTATACTGTTTGGTTTCCTCGTTTTACTAGTTAGTTAACAGCTATAAAATTACCAGCTACGTTTATAGCTTCTCATATGCTCGTGTATATGTGAGTGATACTTGCACAAAAATATTGCCTACTTTTGTGACCATCTCAGACCAGATATATGCATGTTAAGTTGGGTTGATTTGCATGGACGAAAGTTAACCCATATGACGCCATCGATTTTTCGATAGTTTTTCGGCTCAGGAAAAAAAAGTTCCACTAAGCATACCCAAAAAAATAATTTTCAAGCCTGCAAAATTTGAGTTTTTTGACTTTTGTTTCTTTGATTTTTAAGGCTTTTTTCATGACCTACTTAAAAAATTTTCGTTTGATTTTAAAATTTTCATGTATACCCTGTCCGACTCAAAATTGTCCGCTTAAACCTTTGGCGATAACAGTTTTTTGAAAAAAAAACAAAAAATATTTTTTGGGTTTGAGGAGTGTTTTGGTAAAAAATTTATTTTTTCGCAATTTTTTTAAAGGGTTCCTTCAGAAACGTGCAAAAGTTTTGCCGATAAAAACGGATTTGTCTCATAGTTCCTATGTCACTTAAAATTATGCTATAAAAACGTCGGCATTAACAGTTTTAAAAAAAAAATTTTTTTTTTGGCTTTTGGGACTTGTTTTGGTCGAAATCGATTTTTTCCATTTTCAAGGCTCCAAATCATTTTTTATGTATATGTTTCCGCTAGGCCCCCCAGTAAGTATACCAAAATGAACAGGATACGAGCTAAGCTGATCTAGCCATGTCCATCTGTACGTCTGTCCGTCCGTCTGTCCATCCGTCTGTCCGTTTGTTTGAACGTATATCAGTCCCTCAATTTTTGAGATATCTTGATGAAATTTGGTAAGCAGGCATATTTTGATGGGGGATTTGACATTTGTCGAAATCGACCCGATCGGATCACTATAGCATATACCTCCCATACAACCGATTGTTCAATAAGAGGTTCTGCCTCATTTTAACAGCTAGCTACATCAAATTTTACCACAAGCTTAGGTATTTGGCATAGATGGTTGTCTGAAAAAATCGTTAAGATCGGACATATTTTTGTCGAAATCGATTTTTAGTCCCAAGTGAATTTATGCGCTAAAGACGGTGGTAAGTGCAGTTTTTAAAAAACAACTTTTGTCCGATCTTGACACTCCTCAAAACCCAAAAAATATTTTTTTTTTCAAAAAACTGTTAGTCGGACAGGGTATACATGAAAATTTTAAAACCAAATGAAAATTTTTTTAAGTAGGTCATGAAAAACCTTAAAAATCAAAGAAAAAAAGTCAAAAAACTCAAATTTTGCAGGCTCGAAAATAATTTTTTTGGGTATGCTTAGTGGAACTTTTTTTTCCTGAGCCGAAAACCTATCTAAAAATCGATGGCCCGATATAGGTTAATAAATTGACCCAGCTTAATTCATGTGTTTGTGCGTTTTCTCTCCGCTGGGTGTACGTACATTTGTGTAGACATAATGATTTAATCGTTTATGTAGATACAAGTGACTGCTCGCTTTATTGTTGTTGTGGCTTTATTTACTTAGTATCAGATTGGTGATGTGAGTATCACTTAGTGTCACCAATATTCGTCACAATATATACCACTGATTTTTATGATTTTTTCAGATAACAATATATGCTAAATACGTAAGCATTCGTTGAAATTTGAAGCCTCTAGCTCTTAAAATAGGGCAGCAATTACGAAGAGGTTCTTATCTAAACAATCGGTTGAGGGGGATATATACAATAAATGGAACGATCTCATCCATTTTTCCAGACAACAATGTGTGCAATATACGAAAGTATATAGTGAAGTTTGAAGCTTCAATCTGATAAACTGAGGGAGCTATCATAAAAATCATCTTTTTCTGAAATATCGGTAGTATGGAGGATATATGCTATAGTGGTCCGATCTGGCCGGTTCCGACAAATGTCTAATCGGACACCTAAATATACCCGCTCACCAAATTTTATCAAGATATATCAAAAATTAATGGACTAGTTTGCATACAAACAGACAGACGGACATGGCTAATCAACTTAGCTCTTCATCCTTATCATTTCGGTATACTTACTGGTGGGTCTACCTATTTTCCGTTAAGGACTTACAAGTTTGAGATTGGTGACGAAGTTACGGAAGGTTTCAAACCAAGGTGGTTGAGAATGCAATTAGTGTCACAGCATCCGACTTAGATGAGGTGAGAATTGCTTTATTTAGATTGAGAAAACAGCAACGCAGTGAGCGCTGATTGATTGTTTGAAGAGCTATTCAGAAACTGTGAACAGGAGTTGTTAGGGTGCATGCATCAACTTCTGTCGAAAAATATGTGCGAGTACTGGCCTGACGATAGCAATCAGAGTGTTCTTTGTTCGATTCAGAAATTGTATCAATTATCACAGAATCAGTTTCCTTAGAATTTGATTAAAATCGTGCCAAAAAAAATTGTAGGAAATATTCAAGCCAGCTGTGGATAGGTTTATTGGACCATATCAGTGCAGCTTCAGATCTGGTAAAGTTATAATCTACCTTAGCTGAGCAAAGAAACAATTTAAATGGTGGAGCGTCAATTTAGTAAGAAAATTTCTGGACAAAGGGGAGAAGGATCTAACTTTCCTTAAAATAATATTCTTAAGCTCACTAGCACCCTGATTATATCATAATCTAAACAAGAATATACAAATATATACGCAGTCACATCTTAAATATGATTTTTAGAGTTTATCTGTCTCTGATCCAGTTCCAGTGGCTATGCAGCTATCTTTGAAATTTTATCAAAGTCAGCTGATTATAATTCCATAACAGTGTATGTATGTGACGCCGACGTCGAAACGATATGAAATAAAAATGCATACATACTTACAGCGTGCTTTCGCTAGCTGACCTTTTTCGTCGGTTGGTCTAATTCAGCATCTTATGTGGAGGAATAACCTCGCTGACTGCATGTTTGTATGGATGGTTGGCAGCGAACAAACACACACACTTTTTTCAAAGTCTGTGTGCGGAATTATTACATTAAGTCGATATTTAACGACTTTATTCTATAATGAATCATAGAAAATATCTTGTTCCTTTTTCAGCGACCAATTGCCGCCAGGTGGGCAAAAATAGAACTGAATGGCGGAAATTTGTTTGACGGCCAAAATCATTTTAATGATTGGAAGCCAAATAAGTTAGTAAATAATACCGAACAATGGGCTACCCTTTAAGAATTTCTATACTCAGCAAAAATTGTATGTGCACCTAATAGTTATTTGTTTTAACAGGCAGCTGTGCAGTCCGACTTAAGCGGCTAAAAGTGTTTTTGTAATGGCTCAGAAAAGCAATAAAAAACTCAAGTCAAAACATGAATTATTCCAAAGTATTTGAGTATATATGCCTAGAAAGTTATGACCTGAATCCAAAAGTAATTTTTTTTTTTCTTGCTAAGTTTTTCTTACAATTTATTCCTCAAAATATTGCATTGTGGAAGAAATTGTGTTCTTATTTAAATATAAATGGGAGAAGTGAGAACTGGGTTCTCGTTTTTTACAGTACTATTGGATTGAAACATTGCATGCTATTCAAGAATGATAAATAGTAGTAGTTTGATTAATTCAATCGATAAAATAGAAGGTGGATGGGAAGGAACGCTTCCGTTTAATACTAATAAGGATCGAAGACAGTACAAAAAATTCATAAACTAAGGGCGCAGTGAAGAGAGAGAGGTTGGCGTTGTGAGGAAATGTTTAGGGATTACCTATTTTTTAGGTACATACTTCACGGTTACGTAGTATGGACCTATTTGGAAATATTTAATTTGAAAACATTGAATACTTGTCACGTAAACGTAACTGTGAAGAGTGATCAGTGACCCTTTGTTATACAACATTTTTGCATATTTGATATCGTCCCGCCTCCAACAGAGATAACAAAATATTTCCTTGAGCATGCCGATAAAAATCAGCATCTGCCCATACAGCAGTTTGATACAGATAAGCATACAAAGGCTTAGCGTAATCCATAAAGAATCGGTAAACACCTTTGCTAGGTCGCACCAGATTATAAATAAACACTATCCAACCTTTTCAGAAGAAGAAGGCAGACATGAGTAACTCTGGCTAAACTTCGTTTTGGCTACTGTAACAGGTTAAACTTTTACTAGAACTGCTAGTTTTCTCAGACAGCCGTTAGAGTGCTTCGATGACAATTTGTAAGTGGTCGCACCTATTGAATGGGACGAAGCACTGTTAATGCAAAAACAACATCTTCACTTCGTTCGTACAATAACTTTAGAATTTAGCTGATAAAAATCCGATGGTATTCGCAGAAGAAAGCCACACAAAACGTCGACTTGCTCTGTAGTTTTTTTTTTTTATTTCTCTATGTATAATTTAGTTTTTAATCATAAATTGGTACTCATTAAAGTGTAGAACTTCGATAATTTACAAATTGATCAAATCTTTCTTAAGGATTAATATATTTGAACCAGCATCAAATATATTTAGCTAAAATGCTCGTAAATATGAAATCAGACACACTTGGATAATTACGCACAGTCGTACGTTTTCATTCCAAATTCACATAAAAGCTTTCATTTTTGTATGTAAGTATTAGTCTACTCTAATATATACCCAGCAGTGCTTGTACTGAGTTAATGCATTTACTAACTTCTTGGGATCAGAACTGGCACTAGAGCATGCTTTTGTTTTATTTTGCAGTAATTGTGACTCACTGTGTGGCTAGAACTAGCTAGCTACTGAGGAAAAACTACTCAAGTTTGTAACAGTGTGTAGCTGTGCTCTCTCCAATTTGAAGCTTCCATCAATGGAGCAGAAAATACTATTTAACAATCAAAACGCTTTGTCTATATCAGTATTATTCTGGAGATTTATTGATAGATTTCTCATATTTAGAGCATACGTTTAACTCTTAGGAGTGGTTTCGTAAATAATAGCCAAAACAAAAATTACCTTCAAGGCCACTGCCGGGTATATGAAGAAATTTCATATATGTTTTCATGCTGAACTCAATTAAAAACTTTTCCTGTTGTTGAATTTGTTGTGGAAAATATGCCATATAAATAAAAATAATTGAACTAGTAAATATCTACTAAATATTTTTCTCTTATATTAGGGGGATATTATTTAAGGTATTATATGACTGCGGCCACCGTGGTGTGATGGTAGCGTGCTCCGCCTACCACATCGTATGCCCTGGGTTCACACCCCGGGCAAAGCAACATCAAAATTTTAGAAATAAGGTTTTTCAATTAGAAGAAAATTTTTCTAAGCGGGGTGACCCCCGGCAGTGTTTGGCAAGCGCTCCGAGTGTATTTCTACCATGAAAAGCTTTCAGAGAAAACTAATCTGCCTTGCAGATTCCGTTCGGAGTCGACATAAAACATGTAGGTCCCGTCCCGCCAATTTGTAGGGAAAATCAAGAGGAGCACGACGCAAATTGGAAGAGAAGCTGGGCCTTAGATATCTTCGGAGGTTATCGCGCTTTACATTTATTTATTTTTTATTATATGACTGCTTCTGCGTAAACAGAGGTATTTAAAAACATAATTCTTTAAATGTCAGATTGACCTTACACATATTTATAGAGTACTCATCTTAAGCTCACATCGAATCACGGAAGGGTCATCTGACCCATAATGCGTCACATTGTAAGAGTGTTGACGGTACAGCCGTCATGTTATAGTGGTCAGCCTTGTGTAAAATGTGCTGGCCTTCCATATCAGAGGTACGAGGTTCAAACAATAAAAAAATTAAAGCAGAAATGCATTAAACAATCCTAAATAGTCCTGCAAATATCGCTGGATCAAATGCCCTATTTTTGTCATACAACACAGCTCACGATTTGCTTGTGAGTAGTTCGTTAAGTTCCAATTTTTCAGAGCAAATTTTAAACTTTTTCTAAAGTTAATCCCAATCTGACTCTGCCATTATGTGCGTTTACAAAAAATTTTACTGTTCATATATTATCGGGGACCAAAGTGCCAGTAATTTATTGAGATTCTTTGGACTTCAACAATGACGTGGAATATTCAGAGTTGGAGTAGATGATCCCACCCTGGGATTTCGCAATATATTGGACCACATTTTTTATGTAAACGAAGATTATTGATATTAGAGAAAAATTGCAAAGTTTACAAACGGCGATGGTTACTAAGACATGTTTCTGAATTTTAATTCTTCATCAGCTAGCTTATCGGTAGCTGAGTATTGAATTCGAAATCTCAAACATTCATACTCGTACTGCTCGTTTTGATATTAGTCTCTAACACCATTTGGTATGTAATAATTCTATATGTTTTTAATCCTCATTGTGTGGAATACTTATAGGTGCGCTATTAAGAGCTTAGTAACATTGGATTTATAGCAAAGCTTTTTTAAGCAGTATTTTCGCTGTTCACTACTATATCGATATTATTAGCTGTATTCAATTAGAGAGACATACTCATATTGTTTTATACAATTGTTTTTGAAAGAAAAGTTGTGGATTATTGTTATACACTTTAAGCAGTAATATTTTCTAGATATAATTGAGAACTTCCGATTTTTGTATGGGATATGCATTCGACAATAACTTTTGTATTTTTACTATGCATATCTACTTAGAGATAACTCTGGTCGATACATGTTCTCTTGCATGAAATTTTAAGCACGATTGTTAAAATATTTTTACCCTTTTATTTCAAATGTAGAATCAGTGTTTTTCGGCTCTAGCTTCCGAAATATTTAGTAGTAAAGTTTTTAGTAAAAATATATATTTTTTTAATAAATAAACTTTATTATTATACTACAGTGAGTTAAATTATCTTTTAAGAGATTCTATTTTATGAATTGATTCTGGAGCATTGCTCTGATGCTCCAGCAGTAATCAGCTAACATATGCGTGGTGCTTGATATCGCTCTGCCATAATGCGGAGGTCCTGGTGAAAACATTCGCTAAACTCTTCACTGAAATCGCCTAAATTATAAGGAAAATGGTCCAAATGGCTACGAAGGAAGTTCATCTTGATACTCATGTCTACACCCAGATGTTAAAAGTGTAGCATCAGGTTACTTTCTGTTTCCTAAATAGTTTTTTACAATTCAACCCATGTAAATTTTCAGGTGATTTCGTGCGTATAGTGAACTCTGTATCACAAATGAGTTTTGTAATCTTGCTTTTCTGTGCGTCATCGAAAATCCTAGCTTTCACCTTTTCAGAACTTAGTTTTGAAAAAGATTTAGAAATGTGTTTAAAACATTCACCGTTTTTGTCTAAGGCCTTTATATGTTGTTTCATAAGACTCAATTTGACATGCAGAGGAGGTAATATTGTACGGCAGCTATCAGTAGGTTGGTATAAATCCATTTAAAGTGATTTCCGGGGTTTATCACAGGAGTTTTGTTCTTGAAATGAGGTATTTTTTAAGTTGCCCATAAGGGTAATGACTCAACATAACTTTTTTATACAAAACTTGTAATCCAGGGTTTGGTGCTAGTCTCATATGGTGAACCGTATACATCCATATAAGCTCGTATTTCAAAAACTCTAGCTGCTAGAAGAAATTTTAGTGCAGATTTTAAATCAGCGACCCCAAATTATTGAAAAACCAAAAAAAAAATTCATGCCACCGACAAAAAATGCTATTTACCCTTTTATTTCATTATATTAGTATATAGTACGATGCAACTATGAAGAGGTTTAGGCAGAGATTAGCTTCCCATCTGTAGCATGCTCCTTTTTTGATGCAATGATCTGCGGCTTCTTGTAAAGTACGACACGGCGTATGAGTAATTTTTTGCTAAATTGCCTGGATACTGCAGTAAAGCAGTACACCATTGGATGAGAAAATGAGAGTAATTTAAAGGCTGATAACTCCCTTTGAAGAGAACCTTTTCGTGGCACATAAAAATACAATTAAGTGGAATATACATACATACAATTCCCTAAATTTTAACTGGAGTAAAGTTAGTCTTTCACCATATTTAATACATTTTTTAATGTTTTTTTTACCATCATTTAAAAAAATAGTTTTCTTTTCCGTCGGTATAAAATAGGAGAACCTCTTTGATGACGTAATGTATTTTATTCAAACGACTGTATGATAATGACATACGGTACAGTCGTAAAGTATTAGAAAAAAAAAAGATGTTGATGTTTAAATAGCCTCAGAATTGTGTTTTTCAAGATTGAAAATGGTCAAGCGAAAGGAAATATCCGTCGAAATACGAGCCCAAATCATTATTTTGCAAAAACCAGGGAAAACCTATCGAGAAATAGCCAAACTTTTAAAAATATATCTGTGTGCAGTTCATACGGCCATTAGAAGATATCGGGAAACTGGACAAAATACTAACAGAAAACAATCTGGTAGACAAAGAAAGACAAATCAAATAATCGACAACAAAATATATGCAATAAATAAAGCCAATCGACGGAAATCTGCATCATAAATTCGTGTTGAAATCAATGAAGACTTGTATTCACCAATATCGCTCACGACAGTCGAAGGCCGGCTGAAGTCAAAAGGTATGATTGGGCAGAAAAGACTGAAGTTCGCTCAAGAACATATTGACTGGGCCATTGATCAATGGAAATCAGTTTTATGGTCAGACGAATCAAAACTCGAACATTTTGGTAGCCATAGGCGTCAGTATCTTCGCAGAAACGTCAATGAAAGATTCAAAGCAGATTGCATTGTGCCAACTGTGAAACATGATGGTGGCTCAGTGATGGTTTGGGGATATTTTAGCTACGCTGGCGTTGCCCAACTAAAAAAAGTTTAAGGAATTATGAAAAAAGAGCAGTATCACAGTATACTCCAACGCCATGCAATACCATCTGGCATTAATTTGATTGGGCGTGTATTCATTTACGAACAAAATAGCGATCCGAAACATACACCAAAACATTGTACTTCTTATTTGGAACGAAAAAAAGACGCATGTGACCTTGATACAATGGAGTGGCCACCAAAATCACCCGATTTAAATCACATCGAGCTATTGTGGGAAGAATTGGATGGAGAGATGTAAAACCAATAAGCCTTCCTAGCCTCTGGTTTTGTTTGAACTAAGTGTGGAATAATATACCACATCAAACACCTCAAAAATTCATCGAAAGAATGCCGAAATAGTGCGCTGCCGTCATCAAACCAAAAGGTAGCCATTTTCAAGAAAATCGCTTAAAGCAAAATTCACTGTTTTCTTATAAATTTTGATGGAACTTTCAGTAAAATTCATTAAAAATGTCTTCGGATAATAAAACTTTTCGACTGTACTGTCATATTTATATCACACCCTAATGCCCATTTATTTTCAATAGTCATAAATTTGACAAACAATATAGCAAGTGCAATAAGTTTACGCGTACTAAGTTGTTAACAGTTATATTAGGGGGACTCATTTAACCTTATAAATTGTGTAAACGTAAACGAGCTGTAAAATTTTGTATGAAAAATCATTTACACAATTTGTATAAATTTACGCGGACATTTCATGGTGTAAACGCGCTAAACACACTACAGCAGGTATTTTCATCAGAAATCTCCAACATCAGAAAGTCATTTACAAGAATATCTTAGTAAAGCGTTTTAGTTTTGATATTTACTTTATCTTGGCATTTTTTAATTTGTATAACAATCAAAAACAATGTTTGGCAATAATACAGCTGATCGACAATTAAGTTTATCAAGAATATTACTAGGTGCGTTCATATAACAGCGTGTGTAAATAAATATAATTTTATACCTTATAAGTTTATATGTTTTAATGAGTTCCCCTCTTATTTTTTCGAAGGCACAAAGCCATAAATATGTACATACATATGCATGTGTTGAGACATATGCGCCTAAAAGAAGTCCAAATTTCTTTCTATTTTGCTGACTTTAATTACAATTTTATACTGTGGGATGTTTACTTATAAAAACTAGCTAACACATTCTTACAAAGTTGTTAAGGTACCTAAATAATATACTTTATTAAAATAAAATTGTATATCATTATATTCCCATACAATTTTTAGGTTAATGGTATTAAATTATTCATTTATGTTAAAAGTACCTGGGCGACCGAGCTCTGCTCGGCAACGTTACGTTGTGCTGGCAACGTTTCTTTTTTTTTTAATTTCGAATAGGTGGCAACCTTAAATGGCAACCCTACTCAAAAATGTCCCTATTGTAATGCGGAGTGAAACACCTTTCGTTTGATACCCATATCGGCATATCTCATGCAATTTTTTTCATTTCGAATAGGTGGCAACCCTAAATGGCAACCCTACTCAAAAATGTCCCTATTGTAATGCGGGGTGAAATACCTTTCGTTTGATGCCCATATCGGCATATCTCAAGTAATTTTTTTTAATTTCGAATAGGTGGCAACCCTAAGTGGCAACCCTATTCAAAAATGTCCATATCGTAATGCGAAGTGAAATACCTTTCGTTTGATGCCCATATCGGCATATCTCATGCAATTTTTTTTCATTTCGAATAGGTGGTAACCCTAAACGGCAACCCTACTCAAAAATGTCCATATTGTAATGCAGAGTGAAATACCTTTCGTTTGATACCCATATCGGCATATCTCATGCAATTTTTTTTTATAGATGGCAACCTTAAATTATAACCCTACTCAAAAATGTCCCTATTGTAATGCGGAGTGAAATACCTTTCGTTTGATACCCTTTCGGCATATCCCATGCAAATTGTTTTTAATTCCGAATAGGTGGCAACCCTAAATGGCAACCCTACTCAAAAATGTCCCTATTGTAATTCGGGGTGAAATACCTTTCGTTTGATGCCCATATCGGCATATCTCAAGTAATTTTTTTTAATTTCGAATAGGTGGCAACCCTAAATGGCAACCCTATTCAAAAATGCCCATATTGTAATGCGAAGTGAAATACCTTTCGTTTGATACCCATATCGGCATATCTCATCCAATTTTTTTTCATTTCGAATAGGTGGCAACCCTAAACGGCAACCCTACTCAAAAATGTCCATATTGTAATGCAGAGTGAAATACCTTTCGTTTGGTACCCATATCGGCATATCTCATGCAATTTTTTTTTTTATAGATGGCAACCTTAAATGATAACCCTACTCAAAAATGTCCCTATTGTAATGCGGAGTGAAATACCTCTCGTTTGATACCCTTTCGGCATATCCCATGCAAATTTTTTTTAATTCCGAATAGGTGGCAACCCTAAATGGCAACCCTACTCAAAAATGTCCCTATTGTAATGCGGAGTGAAATACCTTTCGTTTGATACCCATATCGGCATACCTATGCAATTTTTTTTTAATTTCGAATAGGTGGCAACCTTGTGAAACGTTCTGAGTGGCAACGCCTAAGTAGAAAGTCTTAGAAGGTGATACATTATCTCTGTGCCAAATTTCATTTAAATTGGTTGAGCCGTTCCCGAGATCGTTCGGCTATACAAACAAACAATAATTGCTCGTTTAAAGTTATAAGATAAGATATAATCATATATTTTTGTTCATATAACAGAAAGCATTGGGATGTTCTCCTCATGGATCTAGGGGGTGGGAGGGCGGTATGGCCTAGGAGGTCGCATGTGGTCATAATAATTCGTTCGTGAGATGATCGGGCTTGGTACCGGAACGTACCAGATCTACATCCGGAAAAGGACCATCAATATCGATAACACTCCCCAAGGCCTTTGGGGAGTGTGCTTATCGTTACAACAACAACATGTTATAAAATGAATTTTTTTGGAGTTAGTCAAGTCTAGTCAGAAGAGGGATGTACATAATGTGCTTAAGCATTGTAGCGAACGCTTCTCCCCATTGCTGGCGATGAAGACGACGAAAATACGTATTCTACCACCTATCTCCACCTCTCTATGCTTCAGTGAGTCTGACAAAAAAAAAGGGAAATGCAAGTACTAGTGATGTTTGAAGTGTAAACATACAGGTGTAGATCTAGAAAACTAACGCTAAACAAACTCCTAGTAACACTAGGGGCTCATTCAGTCTATGTCAGGCCTCATGGACCGGCCAGTTCAACCTAACTTAACACTCTTCTTTGAAGTGTTTGAGGTATTGGTATAGCTACATACCGATATGTGTCGGTAACGTAACAATCGATAACAAATAGATAGCTTCTCGATAGCGCTCCCATAATATTTAAGTTGCAAACAATACCATCATATTCGGATGTCATACCGATAACTTTTCGATAAAAAATCGAGAACTTTTCAATAGCAAAACGATACTCATCGATGAAAATTTACCACACATCGATTACGTTTTTTTCGTTAATATACTTATAACACTGCGAGAATTCGTCTATTCCTCGTCAACAAAATGTCGATAACAAACCAATAGTTAATTGATAACAAAACTGATCGAAAATAAACCGATGCATTTCCGTTAACAAACCCAAAACTCGCCGATAACTCGTCGATAACAAATCGTTAACATTTTGATGAATAATCGATAACTTTTCGATATTTCGTCAGTAGCGCTCGCCAAAAGCGATAACATTTTGATAAAGGTCATACATGTTAAACAAAGCGAAAATTCATCGAAATATTTGTTATTGTTAGCAGACTAATAACAATTCTAATTCTATTCTTCGTTGATCGCGGTCACCGCGGTCTTATGGTAGCGTGCTCCGCCTACCACACCGAATGCCCTGGGTTCACACCCCTGGCAAAGGAATATCAAAATTTTAGAAATAAGGTTTTTCAATTAGAAGAAAATTTTTCTAAGCGGGGTCGCCCCTCAGCAGTGTTTGGCAAGCACTCCGAGTGTATTTCTGCCATGAAAAGCTCTCAGTGAAAACCCATCTGCCTTGCAGATGCCGTTCGGTGTCGACATAAAACATATGGGTCACGTCCGGCCAATTTGTAGGAAAAATCAAGAAGAGCACGACGCAAATTGGAATAGAAGCTCGGCCTAAAATCTCTTCGGAGGTTATCGCGCCTTAAATTTATTTATTTTTTATTCTTCGTTGACAACACGCCGATAGAAAGTCGTCAACAAACCGATAGTTCCTCCAAGAGAAATGTATATTACGCCAATAACTCGCCGTTAACGATCCTATAACTCATAGATAACGATTTGTTTCTATAAAAGATCGTTAACACGATATTAAATCGATTATACGCCGTCCTTGGCAGCCACCTTAGCCGATAATAAATCGAGACCATGGACGACTTCGTTTATTTTAAAACTAGCAATAACAACAAAATTAATGGCAGCTTTGAAATCAAAAGGAGGATAACTCTTGTCAACAAGTTTTACTTTAGATGGAGTAGGCAAAGGAAGGGTAAAGACTTCTATCGTCGTATAAAAATCACACTATAAAAGCCCCTTAACCTTTCTGTCTTGGTGTATGGATCGGGATCGTGAGCATAATCAGAGGGGATGGTATGGCGTTTGTAGTATTTAAGAGAAATGTTTTTCGGAAGAATTTTTAAAGCAAGTTATAAAAGTTAAAAGCCAAAGCTTACATCGGCTAAGCCATATTATGCAAGTTGTTGGAAATGCACTGGCCTTCAAATTACTCTTAGCGAGGCCTGTGTCTTTTATAAATGGAGGGAATTACCTTCACTACGTTGAGATAGGTAAGTAGAGGTAGACTTGATCTTATTTAATTCTATCAATTGACGTCAGTTATTACGAATCAGCAATGATTGTTCCAACTCACTACGCAAATCACCTCAGCATTTAACACCGATTACCGATGATGATGATGATGATGAAAGAATTATTATTTTCCGCTTAGTGTCCAACTAGGAAAATTCCATGAATTAGTTTTCCCTTCCTCGAAGTGGATCTAACAGACATTGAAAATTTGCTGTGAAGCTCGTATAGATCAATCATCGAATTTGATTCACTTAAATGTATAAAACTTCCATGTTCTTCATATTAGTCAAGAGCTAAATGTAAACCGCAAGTTTAAGTTGGCTGATCACTGCAACTTCTTCCAAGCGGAAGTTGGTGCTACTACTGCTAGGGAATTTAACATCTACTCTGATAACCAACCGGCTATCAAGGCCTTGAGTTCAATTATAATGCGATAAAGAGTGGTCTGGGAGTGACTGTCTTCACTTGCGATTGCATCGAACTATTTAGTGGTTAAAATTATCTGGGTTCCTGCATTATTGGGCCCCGAGTCAGCTCAACAAGCGTTGGGCGGACACCATGGCCAGAAGCGGAGGTTTGCCGAAATGATTGGGTTCACTAAGGCTCATCTTTCAAGGGTCACTGGGGTTTTGACGGAGCAGCTGTATGGATGATGATGAGTTGGAATCATTGAGTCACTTTATGTTTGATTGCCCAGCTTTTGCCAGAACTAGGAGAAATTATTTCGGTCGCGACTAACTTGGATATCCGGAGGGTTCATCCCAGGTTGAGATTGGCCTCATTAGATACTATATCGTTGCGTACTATATCTCTATTGTCGTTGTTGTTGTTGTAGCGATTAGGCTACTCCCCGAAGGCTTTGGGGAGTGTTATCGATGTGATGGTCCTTTGTCGGATACAGATCCGATACGCTCCGGTAACACAGCACCATTATGGTGCTCGCCCGACCATCTCGGGAACGATTTATATGGCCACATTAAACCTTCAGGCCATCCCTCCCTCCCCACCCCCAAGTTCCATGAGGAGCTTGAGGTCGCCAGAGCCTCGTCTGTTAGTGAAACGGGATTCGCCGCTTGAAGGTGAGGTTGAAAATTGGGTTGGAGAAGCTATATATTGCGCTACACAACCCCCTGAATCCCTACTATATCTCTAAATAGCTTTAGTTACGTCACCGTTATTTTATGTGTTGTCACAACGGATCTTCTTGCTGTCCAAGTGAGCTACCCCTACCAGGGCAGCCATCACCTAACTAACCAATATTGAGCGAACAGCAACAAAATTTTACAAATATATAAAGAGCATATCCTAAAACTTATAAAGCCTGCACTTTTTGAGGCAAAATTTTTGAATTATGCAGTTATACTCCCTTCAAGTGACTTTGAATTGATTTCAACTGAATTTCTAAGTTAGCCACATTTCCTGCAAGGCATATGCTTAGCACGTGCACTTTTATCTAGAATTGTAAAAGTAGTATACCGTTTTGTGTGGATACTTATATAAGAGTAATTATATATATGTGTGTGTGTCGATTTTATATATTTGCCACATGTGTGACACATGGCTTCAACCGTTGAGCGTTCAAGAGTTCTTGACATCCTCTTACAGCGTGACTCGAGGGTAAAAAGGTTTTGTGTACGCGCGTATGTGCACGTGCACGTGTGAGTGTGTGTGTGGCCTGTGCGCTCGAGGGAATAAGCTTTGAATTAGTTTTTAAGGCGCTTTCTTAAACAAAGAAGTTTTTAAGTACTTTTACGAGGTCAATTTAGAATAAGAGTGAGATTATCAAGTCAACAAAAAAAAAAAGAAAAAAGAGCGAATAACAACAATAAAGAACACAAAAATTGCTTTAGCAATAGAAAATAAAATAAAAGCAATTTGCGCTTTATTTATTGATGTCTTACATAGAATTTTGTATAAAAAGAAATAAATGTTTAATAAATTGCACCGCACTCAATTTGAAGTGAAAAGAAATAAATTGTAATTATATTTATGAGTTTCTGGAATTTTCTTGAATGTATTTCAATAGTTCAATTGGTTTAGTTATGTTGCTTTTATGGCAGTTAATTGATTTTCAAATTTGCTATACAATTTCGCGGTATTGTACTTGAAAAATTCTTCCAATTACGTGTGAATGTAAAAAAAGCTCCGTTTTAGACAGGGGCAAAAAATAAGTTACACAGTAAAAAACTTTAGTTCATTTTTTAAACCTAGGAAAGTTTACCGCTCATTTTAAGCTGTTTTATATTACTTTTCAAACCATCAAATAGTTTTGAGCAAATTCTAATATATCTTGTTTTTCATTTTAGTCCAGACACTCGAAAAATATAATTTTAATGAAAAGTATAAAATTAAAACCAAAAAGTTTTACCCGTACCGCATTATCAAACTTTTTGGCATATATTGTAAACCATAAGAAGATATGGTTGAGTTAGATTAGGTGGTAGGTGCACTGGTAGGGGAAGCTCACTTGAACAGCACGAAGGTCCGTTGTAATACCACATAAAATAGCGGTGATATAGATATAGCTACTTATAGAATGGTTGCATAGCAACGATAAAGTTTCGAATGAGACCGATCTCAACCTTGGATAAATCCTCCGGGTATCCGAGCGAGTCACAACCGAAACACTTTCGTCCAGTTCTGGCAAAAAATTACTCGATGATTACACCTCATTATTCTCCATACATCTACAGCAAGATAGTGTGTCCAGTATATTGAGACGTACCGCATGGATTGCCATTGAACAGTGCCCTGTAGGAACCCAATAACCACTGATAGATGAGCTTTAGTGAGCGCAATCATTTCAGCAGACCTCGTGTTATCCACTACCGGTAAGAAGGATTTTGCTACCCTGCAAGAGGTTGTGTTCGCCCAACGCTTGCTGAGTTGACTCGAAGCCCATTTATGCAGAAGCAGACATCAGCTAGCCAGCGGAGTCTTGAAATCCCTACAGCTATATTCATCCAGTTCAATTGTACCGATGCGGGTTAAGAGATCAGCTTGACAGAGCCAGATAATCTTAATCATTAAATAGTTCGATGCAATCGAAAGCGGGATTAAGCAGTATAGTTGAGCTCAAGGCCTTGATAGCCGATTGGCTGTCAGAGTAAATATTATATACCCTAAACATGGTAACACTGGAAAGCATTTTATCCACAACATCTTTAATCACAGAAAATTTCCCTTGGAAGACGCTGCAGTGATCCGCCAACTTAAACTTGCGGCTAACATTTATATCTTGACAAAAGACCAACCTTTCCGTCCAACTTCGACCCAACTGGGATGAAGGTTCCACAGACCTGCCCTGAAGGTTCATGAAGCCTGCCCAACGACCAGGAAGTGACCACCTTTTCCGCAATATCTTCTGGATTTATGTTCGGCATGACATTCAATGCGCAGGTAGATGTTTTACTGACACCAAAATTTTGGTGTTGCTCGCAGTGTACATTACATTGCACTAGACCAACACGCTATAGAGCAGAATCGGTTTGACTACCATCTCATTAAGCCAGTGTACTACTTTAGGCGAGAGCCCCTATCTCTTGCAGATAGCCCCCGCAGCATAGAAGGCAACGGCGGCGTTCATGTATGACTGTAGACCAAAAAGTTTAAGATTTAAACCAAAATTTTCAACCGTGTACAAAGTTGAATGTAATAATAAAATATTAATATATTTGACATTTTTAAAATTAATTGACAAATCAGTTTTGTTTTTGTGCTTAGAGCTGATTTCCATTTGATTTCGTTTTGAGCTGTGAACTTGTTTCCCCATACTTTGTTGTTTACACGACTTATAGCTCCATAAGGAATGCTTCTCATCCTACCACACAAGGTGAAAGCGAGGTGTGAGCCCAAAAAGGCATTGGTTGGACCTATAAAGCTTCTCAGAACCAATGCTAATACACAGATTGTTTAAAAATATAGTTCAAAACAGCTTTGTCGTCTTTAAGAAGTATAAAACATTCTTTTTGCCAGATTCTCAACATATTTTTCAAATTTAAATGCCACTCTTCCAATTTTTTGTTCCGTTAGCGATCGATCCAGTTTTCTGTTGGGCAAAGGTTTCCTCTTAGCTTTTTGTATTATATATTGCCTACTTTTAGGCAGTTAGCAGTATAAGGAGCCAAGTAAGGTTAAGGAATATGATTTCATTTGAACCTGAAGTCTGGCAACTTTTTTATTTATTGTGGTTATTGTTTTGATTTTATTTAGGAGAAAGAAAAAGGCAACTGCCGTAGATCGTTATATAGATGTATTTCGGGAGGTGCTAAATTCTTTCATTACCAATATTTTGGCCCAGCTGTTCGAACCATTCAGCTTTTACAACGCTGACTCGTTTGCATTCATAAGTACGCCTAAAGAGCATTGACGGAGGAGGCTTAGCAATCTTGCCCCCCCCCCAGCGGATTACGGGACTTAGAATATAGCCGCGATAGGTATGCCTGTCGTAAGAGGCGACTAACATGCAATGGGTTGTGTAGCGCAACTCTCTCAGGTGGTTGCCAGCGCAATATATAGCTTCTCCAACCCAATTGTCAACATCACCTACCCGTGGAGAATCCTGTTATTTTAACAGCCGAGGTTCTGGTGACCGCAAGTTCCTCGCGGATCTAGGGGGTGGGAGGGCGTAATGGCCATGAAGGTTTCATGTGTTCATGCCAAATCATTCCAGAGATGGTCGCGCCGGTGCCTTAATGGTGCTTGTTAATGGAACGTAGCGGCAAAGAACCATCAGCATTGGTAATACTCCCCAAGGACTTCGGGGAGTGTCCTTATTGCTACGACAAACAACAACAACACTTAGCAATTCTCGAAATGGATTTGTTAGGTGTCTGGAATTTTTTTTCTCTTTCATGTCTCTTTCATGTCACAAAAATTATCCATCTATATATTATGGCAGCGCTTCGCGTTACGAAAGGCCAAGATATCGCCCTGGAGATAATGGTCAGTAACGAATCGATATACAATCTGAGAAACATTGATTAGGCATTAAAGAAATGAAGACGACGGAAAAATATCCTCTGTAATTATTTTCTCATGGTATAGAAACAAGGAATTTAATAATAATGTTTAATGATGAACAGTACGAGTTCTTTGCACAAACTTCTCGTCCAGTTAATGGTGTACTGCTTTATAATTTACCTACAAATTGGAGGACTTAATCTTTTACGGCCACTCCGAACGGCATTTACTAAGGTATAAATTCACTCAAGGCATTTCCAAACCACAGCCAAGTTTAATTAAAACATAATGATTAGGCGGTTTTCATACTACATAATGCACACAGGGAGGTGGGGCACGCGCACTATATTGTTCTTTATAGTACTTCATTTGGTGCAAATCCCCAGAAGAAATCCTTCCGGTTTTAGCGTAGATATATCCGTCAATAAGCTTCATTGTTTTATTTAAGATAATCGATTTGATGATCACTCAGGTGACGTTGAGGAGATAATGCCTACAGCTCCACAAGGACTGAACTTGACCGCTTCAAACCATCCACAACTAAACAAGCTTTCACAGAAGGCTAATTTCTAAGGTTCGATTTGGTTTTTAATCTTAGTGGATCCGGAATATTCTATGCAAGACCGAATACTGAGATAGGGCGCTTTTGGAAAATATTCTGAAATACGGAGTTGCTGAACTGGCAGCCGAGATGGGATGGTATTCCCATATACAATCGATTTATATCACTGGAACTTGTTTTGAAATATGTTTTTCTAAAACGAATTTGAAAAAACTCAAATTTAGCAACAATTTTTTGTTTTGCTAACCATTTGGCGCACGGAAGATTTCTCCCGGATGCTTAAAGCTAACTTGATCTCGATTTGAAGCGGGCCTGTTTATACAATGACAATCCATTACAATAATCTCACCTAGTATATGATTTATGTAGATACTCCACTAGCTATACATCTTATCGTATCAACCACAAAAAACGCGTTGCTCTTCTCTCCCATTAAAATAGAAGTTGAAATAAAATAAAAAAAAACTTTTTTAAAATTAAGCTTTTATTATTTGTTAATAAAATTAACTAAAAAGTAAAAAATAAATTGACTGTAAAGAAATATAACACTTTATAAGTTCATTGTAACCTTTACCGATAATTAGGCTTTTTCGTCTGCGACAAAAAAATTCTATATTGTACATAATTATATATTTTTAACATTACAACTTTACACCGAAATTATTAAATCTTACAGTTTACATCACAGTCCTAATTGTTCTAAAAAAGATTACAGAGTTAAACAGCCTTAAAAGTTCAGCTATGTTAGTTATACACAGAAATACAACGTAGGCTGTGTCTTCGCTTTTCGCAAGCGTGAGATTCACCACGGTTAGGTACCGGCGGGTTTGTATGGGACTTAGGCTGTTATGCCAAAGTAAATACAAATCTTTACCGATAACTGTGTTATCGATTAATTTATCGAATTATGGCAAAGTAATATTGCATTGTCATCGGAGTTATACATGTGTGAAAAATTTCAGCTCAATCGGACACCGGGAAGTGTATCAAATTTAACTTGCAACATTCCATTACAGACAACAAAAGTGAAACTAAATAAAAGCTTACAAAAAAAAAAAACGATTTCCATCTTTATTCGCTCGTATGCTCAATTCTTCACATTTCGATAGAAGGGCACTGCAAATGCAACAACATTGATTGCGTTCTTTCTTAAATGCATAGTTTATCTTATTGATATGAAAACTTCTTAAAAACGGCATAAATATTTCTCTAATGGAATTGAAATAAGCCTCTTATACTAAAGCATACTTCTAGTAATATTTGCACACGTTCCACGAATGTGAACGGTTACTACATTGCGAAGTGTTAAACACATGCGTATGTGTGCACATACGTATGTATATATGTTTGACAAAGCAAGGAAATGCATGAAATTATTTTCCACGATACGCACACCCAGTGAGAATAACTCTTCTGAGAAGATACAGGCACAGGTGTAAAGGGGCGCGTGGAGTTCGATTGTATTACATCGAATTCTTAAACTTCCTAAACGGTTTGTCAAGAATTATATTTGTTTTCGATATTTTAACAGGTTAAACTATCTTTTTTCTTCGACGCTGGGGCAGCACACTGCCCTCAAGTAACCCAATGAACCCAGGTTAATCCTGTTCATCAATCCCCAGACCGCGGAACCACCGTTAGGCATAACGTCACGGAGGGGAAAGGCAATTTAATCTCCACTGCTACGCATGCGCATTTCTCTGCGCTCCACTTCGGCATGCATCAATCGCGTCATCACTGAAAACGCTGACTAAGGGAAAACTAAATTCCTCCTGGAAGGATTCTCTCCAAAATTCTGTAAACGGACGGTCTTTTGCATTGAAAATGAGGGCAATCAAACATTACGTGCTCTGCGTTTTCCAATTCGGTGTGCCAGTGTGGACAGAAAGGATACGAGTCTATCCTACACTTATATAGATACTCTATGAAATCGCCATGCCCACTCATTATCTGCATGAGATGGTAGTTTGTTTCGCCGTTCTCGTACCATTCTGCTATATTTCGAACTGACATGCAGGTCCAGTGCCCTTTTCTCGATTCTTTCCACCTTTCCTGCCACCCTTGCATTGTTCGTGAACTTGCGCCTCTCTTGGCATTTTCAAATGGTATGCCGTTTGCAATGCCACGCAGATCGACCATTTCACTTGACAGTAGACCTACTGGGATTATTCGAGATAAAACAGGAATAGCGTCGTCGGACACCGTACGATAAGCACATGCTATTCGTATAGCATTAATACCGTAGGCCCCTAGTATATCTTGTTTTTGGGTCATCTTAGATCCGTACCATACTGGTACTGCATATAATATTATCGAGCTGATTACCTTGGATAATAGCTGACGGGTAGCTTCGCCTGGGCCACCGATGTTGAGCATGATTCGCATTAGGGCTCCAATAACTTTCTCTACCACCAGCTTGAAGTGCTCCTAAAGAGTTAGCTTTGAGCCCATGTTCACTCCCAAGGTCCACTTGCAGAACAAGGAGTTAACTTTTTAATGTAGAGTTAATCTCACATGAAGGGTTAAACTAACACATTTTTGAAAAATTTTTATACCTTTCATGAACATGAGATGGTATATTAACTTTGGTCCGATGTTTTGTAACGTTGAGAAATATAGAAGATAGACTCACCATTAAGTATACCGAATTGATCAGGGCGACGAACTGAGTTGATATAGCCATGTCCGTCTGTCCGTCCGTCCGTCTGTCTGTTTGAACGCAAACTAGTCCCTCACATTTTAAGATATCTCAATGAAATTTGGCACAAGGATGTATTTTTGTATTATATTAGACATTTGTCGGATCCGGTAGGATCGGACCACTATAACATATATCTCCCATACAACCGATCGTTCAGATAAGACGATTTTGGTCATTCCTGTCGCAATTTAGAAAGTATAAACATGAAACTCGGCGATATATATTTTAATATGTCATAGAAGATTTTCTGAAAAAATTACTTTGATCGGAGCTATATATAGTATATATCCCATACAACCGATCGTTCAGATAGAAAGATTTTTGGCCATTTCTCCCTTAATTTAGAAAGTATAAACGTGAAACTTGGTGATATATATTTTAATATATCATAGAAGATTTCCTGAAAAAATCACTTTGATCGGAGCTATATGTATATAGTATATACCTCTCCAATACAACCGATCGTTCAGATAGAAAGTTTTTTGGCCATTTCTCCCTTAGTTTCCAATATAAAAACGTGAAACTTGGTGATATGTATTCTAATATATCATAGAAGATTCTCTGTAAAAATCATTTCGATCGGAGCTATATATAATATATATCCCATACAACCGATCGTTCAGAAAAGGGGGTTTTTTGCCATTTTTTTATATTTATCTGTTCACTGTATATTTCTTATCTTATACAGCGCATTATTTGGAGATTACGAATGAGATAAGATTATTGTTCAGCCCCATTCATGAAAGGTATGAAGTCTTCGGCACAGCCGAAGATAGTCCCGTCCTTACTTGTTTAAATTAACTCTGGGCTAAAAAATAATTATCTCTTCTGCAAAAGAGCCTAAATATTTCAAGAAAGGCTTTTGAATATTTTTTATAATCTCTCATGTTTAAGACAAACTTATCCGCAGTCCGAATTGAGCTCACCAAAACCACTTCTGTCTTGTTGCTAGGCATCTCCAAGCCCGTGTTTTTCAGCCATTTCTTTATTATACCTACGACGTCTCCGAGAAGATCGATTTGTAGGATACCGTCATACATGTGTCACTGGTATATACCGCAGGTCGATACACATAAGTATGTATATACACGTGACGGGTAACTTACGTTTTCAGGATGTCCGTTTTTATTAAATCGTACACAAAAGTTTAGTATAGTAATGAGTTAGAAGTTTTAATATAATTTTAGAGAATTAATATGGTTTATTAAATAAAGATCATGTAGGTATTATTCAACGTAATATCGCACCGCTCGTACTACTTATCGTCGGATGTCTTCGTTAAACTCTACTGGTGGACTTTTGTATTTCTAGGGTTGCCGTGTGTTTGACTAAGTGGTGCAATTTAGGAGATTGACAAAGTGGTGCATTTAGGAGTAGTAGTAGTTCATACCTACAAAGTGGTGGATTTCAGGAATTGTTCAGTATGGACTTATAACGTGTGACACATGTCATGCCATAGCGTTGGTATTAGCACAGATCTCTGGGGGACATTACCGGTGATGTTGTGCCTTGTTGGTTCTTTTTTCTTATCCAAAAGAAGTACTCTGTCGCCTAAATAGCTAACAATTATTCAGCCTCACATTCTTTATATCTCTATCTCTCTTCATCTCCCTTTATGCTTATTCCTCTTTCTCGTTCTGTTCTTTTTCGCTTGTAACTCCCATATGCTTTCACGTCCTTTTGGCTTTTCATCTCCCACTACTTAAAATGTTCCAGGAATGAAATAAATCATTATCACCATAAAAGTATCAAAACTGTGTACTTTATAGTTTAAGTCTAATTGGTGTTGTTTAACTAGTCTGCGTATGTTGTTGCTTCGCAGTACTCACATACCTTGGATATAAGTTTTATCCGAAAACATAATTCATTTCATTTACATACCTGTTTACAATTTTACATATTGATCTTATAGATGGTTGCATTATAACACACAAATGATATATTGACGGTTAACAGCGTTGCTTGAGTTATTTGATCAATTTCCTTGATTCCGTTTTAAGAAACTTTACTAAGCAAAGAATTTTCAGGAAGCCAAAAGAGAGTTTTGTTTTCAAATTCTTTCCTCGAAATGTTGTGTAATCTATAAGCTATTGAATATTTGCGCCACCGGGTGGGTGCATAGCTTTTAAATGAAAGATTATTTACTAGCAAAAATAAGCTAATGCAATAACATTTCTATATACATATGTATATAAATACACACTTTTGTATCATATGCCATGCGTATAGCCAAGAACACTTGCATGCTGCTGATGCACTTAACGACGAGATTTGCTTTACGCGCCAATGCACAAGGAAAGATTTCCGCCATTTCGTGCAAATTCATAGATGGATGGGTGCCATCATTTATAGCACCTGAGTACGTGTTTATCTTAGGTTAGCACTCTTAAAAAGTTACTTTTTCATTCAAGCGCTCACACACGCACAAACTAATACATCCAAATGCTGCTCCTATTCACTTATCATTGCTATTTCTCCTTTCATTCATTCAGCAGACTTCGTCATTCCACTAACTTTTACTTTGCACATTCTCCAAAAACTATATACCTTTATATTCATATTTTAACTCTTATCATACGCTTTGTAGACGCGAAGTAGTGGCAATCGAGTTTGCTGCATTTGCACTTGCACTTGAATTGCGTTTAGTTTAGTTACGTGAGTGGTTGAAGGGTGTGGCAAGGGCAAGCGGAAGCAGGAAGGAACTGCACGGCTTCGACTCTCTCCGCCTGCAACATATTTGGTTTGGCAGAAGCGTATCGGAAGTTAATTGCTAGATGTAGGCAATATTTCGTAGGTGGAGGAGTGAAGCAACATTGAAGTTAAAATTCAGCTAAAAAGTCATATTTTCATTTGTGTGTGTAAAGCAGTTGAAGAGTGCAGTTGGTAATATTTTTGGTGAACGTTTTGTGAAAATAACGGTAAATGGTGTAGGAAAAATGAGAGATAACACTTAAATATGGCATATGAGTAATGCAGCTGACTTCCGATACGATATGTTGTGGTATGAAAGGTAATTGAAGGTAGCTAATGAGACACACAGATTTTGGTTGAGAAATGAATATGGCAAAATGCCTGATTTTCAAAAGATCTTAAGGCAAATTTGGCCCTTTAAAGGATGAAATCTTTATCAATATGGAGAAGGTTTAAAAAGGGAGGAGGGATGAAGGAAGTACAGGTGGGGTGGTAGATGTGGAAGAAAGTGAGATCGATGCAGGAAGCAAATTGGCGGCTCGGGACCTACATATATGCTTTATGGCAGGTGAGTTTTCACTGGGAGACCTCTCATGTCAGAAATACAGTCGGAGAGTTTGCCAAATCACTGCCGAGGGCCACCACAACTTAGAAAAATATGGTTCTAATTAAAAAACCTTGTTTCAAAATTTATGATGTGCTTTGCCCGGGTACTGAATGCAGGATGTTCGGTGTGGTAGGCGGAGCACGCTAACACGATACCATAGAGATATACTGGTTAGCCTGGTGACTTGAATATTTCATATTCACTAAATTTAGTGAATGTAAAACAAAACACCCTGTTTTGTTTTGCAAACACTTTGGCTGAAATTATTTTAACTTAAATTGTTTTTTCATTTGGGCTACAATCAATTCTGGGTGGGATTTAAAAAAAAAAAAATACAAGCAAATGAGCTTAACTTTTTACGAGCCTTGGTAATGGTGGTGACGCCGCTTTAATAGGTTCTGGACGTATTAAGTAGGAATACGGCCGCTGAGTAGGCCGTGTTGTGTTAAAAACTTTGTCGAATGTTTTTGTTTTGTAGATTTCCATGTGTTCGAGTAAGTTCAGACGCCGGCCGGCACACGACGGTAGAATAACAACCGAACAGTCAAACACTCTTTCTTAAAAAATATTTTGACTTTAAAGTTTGTTTACAAAAAAAAAAAAAAAAAAAACAAAGTAATCACATAGGTACAACCAACAAGCACTCATCTACAAATTAACACAAACAGTTAAAGAACACAATCAACAAAAAAAAGTCAAACATCTAAAATTACTGACTTCTACCTGCCTCAACTATACACACAAGTTGATCAATGAAAACCACCCCATTTATAAATGAAAATATAACACACACATATACATATATAAAAACATTTTTAAACAAACGGCAACAATAGATCAGAACGAAAAATAACACTGAAGATGGCAAAATGCCGAAACCGGCATTGACAAGGGATGATGGAAAATTTTTCCAATATATATCAGTGCAATAATAAAAAAGTCAAGTACGGATTGGAGTGTCTTCAACTGCGCCGAAGGCCTCATACCTTCCACAAATGGAATTGAACAATAATCTGATGCAATTTGTCCGAAAAATGGGTTCTGTAATATACGAATCCGCTCCGGTCGGTTCCAACTAATGATTAATCGGACACCCAAATATACCCGCTCACCAGATTTGATAGAGATATCTAAAAAATTGAGAGACTAATTTTTGTTCAAACAGACAATAAGACAGACAGAGCGATATACATGGCGTAATCATTTCAGCTCATCATCCTGTACATATATATACGTATTGATAGAACTATCGCAATTTTGAGATTCGCTACAACATTAAAATATTGTAGCGAATTTTGCGAAGTACTTGATTGTTCTGCATCTTCTGCTATCGTTCGGATGGCTGAACTGTTGAATAATTAACTCAAATATTCAGTAAAGCAAAATGTTCTCTATTTCGAACACTTCTATGGTCGTAGTACCTCAAATTTAATATACTCGCGCACTTCACTCGTAGCATGCTAAAATCACACTAATTCGTTATTTCTCAGTTTGTGCTGCTTTTACACTCGCAGTTGCATCGTTCGCCTATTTCTTCTAGGGTCTAGAATTTTCGCGCATAATCTTCTCTAATTTTTGCTTATATACTCATATTACTCGTCTCTGCATCACATACTTAGTTTTTTCTTTGTACATGTACATGCGTGAATAATGCCATCTACGCTCTTAGCGATTACATGTATATGTGACTGTTTCTCTTTAGTTCTTTGCTTTAAGCTGCTAATTACATGTTTGCTGTTGTTGTGCATTTATTTACTAGCAACATAGTAGTTTACCGAAACTGATATATGCGCTACAAAACCATTTCATTTCAAGAAAGTTACACAAACGAACTTCAGCTAAGGTTTCAACTCGCACTGAAGAACCGAGCCAAATTGGCTATTAAGACAACAGCTGTTAAGACAACAGCTGTTAACAGATGCCGCTCGCTCCCTTAATCTTTGAGCAGTACTAGGTGAAGTGAGGTGAAGTTTTGCCAACTCAAAGAGTATCTGTGTTAGGTAGGTAAGTTTGGCCGGTGCATGAGGACATCACATAGACCGAATGTGTCCATACTGCTACCAGAAATTTGTTTAGCGAACAAATTGAAAAAAACACTATCAGACGCCACAAGTTAAAAATAACTCTGTCCTTTTGGCGAATACTAGAATATATGCTTCGAACAGCTGTCAAGCTGTATCACTCCCTAAAGCTGAAGTATTAGCCTTGAAACTCAAAGCTTGGTCGTTTCCTCCTCCACCCTGCATTTTCTCTATCTGCTATCACTAGCCAAGCCTAACTTTAAGGCATGTGACCACAGAAGGCAATGTTCCGTCAGAATACCGGTCGTGAGTCTACAGTCCTCTATTTTGATGGCAGGAGTAACTTTGTTAGTCTAAGCTTGTAAGACCTATCCATGATCTTTGAGACTTTACAGCCCCGTGCTTGGGTTCACGCTTTTCCGGTTTAGTCGATCATGTGTACCTCTCGTCTTTTCTTAATCGCGCCCAATCTAATAAGAACGGTTACGGAGTAAGCCTCGAGGGATGCGCCGTGTTTTAACTTGTTCATCCGCGTTTTCACCCCCATCTATTCACATGTTCCCTGGGACCCAATATATATGTATGCTTCTCCCTGTCCCGCTTCTTTCCAGTAATTGCGTACACCCTAAGACACTTTAAGATGCCGTGCTATAAGAGATTATTGCCTTAGTTGCTGCTTGGCTGTTAATATAAAAGTTGACGCGGCGGCAGTTTAGGTTATTTTCTTCCAGTATTTCTACTGCTTTGGTTACGGCTAATACTTCCGCCTCACAAACGCTACAGTGATTTGGCAGCTTGCAGGATCTGTTTATTTCCAGGTCAGCTGTAGTCAGGTTTTAATGCCACCATATTTCGCCATAGTGCCACGAAAAAGTGCGTAAGCACCAGTAACTCCAACCACGGTACCAACTCAATAACGCAATATCGCACAGAGTTACACAGCCCTAAAAGAGGGTCCCACACTTAGTTATTGGTACAGTATAGGTCTAAGGAAATATATTATTAAAATATATGCCAGTTAAAAATCTACCAGTATAAATATATTTCAGTTATTACCATTTACGCATGTAAGTTTAATCGCTACTGTAAATCTCAGAACGAAAACGAACAAATTTTACTGTAAGTTAATTAGCGATAGTTTTTTGTTTTACATATGTATGTACATAATCGCTTCCAATTAACATGAAACAATACAATTCACAAACATACATACATATTGATTTAACTGATAATATTTTAATTGTAGCAAACAAATCGTTTGCACGAGATCAAACAATATAAAGTCATTATATCAATTATAATATTCCAATTAATTAAGAAAATTGCAGTAATCGAATATTTGAATGCCGTTCAATGGCAGCTGTAGATATGTGAGAGCAAAGCGAATGAAGTACAGTTAGAGCAAAAGCAATAAATTACATGTGTAAAAGTTTTTACACATTTCCACATAGACATACATATGCACATACGTAAACAATTAACTAAAACATAAATTCATAGCTAGCATAGATATATACATTAAGCTGGGTCGATTTATTAACCTATATCGCGCCATCGATTTTTCGATAAGTTTTGGGCTCTAGAAAAAAAAGTTCCGCTAAGCATACGCAAACAATAATTTTTCAGCCTGCAAAATTTGAGTTTTTTGACTCTTTTTCTTTGATTTTTAAGGGTATTTTCATGACCTACTTAAAAAATTTTCATTTGATTTTAAAATCTTCATATATACCCTGTCCGACTCAAAAATATTTTTTGGGTTTGAGGAGTGTTTTGATGAAAAAAATTATTTTTTCGCCTTTTTTTTTTGAAGGGTTCATCAGAAACGTGCAAAAGTGTTGCCGATGAAAATGAATTTTTGTCATAGTTCGTATCCCACTTAAAATTATGCGATAGAAACGTTGGCATTAACAATTTAAAAACATTTTTTTTTGGTTTTTGGAACTTGTTTTGGTCGAAATCGATTTTTTTCATATTCAAGGCTCCAAATCATTTTTTATGTATATGTTTCCGTTAGACCCACCAATAAGTATACAAAATTAATCAGAGGATTAGCTGAGTTGATTTAGCAATGTTCGTCTGTCCGTCTGTCCGTCCATCTGTCTGTCCGTCTGTCCGTTTGTGTGAACGCAAACTAGTCCCTCAGATAGATCGGACATATATATAAAAAAAAAAATACAACCGATAGTTGAGATAAGAGGATTTTCGCCATTTTTTTTTTACATTGTCACGGATATTAGCATCACTAAACTATACCATCACTAAGGCGATGCTAAGGCCATGCCAAGCAGTATTTACGTTAATAATCAAATCAAGTATACACATATATAAGAGAGAGATGTCACACACATATGCATTTACTTATACGCCTATGTGCGCGCGAGAGACTGTAAACTACAAACATTCACATCAATAATTCAATCTTTATGTATCTACATAAACGAATAAATAAGTGCGTCTACACATATGTACCATGTACGAATACGAGCAGCGGAGAGTCAATGCGCAAACACATGCATATAGCTGAGAAGTTTGAGAGCCATGGACAATGCTAGTACATTCTGGAAAAATGCGAACGAGGAAACCAAAGGGTATAAAAGGCAACAGATGTAGAGGCGCTGTAATTCAGTTTGAGTTGAGCAATCAATGAGTTATTGATTAAGTACGCGATCTGGCAGCCAATAGTATAGTTTAATTTGAGTTATCAATCAGTTTGGTTATTAAGCCAGCGAGTAGCAAAGTATAAGTGTTATTGTGAAGTACTGTAATAAAGGCCATTTTTCAATTATTCAATATTGGAGTTATTTATTCAACAGTTTAGCGATAAGAACTTAGCAGAGGGTTGCAAATAAGAGGATTTGCAGCAAAATCGTTAAAATATATATGTCCGATTTTGACGATTTTTTCAGACAACCATCTATGCCCAATACGTAAGCTTGTGGTAAAATTTGATGTTGTTAGCTGTTAAAATGAGGCAGAAATGGGGCAGAAATAGCGAAAACCCTCTTATTGAACAATCGATTGTATGGGAGGTATATGCTATAGTGGTCCGATCCGGTCGATTCCGACAAATGTCAAATCCCCCATCAAAATAGGCCAGCTTAGCAAATTTCATCAAGATATCTCAAAAATTGAGGGACTAGTTTGCGTCCAAACACACGGACAGACGGTCGGACGGACGGACCGACGGACAGACGGACATGGCTAAATCAACTCAGCTCGTCCCCTGATCATTTTGGTATACTTATTGGTGGGTCTAACGGAAACATATACATACAAAATGATTTGGAGCTTTGAAAATTAAAAAAATCGATTTCGACCAAAACAAGTCCCAAGAACCAAAAAAAAAAAAAAATTGTTTTTTTAAAACTGTTAATGCCAACGTGTTTACCGCATAATTTTAAATTAAATTCGTTTTCATCGGCAACACTTTTGCACGTTTCTGAAGAAACCCTTAAAAAAAATGGCGAAAAAATAAATTTTTTCATCAAAACAATCCTCAAAAACCAAACAAACTTTTTTTATTTGAAAAAACTGTTATCGCCAAAGTTTTTAGCGGACAATTTTTAGTCGGACAGGGTATACATAAAAATTTTAAAATCAAACAAAAATTTTTTAAGCAGGCCATGAAAAAACCTTAAAAATCAAAGAAAAACAGTCAAAAAACTCAAATTTTGCAAGCTCGAAAATAATTTTTTTGGGTATGTTTAGTGGAACTTTTTTTTCCTGAGCCAAAAACCTATCGAAAAATCGATTGCGCGATATGGGTTAACTTTCGTCCATGTAAATTAACTCAACTTAATATACATATTTAATTATGTGTGAGATCTGCGGGTTTTGTTTGTGTGAGTGAAAAATTTGCGTTTGGGTGAGCAATTAATTAATGCTTTAATGACCGCGATAAATTTAGTAATAAACACACGTGAAAAATCAATTGGATATGTTTGATCTGGTCAAATCTAAATATAATCGTTGAAAGTGCAAAACCGCGTATAGCAATACTAATAAAACAAGAAAACAATATTTGTGCAAGGAATCGACTGACGCTCCTGTCATCGGTAGCTATTTTTTTATCCTTATTAAGAGTGTAAGATCGGATGGAAGAATATGAGCAGAAATTTGTCTAGTGAAAATTTGTTCACGAAATAATTAAAAGACTTGGAATTAGTCAAAAAATTGTGTAGATGTCATACTACTTCCGCGGTACTTTCAACGTAGGATAATATGGTTTTGCACTGTCACCAGCGCAATATATTTATATACGCGTATAAATATATAATGACTTCAAAAACAGGGTCTGTAGAAAATTTGGATAGTTAGGAATGAGAATAGTGAGAATGGGAGTGAAAGTGGAAGTGAGAGTGGGAGTAGAAGGGAGTAGTAGGATGAGAAAGGATTGAAGATAAACGAAGCAAGTAAGGACGGGACTGTCTTTGGCTGTGCCGAAGACTTCATACTTTTCATGAATGGGGCTGAACAATAATTTTTTACCGTTCGTAATGTCCAAGTAATCGGATGTATAAGATAAGAAATATATTGTGAACAGATGTACATACCTAAACGATTTTTAAGATAAATATAAAATACAAAATGGCAAAAAACCCCCTTATCTGAACGATCGGTTGTATGGGATATATATTATATATAGCTCCGATCAATATGATTTTTACAGAAAATCTTCTATGATACATTAGAATATATATCAACAAGTTTCACGTTTACACTTTCTAAATTAAGGGAGAAATTGCCAAAAATCGTTCTATCTGAATGATCGGTTGTATGGGATATATATTATATATAGCACCGATCAAAGTGATTTTTTCAGAAAATCTTCTATGATATATTGAATATATATCAACAAGTTTCACGTTTATACTTTCTCACTTAAGTGAGAAATGGCCAAAAATCTTTCTGTCTGAACGATCGGTTTTATGGTATATAACTATATATAGCTCCGATCAAAGTGATTTTTTCAGGATATCTTCTATGATATATTAGAATATATATCACCGAGTTTCACATTTATACTTTCTAAATTGCGGCAGGAATGACCAAAATCGTCTTATCTGAACGATCGGTTGTATAGGAGATATATGTTATAGTGGTCCGATCCTACAGTATCCGACAAATGTCTAATATAATACAAAAATACATCCTTGTGCCAAATTTTATTGGGATATCTCAAAATCTGAGGGAGTATCTTGCGTTCAAACAGACAGACGGACGGACGGACAGACGGACATGGCTATATCAACTCAGTTCGTCGCCCTGATCAATTGCGGTATACTTAATGGTGAGTCTATATTCTATATTTCTCAACGTTACAAACATGGACCAAAGTCAATATACCATTTCATGTTCATGAAAGGTATAAAAATTATTTTTGTAAGCGGGATCGCTCTTTAGACGTTGTTTGGCAAACAACTTTTCGAAAAATTGCCAAAACGCTGTAATTCGTCAGCAAAGATAGGTAAGGTGCTGGAACTTAATATATTGGCTGACTTAGTAACTTAGAACAGAACATTTTTAAAATCTTGAGAAATGGGCGTGGCACTTCCTATATTTAGAACTCGAAAATGTATACGTTTCTAAACCGTAAATCAAAAGCTGTTGAAGATAGCCATCACAAAATTGGCAATATATTTATTCAAAGTAATTACATTGTCATCAAAGACATGTCAGTCCAATGTACGAAAATTTAACACATATTGTAAATCGGGCTTGTTCTGGATTTCGATTCCGACCAATTTATTCGAAATCGAAATGGATTGGTGTTCTGAATATCGATTCCGACCAGACTTGGTCGATTTGAAAAGTTTTACCTCTGGGCAGTCGGAATCGAAAATAGTTAGCCTATTAAGCACAGATAATCACATTATTTTTCCTGCAAATAAGTTTTAGTGAATTAATCATTTTATTTGGAAGATTTACAACAAATTTTGCTGGACTGTTTGTTTATTTAGTATAACAAGTCTTAATTTGAAAATTCCTATCAAAAATTTTCCAGGCTAAACAAATTGGTTCTGGTCGAAAGGAAACCGACCTGTTCTCAATTTCGATCGATCGATTTTTGGGATTTTTATGCACAATTGCACGTCTTCTTGGCTCTGCATTTCCGAAAACCATTGGTGCTGGCATTTTGTTAAAATTTTTGCATAATTTTAATTTAACTAAAGTCAAAATAAATAAAAACAGTTGTTTCGCTTGATTACACTGGATCACAAAGTCCAATTTCTTTTCTGCACCAGAGACGCCATTATGAAATTCCTATGTAAAAGCACCCCCTGATTTCGAAAATCAATATTATTTTTAATTCTATGGTAACGCTTTTGAGATATTTACGAATAACGGTTTTTGCCAAAAAAAAAAAAAAAAAAAAAAAAAAAAATTTGGTCCACTTAATCATCAATACCTAACTACTAACACATATGTACCAGTAGGGTACTTAAGTATTAAATGGAAATATTTATATGAGTGCTTATAACTTTTGTATTAGTCCATCGATTTTATTGAGTGAGAGCTTATTTTTTTTGTAATAAAACAGAGATTATAGGGAAGAAAACAAGTCTACAAAAAACTAAAAAAGTTTTCGAGATCCCTCTTCGGAAAATATAAATTTTTTTATATTTTCCCAAAAAAAAAAAAAAAAAAATGGAAAAAATCCGTAATTATTTTTCGTTATCTTTGAATCTGCGGGGCATAGAAAAAAGTGTTGTATGCAAAGTTTATAGCAAATTCTATTACCTTTTAAAAGCTTCAACCCGTTTTGGAATTGCTTAATTCGTTCTAGTGGACCCAATTTTTTTATTTTTTTTTTTTTGGAAAAAACCGTTATTCGTAAATATCTCAAAAACGTTACCATAGAATTAAAAATAACCTTTATTTTCGAAAACAGGGGGTGCTTTTACATAGGAATTTCATAATGGTGTCTCTGGTGCATTTTGGCTGTAAACCAGTGTTATCGACTCGAAATGAAAACGATTTTAAATCGACTTCCAATCGATTTTTTTCAATCGGAGTTGAGAACACCAAAAAGAAATCAACTCGGAATCAGCCTCGTTTTTCTTTTCAAAACGAGTCGGAATTCAGAACAGGCCTGAATGACTCTGGTACATAAAAAAATTTTCGATATCACAATCGAACAAAAAGCGGATAATTTTAACGAGATAGGGTAAGAACATTGTGTCTATGACGGTAACTCTTTTATAGCTGGTTACGTTATTATTTAGGGTTCGTGATATTCTTCTTGATATGTTAGGTTGAACTGGCCCGTCCATGAGGACCTCACATAGACTGAATGAACTCGTAGTGTTACCAAATGTTTATCTAACGTCCAAACTGAAAAACCTTATCAAAAACCAGAACCTATATTTAAGAATTCATGAGCTTAAAACCGGCTTATAATAATTGAATTTCAATTATTATGTTTTCCAAGAGAAACTGAAAAGACAGAAACATTTACTGGCATATTGCGATGGAACCATTTCGAAAACCACCAACGTAATCATCATCAGGCAATCTTGTAATGTTGTCAAAGGTTTCACCGAAATTCGAACCGTGAATCACATGGTATATGACGCCAGAAGGCAGTTTACAGTCAGAATACTCATCATGAGTCTACAGTCCTCTCTTTTAAATGATAGAAGCAATTTTGTTAGTCTAAGGTTGTAAGACCTACACATAATTTTCGACTATTTACAGCGCCGCGCTTGGACCCACGCCTCTCCCGCTTGGTCAATCATGTGCACCTTAATCTCGTCCAGTCTAATTGGGACGTCTACGGAACAAGCTTCAAGATATGCACCCTTTATAGCTAGTTCATCCGCTTTTCATTTCAATCTATTTCCATATGGCCTGGGACCCAAAATAGATGTATGCTTTTCCCCGTCCAAGGATTGCTTACACTCTAGAAGAATTTTAGATGCAGCGCTATGCATAAAAGTTAACACGGCTACAGTTTAAGCTATTCCCTTTTTCTGGGCATGTATTCTGTATATTGTATATTATATATATGAGAGCTCGCGTTGGCTATATAACTTAGCCTTCGTAACTTTTTTTTGTATCCATTATTACAGTGGATATGGTTTGAATTTCAAAAGAAAATTGTAAAATTGCGAAATTTTTTTACTTTGGTGAAAGTTTAATCACGATAATCCGAACACCCTGTTTAGTCACTCGAAATTTTAAATTGTGCTGAATTTATTTTATTGACCTAATGAAACGGCTTGTTTTAATTGGCATATTACGGACAGCGTATTTGTCATTTCTAAATTTATTAATAAACTAATGTAATGACATTAGATAATCAGTTCAAATTGCGTAAATAAATACTGAAATTTTTGATATATTCGTGTGTAAAAACAAAACTTTCCGAAAGCTTAAACAAATTTTAGTTGTGTAATAATGCTAATTAATTATATTCATTTATTTACATAAATACTTGCAGTGCTACTACACGGCAGTTAAGGGTGTTTATACCCTGTTCCCACAGCAGTGATTCCGGAGACTTTAAGGTTATTAAAGTAGTTATTATTCATTTACTTAATTAATTTTCGCTTAACCGTTTAAATGTTTATGGTCGTCCAACAAGGTGCGACGGTCGCCTCTTCGCTGAGTTAACTGACGCTAATCGATCACACCAAAGGAATATATATCGTTTTCTACCGGGTCCTTGCAGCGGAGGGGGCCGCCTTCTTCCACTGTTTCTGTAGGCGCGTTCTGATAAAAATGCTTTCCTAGTCGTTCGTACAACATGGCCTAGTCAGCGTAGTTTTAATTCGCTGGAATATGTTGATGCCTGCGTATAGTTCGAGCAGCCCATCATTAAGTCTTCATCGGTACCCGCCATCGCCAACGCGTAGAGGTTCATAAATCTTTCGAAGAAGTTTTCTCTCGAACACTCCCAGAGACGCTTCTTTTGGTGGTCCATGCTTCTGCACCGCAGCGCTCGTGGTGCTGGATATACTTACGAGGAGATTATTCTGGCAAACTTAAGAAAGTGCTCTCGCAATATTCTTCAAAAGTTTTCCAAATCATGCCCAGATGAACTAGAAAATTTTAAGGAAGATATACACTATTTCTATCGATAGGTCCAGAAATCAAAATAAAAAGTAAAGCCAATGACCCAAAGAATTACCTGGAATGGGGCTAATTTCTTCCGTACCAGCGAAACGGGGGTACCGGTGCGTATACGTAATATTTTTTTGTTATCTATAAATCTTATAAAATAAAGTCGCTAAATGCCATGTAAGCGCATAACTTAACACAAAATGCTCCAATTTTAAAACGGTTTTTTGCATTTGAAAGATTAGCTACGTGAGATGGTACAATTAATATAATTTAAAGATATATATTATAGGGGCGTGGCAAATTGCCAAAATGTAGTAAAAAATCATAAAATTTTTGTTTACACAGCTATAACTCATAAACGGATGGATGGATTTAAAAAATTCTACTTTTCAGTAAAACTTTGAACTATTTACCTTCGATCTGCATCAAGAAAAATACTTGATTCCTTTCTTATATCAGCCAAATTGTTTAAACAAAAGTAACATTTTTACCAAAAAATTTGTTTGTGTGGTTGTTCGCTGTGAACTGTTCGCGCTAATTGCTTTTGAGTGAGGATGGTGCGACACATACATACGTACATATATAGCATTCGCTGCGTTATTTAACTTCGGGCGTAGGTTTATAGGCATGTATGTACACATGTATGTATTTTCATATCACATCAGCTTGACATATGTATGTACATACATATTAATGCAACATAAATGGTTAAGAATGCATACATCTATTGAAAAATACTCTTTCGTTAAAAATATTAAACATTTCCTTAAAATTCTTCAAAAAAATTTTATTTTTTGGTATTTTTGCATGTATCACTATCACTACATATTATAAAACAAAGTCGCTTTTTCTGTCCCATGTCCCTTTGGATGCTTAAACCTTTAAAACTACGCAACGGATTTTCATGCGCTTTTTTTTAATAGATAGAATGATTGAAGTTTGTAGATTGTATAATAACATCCATTAAATAGTGGAGAAATACTGTTATTTTTGAAGTTTCTAATGTGATGTATATACATATATAAGAGAAAGTGGTGTTAGTTACACTATTTATAACTTAAGAACGGATGAACAGATTTGGCTGAATTTGGTGGAGGGTAGCTTAGAACCAGGAGAAAGACACAGGATACTTTTTATCCCGTTCTCAATAGGGTCTTGATATCAAAACGTGGACCTGGGTAATCCTGGGATATGTTTGTACAATGTGGGTATCAAATGGAAGCTGTTTATGAGTACTTTGATACGGGGTATTTTTCGTAACCGTGGGTGACTAAAGTATCGAGATATAGACCAAAATGTGGACCCGCGTACCCCTAGAATGTGTTTATAGAATATGGACAACAAATGAAAGCTGTTGATGAGTGCTTTAGTACAGGGTGCTATTCATACCTGTTGCTGACTAGAGTCTCGACATTGAGGCCAAAACGTGGACCCCGATATCCCTAGAGAGTGTTTATACAACAAGGATAACAAATGAGAGCTGTTGATGAGTGCTTTAGTACAGGGTAATTTTCATATCTATTTGTGACTAGGGTCTCGAGATATAGGCCAAAACGTGGACCAGGGTAACACTAGGATGTGTTTTTACATTATGTGTATCAAATTGAAGCTGCTGATGTGTGCTTTAGTACAGAGTAATTTATACCGATGTATTATTTACGATCCTTTTTTCAGGGAAGTAGACCAGAGACGGGCTGGGAATGACATTAGGACTAGGATTGGGACTGAGACTCGGAGTGGGACTGGAACTCGGAATTGGACTGGAACAAAATACATACTACCCTCTGGGGCAGGCAATAAGAGATGAAGAAGAATAGGAAAAACTTGAGAGAAGAGAAAATGGGGAAGGAGAAGGAGACTAAGAAAGAGATAGAAGTGTGAAGAGGGGGAGGGCAGAGTTAGAGGGAAAAAGCTTATTAAAATGTATGCAGATAGACCAAATTTAGGGCAGGACAACGTCTGACGGGTCTGCTAGTCTGGTATAAATTAATTGTTGTATTATAACAATGCCTTCTTGTCCAATACTAGACGCTTTCTTGGACCTCACTTGCTACTCCTAGATTTAATAGCTGGGTCGCTCCCAATAACTACAGTATTTTCCTGTCGTTGGACATTAACACAGTACGTGCTCGATCGTTTCCCGTCACCCGCACTTCCTTCTTCTGGTTGCACTGACGAGACCTGATTTAAAAGCAGGTGGAGCCAGAAAGCAGTGTGCAGTCAGAATCGTGAGCCCCCTTTTTAGCGTATTTATATCATATTCACTTTTATATGCTTTGTAAATATCAAAGAATAAAAAAATGTTACCCATACGAGTCGGCTCTCGTCTTTTCTGGTGAGACCGATATATTTGCGTGCAACTGGGTATTTTTTAATACAGGAACGTGCTAATTAGTAACGGAAGTGACTTTGTTAATGTAGATTAGTAAAACTTGCTCTTGCTCTTGGGACCTTTGCAGCCCCGCGCCGTTTCTGCTTGGTCGATTATGTTCAGTTCTGCCCTCGGTTTATCTGGCCCAATTCGATAGGGACGTCTACGGTATAAGCTTCGAGGAATGCATAATTTTAATCAATCTCATCCACTTTTTACTTTCATATATGCGCATATGGTAGGGGACCAAATAGATATTGTTACGAATATTAGCAACACTAAGGGGTACTGTCATCTCTAAACCGATGCTAAGAGTGACTTGTATGCACATCCACAAATCAATCATTATGTATCTATATAAACGAATCAATCATTATGTCTCAACATATGTACGTACACGCAGCGGAGAAGCAACGCACAAACACATGCATATATCTTATCTGAGGTGCTCACAAGAGAGGGCAATAATTCGTGCAAGTATTAAATAAAAAAAAATAAATGTAAGGCGCGATAACCTCCGAAGAGATCTAAGGCCGAGCTTCTCTTCCAATTTGCGTTGTGCTCCTCTTGCTTTTCCCTACAAATTGGCCGGACGGGACCTACATGTTTTATGCCGACTCCAAACGGCATCTGCAAGGCCGATGAGTTTTCACTGAGAGCCTTTCATGGCAGAAATACACCCGGAGCGCTTGCCAAGCACTGTCGAGGGGCGACCCCGCTTAGAAAAATTTTCTTCTAATTGAAAAACCTTATTTTTATGTTGCTTTGCCCGGGGTGTGAACCCAGGGCATACGGTGTGGTAGGCGGAGCACGCTACCGTCCCACCACGGTGGCCGCCGGCAAGTCGTGCAAGTATTACTCACGCGCATATGAGAAGCTCTAACCGTAGTTGTGGCTGGTGATTTTGTAGCTGATAACTAACTAGCATGTTCTGGAATGGAAAAGCCTAGAAGTATGCAACGAAGAAATCAGACAATATAAAAGGCGACAACAGTAGAGGCGCGAGAATCAGTTTGATTTAAGCATTCCATCTGTCGAGCAGTAGCAGTGTTATTTTTGAGAGTACTTTAATAAAGGCCATTTTACATTATTATACAATGGTGTTATTTATTCAACAGTTTAGTGATTCGAACTTAGCAGAAGATTGCAAATAAGGGGGATTGCAGCAAATTCGTTACAATATGTATATTCCCCTCTATTCCGATTCTTTCTACGTACTGCTTATAATCTGACAAAATTTGCTTTGTTTTGCTTTGCGAGATAATGGCTTTAATTACAGCTTGGCTTCAATATAAAAATTGCCGATGCAGCCGTTGTAGCTGGTTTACTCCAGTTTATCTACTGCTTTGGTCATGGCTAGGGCATCTACCTGAAGAATACTCCAATGGTGGAGCAGCTTGTAGGATCTGTTTATTTTCGCATCAGCGCAGAATACCGCATGTCCTTCTCCTTCAATTACTTAGGAGCCATTAGTGTAAACGTGTATCGCTTCGTTCTTAATTTGAGTGCCCTTGCTCCAGCCTTTGATCTTTATTGCAGTTCTTGGATCCCCAATGAGGCGCGGTACGTACCGCGGTAATTTGTTTGTCCACTATATGAATAGTGGTCTTATCTGATCCTATGAATTGCGTTTAAGCTATTCAGAGGCATTGCGTCTCATTTCAGTTGTCAGCGCTATGCTCTTGCCTACCATATCTACAGGCGGGATGTGAAGAACGGCATACAGTGCAGCCGTCTGAGTTCTTTTCTTTCTGGGCTTCCGTAATTTAAAGTGCTGTGAGGCCTTCTTATATCTCTCTTCCATGTTGAACTCCCAAGAGAACTCACTTATTAGAATGATTCTCAGATATTCCTTGCTGTAAACAAGCTATCGCCTGCAGCGGTGTGGTAGTAGCATTCTCTCCTACCACACCGATGGTCCAGGAAAAGGAACATCAACATTTTTTAAAAAAGTTGTTTCAATTAGTCGTCAGTGATTTGACAAAACCTACGAGTGTATTTCTGCCGTGAAAAGCCCATAAAGCATGTAGGTCCACCCGTCCTGTCATTTTTTTTTTAGAAAATTTTAAAATAGGAGCAGGACGCAAATTGGAAAAAAACCAAATCTGGATCTCTTCGGACGTTAAACGCAGAAAAATTGATTTTATATTTAACGGAATGCAATATTTTCACTCCTTTTGGTCAGTTGGGTTACACTTTTGGTTAGGCGGATCAAAGCGCTTGGAATTTGCCCGTTGCGGGCAGGCCTGCCTTATCAGGTGACTTAAAATCCACGTACGCTAATGGTGCTAATTTTGGGTATGTATCATTACCCCATAACTTTCAGGGAGCATCCTTATCGCTACAAGAAGAAGAAGAAGGTATGTGACTCTTTTGGTTTGGTCACCACTGATTCAAAAAACTTGTAAACATTGTTTTTAAGTATTTGATATTCTGATAAAAAAACTATGCTCATTAGTTTTAAATGCTCTCATGCAGAGACGAATGAGCACAGCATACAAAAGAGTTGTTGCTTTTAAATTTTATTATTATTGTTGTGGTGTTGATGTAACGATGCATTTACTTGATTTCAAAATGTTTTACAGTTGTTGAGCAAACACATTTTGTTTGTTTTTGCTTTCATTTTGTTTTTTTATACCTTTATATTAAGTCGATTTCATGTTTGTCCCCTCATTTCCATACGAATTTTTGACCCACGGAAAAGTCTTTTTCGGTAACTTCCGGTCGAGATAGACACTTGATACTCAGAGCATAGTTCAGGTCTGGGTGACATTACAATGCAAGTGAAAAAAAAAATCCGCTAGGTGGCGCACGGAACGAGATATACAGAAAATTAATTTTAAAATGGAAATTTTGCGATCGACTTTTAACTAACTTCTCGGTGATCCAGAGACTTGAAACTTAGCACCTAGTTTGCGAGTCGATGGCACTACAATTCGTGGAACACAAAATGCAGCCTGCTGGCAGACGAATCGAAATAAATGAAAATCCTTGAAAATCCCTGAAAAAACGCAGGGAATTTTGTGATGAGTAACTTCCCGGTGAGCTAGAGACCTGAAGCTTGGGCCATGAGTCAGAACCCGGTGGCAATGCAATATTTGATCAAAAAAATTTCGTTAGGTGGCGCATGGATCAGATATTAAGAAAATTAGTTTTGATTTGGGAATCTTTCAATCCATTTTTAACTAACTTCCCGGTGACCTAGAGACTTGAAACTTGGCGCACGGTTCGAGGCGTGGTGACAATACAATCTGTAGAAAACAAAATTCCGTAAGGTGGTGCGCTAAATGAGATAACTACAAATCCTTGAAAAACGAGGGGAATTTTGCGATCGATTTTTAAGTAACTTTCCGGTGAGCTAGTGGTCTGAAACTTGAACCGCGAATTAGAACCAGGTGACAATGTAATATTTTATCAAAAAAATTTCGCCAGGTGGCGCATGGATCGAAATATTAAAAAATTAATTTTGATTTGGGAATCTTTCAATCCATTTTTAACTAACTTTCCGGTTACCTAGAAACTTGTGACTTAGCACACAGTTTGCGAGTCGATGGCACTACAATTCGTGGAAAACAAAATTCCACCAGGTGGCAGACGAATCGAGATAAACCAAAATCCCTGAACATCCCTGAAAAAAAACGGAGGGAATCTTGCGATCGATTTTTAGGTAACTTCCCGGTGGGCTAGAGACCTGAAACTTAGGCCGCGGATCAGGACCCGGTGACAATGTAATATGTGATCAAAAAAGTGAAACTTGGCATGCAGTTCGAGGCTTTGTGACAATACAATTTGTGGTAAACAAAGTTCCGCTACGTGTCGTGCTAATTGAGATAACTACAAATCCCTGAAAAACGAGGGGAATCTTGCGATCGGTTTTTGAGTAACTTGCCGGTGAGCTAGAGACTTGGAACTTGGGCCGTAGGTCAGAACACGGTGGCAATGCAACATTTGATCAAAAAAAAATTCACTAGGTGGCGCACGCGGATCGAGATGGTAAGAAAACAAATTTTAATTTGGGAATATTTCAATCCATATTTAACTAACTTTCCGGCTTTCTAGAGACTTGAAACTTGGCACGTAGTTAGGGGCATAGTGACAATACATTATATAGAAAACAAATTTCCGCTAGGTGGAGCGCTAGTCAAGGTAACTGCAAATCTTTGAAAAACTAGGGGAATTTTGCAATCGATTTTTAAGTAACTTACCGGTGAGCTAGAGACCTGAAACTTCGACCGTGAGTTAGGACCCGCTGGCAGTGCAATATTTGATCAAAAAAAAAAATTCGATAGGTGGCGCATGGATCGCGATATTAAGAGAATTGATTTTGATTTGGGAATATTTCAATCCATTTTTAACTAACTTCCCGTTTACCTAGAGTCTTGAAACTTGGCACTTAGTTAGAGGCCTAGCGACAATACAAGTTGTAGTAAACAAATTTCCGCTAGGTGGCGCGCTAGTCAAAATAACTGCAAATACTTGAAAAACGAGGGGAATTTTGCAATCGATTTCTAAGTAATTTCCCGGTGAGCTAGAGTCTTGAAACTTGGGCCGTGAGTCAGAACCCAAAATTCCAAATGTCTGATGATGAAAAAATTTTAAGGACTACCTTTATTTAATGGACCAAAAAATAGAATGCAATTTTTCCTTTAATACAGACATAATCTTGTTGAATTTCGACTAAAAAACTTTAACAATAGCTCTTGTAAAAGAATTATGGGATTTAAAATTATAAAGGTAGAGCGCGTGCTTAAATTTTAAATAATCAATTAGTTAATCCCAAGTACATAGTTTGCCTTGAATTGAAGGATTGCGCTCCACCTTTATAGTTTTTTTTTTAGTCCATTTATATAAAGGTAGTCCTTAAAATTTTTTTATCATCTTTTCCTTTATTTAATCATTGCATATTACTGTTGACATGAGATGCAAAGTGTTTATGTGTGTGTATGTGACTGTCATGCAGTTTGGCCACAAAAGCATTTTTAATAGGCAACCATTTACAACAGATGCGTTGGGTGGACGTGGCTAGTAACAATGTGCTCGTACTTAACACTATACCATACATACATACATATATTTATTATTAACGTCGCGTACTACACAGCGCTAGTTGCAGAGCCATACACGCGCACACACATATGTACATGTTTGCATGAGTTAAAAATCACAGCTTTACCTCTTTTTCTACCGCCGATCACCACGTCGTTGACACACTTAAACGAATGCACTTTCGTTATTCAAACATATTCACGTATGCGTGCGTCTGTGTATGTGTGCATGCACAGTTTATTTGTATTTGTATTCGTTACCATTGTCCTTGCAACAATTTCGCTGAAATTTGTCACGTTAAAAACATGGATGTGTTGGATAAATTGAGTTTGCGGGGTGTATACGCCTGACCTGTTAGCTCACCAAGATCGCAGCTACCAACCCGCTAACGCAGTGAAACGCGGGATACAATGAGGTCAGTGAGCAACAAGAAATTCATTTCATCGTGGTAGCGGCAGATAGCGCGCGCTAAACATGTGTATACTTTTGTGTTGTTGTATTAATTTTTCCTTTGTTTTTGAGCTATAATGTTAGTCGTGTTGATGTTAGTCGCCAAATTCTAAGGATGCAACATACAGTGTTGGCTAAGTGCCACATGCTGCACGCAATATGAGAATGAATTCTCACAACTAATTGTGTGTGGGAGTTGGTGAGTTAGTATGTGTGTATGTGTGGATTGTTTATTCATACGAAATAGATGTGTGTCTAATTTTTGTTGACATTTATTGCAATTTTCTACAAAATTCACGTGAAAAATATTAGCGAAGGAAAGCTTCGGGGAAGGAAATAGCAATAAAACGCTTATGAATAATGCATAATAAAATGGTGTAACAACTGGGTGCTATGACTTGCTTTACAATTGCATACACCGCATGGTTTTTACCAGGGGTTTCCTGATCCAACAAAAAGTATATCCGCCATTGTAAGTTCTTATAATAAGTGTCTGCTAAAAAGTTTCTGTGAGTATTGTGAACCACTAAGCAAATCCGCAAGCAATGCCCTGCTAAATAACAATTACGATCCCTTGTAGACCTTTTCGCGTTCTTAACTGACTTAGTCCTAGGTTGGTATGAAATAATCGCAGCTTTTGATTAATTTATTGAATATGTAGCTAAGACTTAAGCGCTGTTGGTACAAATGCGGCTACCAACTGCTCCGTTCTGCATCCGATAAGCATCAGTTCGGAGGAAGCATTAAACCTGTGGTGCCAAACTGTTGCTTTACGTGACTGTCTCCAATATACGCTGTGAGAAAAGTAATTAGGTACATGGCAAAACGTTTCCCATAAAAATGCTTGCATGGGAAAATTTTACGTGGTAGAGTTGATATGAGCGAAATCAGACAGAAAATGAGTTAATGGAAAATAAAATAACGGAAAACAAAAAAAAAAAAAAAAACAAATCGATGGTACATAAAGAAGAAAATGAAATGACAATGAAAATAAGTAAATGTAAATGAGATGAAACAGAAGAAGAACATGAAGAGGAGGAAAGAAATGAGGTAAAAGATAAAAACGATGCTTATGGTTATCGTCAAAGCAAAGCAATAAAACGTAAAAGGAGGAAAGGAAGAGAAGAACAAGTAAGGAAGGCTAAGTTCGGGTGTAACCGAACATTAAATACTCAGCTGAGAGCTATGGAGACAAAATAAGGGAAAATAACCATCTAAGAAAATGAACCTAGGGTAACCCCGGAATGTGTTTGTATGACATGTGTATCAAATGGAAGGTATTAAAGAGTATTTTCAAAGGGAAAGGGCCATAGTTCTATAGGTGGAAGCCTTTTCGAGATATCGCCATAAAGGTGGACCAGGGGTGACTCTAGAATGTGTTTGTACGATATGGGTATCAAATTAAAGGCGCTAATGAGTATTTTAAAAGGGAGTGGGCCTTAGTTCTATAGGTGGAAGCCTTTTCGAGATATCGCCATAAAGGTGGACCAGGGGTGACTCTAGAATGTGTTTGTACGATATGGGTATCAAATTAAAGGCGCTAATGAGTATTTTAAAAGGGAGTGGGCCTTAGTTCTATAGGTGGAAGCCTTTTCGAGATATCGCCATAAAGGTGGACCAGGGGTGACTCTAGAATGTGTTTGTACGATATGGGTATCAAATTAAAGGCGCTAATGAGTATTTTAAAAGGGAGTGGGCCTTAGTTCTATAGGTGGAAGCCTTTTCGAGATATCGCCATAAAGGTGGGCCAGGGGTGACTCTAGAATTTGTTTGTACGATATGGGTATCAAATGAAAGGTGTTAATTAGTATTTTAAAAGGGAGTGGGCCTTAGTTCTATAGGTGGAAGCCTTTTCGAGATATCGCCATAAAGGTGGACCAGGGGTGACTCTAGAATTTGTTTGTACGATATGGGTATCAAATGAAAGGTGTTAATTAGTATTTTAAAAGGGAGTTGGCCTTAGTTCTATAGGTGGACTCCTTTTCGAGGTATCGCCATAGAGGTGGACCAGTGATGATTATAGAATGCGTTTGTACGATATGGGTATCAAATGAAAGGTGTTAATTAGTATTTTAAAAGGGAGTGGACCTTAGTTCTATAGGTGGACTCTTTTTCGAGGTATCCCCATAGAGGTGGACCAGGGATGATTCTAGAATGCGTTTGTACGATATGGGTATCAAATGAAAGGTGCTAATGGGTATTTTAAAAGGGGGTGGGCCTTACTTCTATAGGTGGACTCCTTTTCGAGGTATCGCCATAGAGTTGGACCAGAGATGATTCTAGAATGCGTTTGTACGATATGGGTATCAAATGAAAGGCGCTAATGAGTATTTTAAAAGGGAGTGGGCCTTAGTTCTATAGGTGGTCGCCTTTTCGAGGTATCGCCATAGAGGTGGGCCAGGGATGATTCTAGAATGCGTTTGTACGATATGGGTATCAATTGAAAGGTGCTAATGAGTATTTTAAAAGGGAGTGAGCCTTAGTTCTATTGGTGGACTCCTTTTCGGGGTATCGCCATAGAGGTGGACCAGGGATGATTCTAGAATGCGTTTGTACGATATGGGTATCAAATGAAAGGTGCTAATGAGTATTTTAAAAGGGAGTGGGCCTTAGTTCTATAGGTGGTCGCCTTTTCGAGGTATCGCCATAGAGGTGGGCCAGGGATGATTCTAGAATGCGTTTGTACGATATGGGTATCAATTGAAAGGTGCTAATGAGTATTTTAAAAGGGAGTGAGCCTTAGTTCTATTGGTGGACTCCTTTTCGGGGTATCGCCATAGAGGTGGACCAGGGATGATTCTAGAATGCGTTTGTACGATATGGGTATCAAATGAAAGGTGCTAATGAGTATTTTAAAAGGGAGTGGGCCTTAGTTCTATAGGTGGTCGCCTTTTCGAGATATCGACATAAAAGTAGACCAGGGCTGACTCTATAACGTGTTTGTACGATATAGGTATCAAATTAAAGGTACTAATGAGGGTTTTAAAAGGGAGTGGTCCTTAGTTGTATATGTGAAGGAATTTTCGATATATCTACCAAAACGTGGACCAGGGTGACCCAGAAACTCTTCTGTCGGGTACCGCTAATTTATTTATATATATAATACCACAATACTGTTCCTGCCAAAACTCCAAGGGCTTTTGATTTCGTCCTGCAGAACTTTTTCATATTCTTCTACTTAATATGGTAGGTGTCACACCCATTTTGCTAAGTTTTTTCCAAAGTTATGTTTTGCGTCAATAAACCAATCCAGTTAAAATCTTTCATCCCTTTTTCAAATTTGTTATAGAATTATGACATTTTTTTAACTTTTCGTAATTTTCGATATCGAAAAAGTGGGCGTGGTCATAGTCGGATTTCGGCCATTTCTTCTACCAAAATAAGGTGAGTTCAGACAAGCACGTGAACTAGGTTTAGTAAAGATATATCGATTTTTGCTCAAGTTTTCGTGTTAACGGCCGAGCTGAAGGACAGACGGTCGACTCGGCGTGGCTTCAACCGATTTCACCCATTTTCACAGAAAACAGTTATAGTCACAGAGTCTATGCCCTTACCATATTTCACAAGGATTGGTAAATCTTTGTTCGACTTATGTTATTAAAAGTATTCTAGACAAATTAAATGAAAAAGGGCGGAGCCACGCCCATTTTGAAATTTTCTTTTATTTTTGTATTTTGTTGCATCATATCATTACTGGAGTTGAATGTTGACATAATTTACGTATATACTGTAAAGATATTAACTTTTTTTTTAAATTTGACTTTTAAAAAAATTTTTTTTTAAGTGGGCGTGGTCGTTTTCCGATTTTGCTAATTTTAATTAAGCATACATATAGAAATAGCAGTAACGTTCCTGCCAAATTTCATCATGATATCTTCAACGACTGTCAAATTACAGCTTGCAAAACTTCTAAATTACCTTCTTTTAAAAGTGGGCGGTACCACGCCCATTGTCCAAAATTTTAAAAATTTTCTATTGTGCGTCATACGTTCAACACACCTACCAAGTTTCATCGCTTTATCCTTCTAGATAATATGGGATAGTACTCACCAGTTTATATGCGGAATTGCGGACTATATGGGCTGCTGAGGACGTGCTGATGATGACGGGTTGTTGTTAATGTTGTTGTGTTACCTTTGGTTTAGCTGTCGCTGCGTTTCCTCGATCAAGCACGTATTATGAAATTATGCAATAATATAATTGCGTATTCGGGCTCTCCTTTACTTTCACCAACTACTTCCACGCTCACGTATCAGCAGTATCTATGGTTAGGATTTAATAGTGATTCATTCAATGCCAGTCACAAACTGATTCTTGGTTTCCACAAAGGACATCGGGTTACGTTGATATTAGTCACCGCTGTGCACCGTACCAAAACAAAATTATGTAAAAACCAAAAAAAACTCAAGGATAAGTTATGGCTGAGACGTTGATGATTTCCACGGCTGTTCTAGGGACCGTCAAAGCAGCGTAGCGATTATGAGTCAAATTGGCGATTGCTTGCGAAGAGGAATCGTAAAGTATTTTACTACTACAGATCACGTTAACCGCTTGAAAGATAGTAGTAATAGCTACAATAAATGCTAGATCTCACTTCACAGCACATATCCCAGATAAAACCATAAAACCCAATGTAAAATTTCACTAATTACACATTTTAAAGCCTGGATTTCGAAAGTTTTATTTTATGTATTTATTTTTGATTTAACTGCAAGCGTATTCGCAAATTCATTTAATGTAATTTATATTTTCTACAGCACGGAATTCCGATTTTAGAGGTAGCAACTGATATGCCTTGCAAAAATTGTAATAATAATTTTGATAATCAAAAAGTGGTGGTTTTCTGACAGGTGGCGATTTTGCCAGATCGCCATCCTGCATTTGCGGCGAATTACATTTGGTGGATTTTGCGGAGGCTGCCACACGTCCAAGAGGATTCCCAGTGGGAAATTTAAGGGTAAATGCAATTCTTTGATTTTATGGGTAATTCAATATAATACAATTCCATATAATAAAATACAGTACAAGATACGGAATATATATAAATTCATGGATATACGTATATACAAGAAGGAGATGGGACGGGTGGCAGCCTACGCCGCGCAAACACCTTCTTTGGTAATAAATTATCGCACTTTTTCTGTTTTTCGAAATTTTCGATATCAAAAAAGTGGGCATGGTTATGGTCCGATTTCGTTCATTTTAAATAGCGATCTGAGAAGAGTGACCAGAAACATACGCATCAAATGTCATCAAGATACCTCAAAATTTACTCCAGTTATCGTGTTTACGGACGGGCGGACAGACGGACGGATATGGCTAAATGAATTTTTTTTTTTGCCCAGATCATTTTGATGTATAGAAGCCTATATCTATCTCGATTAGTTTATGCCTTTACGGATTACCGTTATGCGAACAAAATTAGTATACTCTGTGAGCTCTGCTCAGCTGAGTGTAAAAAGGAGTCGATGAAAAAAATAATGACGAGGAGAGCAGAGGAACGATTTGAAGTCCAAGTCGAAGCGTGCTATGAATTTGTTATCGAAGTATTTACGTATACCAATGAGTTATCGCTATGCCATTTATGAAATATTTGGGTCTTACACATTTCTTCTCAACGAGTTATCACTTTGTTAACAGAGCGTTATTGGCGAGGTAAAGGCGATTTATCGAAGTGTTGTAAATTTGCTATTTGAATTGTAATCGAATTATTATCGATTTTTACAGAAAGGTCTTGATCATTTAACAAAAAAGCATTGATATATAATCAAACAGTTTTCTACTTGTTATCGACAACTTATTGATTTATAATCAGTGTTGCCAAAGCCATTTAACCCGCTGGGGGATATTATTGCTGTTTTTTCGATTTGTTTCCAAACAGTGACCTTTTTGCTGTTGATTTATTATCCAAATGTTATCGATTATTTATTGACCACAATATTAGTTTTTTATCGATTTATTACCAATAAATTATCTAGGACTCATTGGTTTGTTATGAAACAAATGCTGATAACACTGCAATACAAAATCGGTGTAACCCCTCGATGTCAAGCCAATAAGAAGCCGATAACTCGGCGATAACAAACTGATAACTCGACACGTTGGTTCCATGGCCCATTACGCCTTAGTTTTTTCCGTGAACTGAGATCACAGCCAGTACTGGCAGGTATTCAGAGGAGCATTCACACAGCCAGCAGAGTTGATTGCTTGCAGGCTGGTGCCTTCCCTTGCTAGCTCATCGGCAGCGCCATTTCCCGAGATGTAACTATGGCTTGGGACCCATATTATGCTCAGGTTGCACATATCAGCGGGATTGTTGAGAGCATACCTGCACTTTAACACTACTAGTGACGCGAACGATGATGATATTAGAATGTGCTAGATGGATATTCGAAGATGCCGCCATTACCATGATATTCCGGTTGAAATTATTTGCATAGATGTTAGTCAATTCACTGTATTTAAAGGTCGAAAATATGTAAGATTGTATAACTTTTACCTTTTATATATATACGGCGGCCGCCGTGGTATGGTGGTAGCGTGGCACGCCTACGACACCGAAGACTCTGAGTCTTAGTACCGAGCAAAGCAACATCAAAAATATAGAAACATGTTTTTTAATTAGTTTTTCTAAGCGAGGTCGCTCTTCGGCAGTAATTTGGCAAACATTCCGACCGTATTTCTGCCATGAAAAGTTTTTCAGTGAAAACTCATCTGACTTGCAGATACCGTTCGGAGTCGGCATAATGGCAATTTGTAGGAAAAACTAAAAACGAACACGAAGCAGATAAGAAGGGAAGCTCAGCCTGCTAACTCTTCGGAGGTTATCGCGCCCTGTATTCATTAACTATACAAATTAATGCAAAATAATATCGGATATATCTTCAAATAGGATGACAATTAAGCGGATGTTGATTAGAGAAAAAACAACAGATCAACTGAAATACCATTGGTATCACAGAGGCTTCTGATGACAGAAGTATTCGGCAACAAAGATTTTATGGAATATATGTAAATTAAGTTATTCGCCTTCTCGCAGCACAACATTGTCTCCATAATCGCATGCTACTGGGTTTTCAATGGGAAAATTTAGTATTGGCGGCGTATGGGATGAGAGGAAGGTACATAAAATTCATAGTGTTACTATCTTAACGGCTTACTAATCTTCGCCTTGAGTCGGCGAAACTTTAAATTTACATTTCTTACTGCAAAACCCACTCATTTTTATACTCAGTTGAGCAGAGCTCACACAGTATGTTAAGTTTGATTGGATAACGGTTGGTTGTACAGGTATAAAGGAATCGAGATAGATATAGACTTCCATATATCAAAATCATCAGGGTCGAAAAAAATTTGATTGAGCCATGTCCGTCAATCCGTCCGTTCGTCCGTCCGTCCGTTAACACGATAACTTGAATAAATTTTGACGTAACTTGATGAAATTTGGTATGTAGGTTCCTGAGCACCATCTTAGATCGCTATTTAAAATGAACGATATCGGAATATAACCACGCCCACTTTTTCGATATCGAAAATTTCGAAAAACTGAAAAGGTGCGATAATTCATTACCAAAGACAGATAAGGCGATGAAACTTGGTAGGTGAGGTGAACTTATGACGCAGAATGGAAAATTAGTAAAATTTTTAACAATGGGCGAGGCACCGTCCACTTTTAAAAGAAGGTAATTTAGAAGTTTTGCAAGTTGTAATTTGGCAGTCGTTGAAGATATCATGATGAAATTTGGCAGGAACGTTGCTCCTATTACTATATGTACGCTTAATAAAAATTAGTAAAATCGGAGAAGGACAACGCCAACTTTTAAACAAACAATTTTTTTAAAGTAAAATTTTAACAAAAAATTTAATATCTTTACAGTATATAACTAAATTATGTCAACATTCAACTCCAGTAATGATATGAAGTAACAAAATACAAAAATAAAAGAAAATTTCAAAATGGGCGTGGCTCCGCCCTTTTTCATTTAATTTTTCTAGAATACTTTTAATGCCATAAGTCGAACAAAAATTTACCAATCCTTGTGAAATTTGGTAGGGGCATAGATTCTATGACGCTAACTGTTTTCTGTGAAAATGGGCGAAATCGGTTGAAGCCACGCCCATTTTTTATACACAGTCGTCCGTCTGTCCTTCCGCATGGCCGTTAACACAATAACTTCAGCAAACATCGACGTATGTTTACTGAACTGAGTTCACGTACTTACCTGAACTCACTTTTTCTTGGTATAAAAAATGAACGAAATCCTACTATAACCACGCCCACTTTTTCGATATCGAAAATTACGAAAAATGAAAAAAATGCCATAATTCTATACCAAATACGAAAAAAGGGATGAAACATGGTAAGGTAATTGGATTGTTTTATTGACGCGAAATATAACTTTAGAAAAAACTTTATAAAATGGTTGTGATACATACCATATTATGTAGAAGAAAATGAAAAAGTTCTGCAGGGCGAAATAAAAAACCCTTAAAATCTTGGCAGGTATTACATATATAAATAAATTAGTGGTATCCAACAGATAATGTTCTGGGTCACCCTGGTCCACATTTTGGTCGATATCTGGAAAACGCCTTCACATATACAACTACCACCACTCCCTTTTAAAACTCTCATTAATACCTTTAATTTGATACCCATATCGTACAAACACATTCTAGAATCACCCCTAGTCCACCTTTATGGCGATATCTCGAAAAGGCGTCCACCTTTAGAACTAAGCCCCACGGCCTTTTAAAATACTCATTATCACCTTTCATTTGATACCCATATCGTACAAAGAAATTCTAGAGTCATCCCTGGTCCACCTTTATGGCGATATCTCGAAAAAGCGTCCACATATTGAACGAAGGCCCACTCCCTTTTAAAAATACTCATTAACACCTTTCAGTTGATACCCATATTGTACAAACACATTCTAGAGTCACCCCTTGTCCACCTTTATGGCGATATCTCGAAAAGGCGCCCACCTATAGAACTAAGCCCCACGCCCTTTTAAAATACTCATTAACACCTTTCGTTTGATACCCATATTGTACAAACGCATTCTAGAGTCACCCCTTGTCCACCTTTATGGCAATATCTCGAAAAGGCGTCCACCTATAGAATTGAGCCCCACACCCTTTTAAAATGCTCATTAACACCTTTCGTTTGATACCCATATCGTACAAACAAATTCTAGAGTCATCCCTGGTCCACCTTTATGGCGATATCTCGAAAAGGCGACCACCTATAGAACTAAGGCCCACTCCCTTTTAAAATACTCATTAGCACCTTTCATTTGATACCCATATCGTACAAACACATTCTAAAGTCACCCCTTGTCCACCTTTATGGCGATATCTCGAAAAGGCGTCCACCTATAGAACTAAGCCCCACGCCCTTTTAAAATACTCATTAACACCTTTCGTTTGATACCCATATTGTACAAACGCATTCTAGAGTCACCCCTTGTCCACCTTTATGGCAATATCTCGAAAAGGCGTCCACCTATAGAATTGAGCCCCACACCCTTTTAAAATGCTCATTAACACCTTTCGTTTGATACCCATATCGTACAAACAAATTCTAGAGTCATCCCTGGTCCACCTTTATGGCGATATCTCGAAAAAGCGTCCACCTATTGAACGAAGGCCCACTCCCTTTTAAAAATACTCATTAACACCTTTCGTTTGATACCCATATTGTACAAACACATTCTAGAGTCACCCCTTGTCCACCTTTATGGCGATATCTCGAAAAGGCGCCCACCTATAGAACTAAGCCCCACGCCCTTTTAAAATACTCATTAACACCTTTCGTTTGATACCCATATTGTACAAACGCATTCTAGAGTCACCCCTTTTCCACCTTTATGGCGATATCTCGAAAAGGCGTCCACCTATAGAACTAAGCCCCACGCCCTTTTAAAATGCTCATTAACACCTTTCGTTTGATACCCATATTGTACAAACGCATTCTAGAGTCACCCCTTGACCACCTTTATGGCGATATCTCGAAAAGGCGTCCACCTTTAGAACTAAGCCCCACGGCCTTTTAAAATACTCATTATCACCTTTCATTTGATACCCATATCATACAAACAAATTCTAGAGTCATCCCTGGTCCACCTTTATGGCGATATCTCGAAAAAGCGTCCACCTATTGAACGAAGGCCCACTCCCTTTTAAAAATACTCATTAACACCTTTCAGTTGATACCCAAATTGTACAAACGCATTCTAGAGTCACCCCTTGTCCAGCTTTATGGCGATATCTCGAAAAGGCGTCCACCTTTAGAACTAAGCCCCACGGCCTTTTAAAATGCTCATTAACACCTTTCATTTGATACCCATATCGTACAAAGAAATTCTAGAGTCATCCCTGGTCCACCTTTATGGCGATATCTCGAAAAAGCGTCCACCTATTGAACGAAGGCCCACTCCCTTTTAAAAATACTCATTAACACCTTTCAGTTGATACCCATATTGTACAAACGCATTCTAGAGTCACCCCTTGTCCACCTTTATGGCGATATCTCGAAAAGGCGTCCACCTTTAGAACTAAGCCCCACGGCCTTTTAAAATGCTCATTAACACCTTTCATTTGATACCCATATCGTACAAACAAATTCTAGAGTCATCCCTGGTCCACCTTTATGGCGATATCTCGAAAAAGCGTCCACCTATTGAACGAAGGCCCACTCCCTTTTAAAAATACTCATTAACACCTTTCATTTGATACCCATATTGTACAAACACATTCTAGAGTCACCCCTTGTCCACCTTTATGGCGATATCTCGAAAAGGCGCCCACCTATAGAACTAAGCCCCACGCCCTTTTAAAATACTCATTAACACCTTTCGTTTGATACCCATATTGTACAAACGCATTCTAGAGTCACCCCTTTTCCACCTTTATGGCGATATCTCGAAAAGGCGTCCACCTATAGAACTAAGCCCCACGCCCTTTTAAAATGCTCATTAACACCTTTCGTTTGATACCCATATTGTACAAACGCATTCTAGAGTCACCCCTTGACCACCTTTATGGCGATATCTCGAAAAGGCGTCCACCTTTAGAACTAAGCCCCACGGCCTTTTAAAATACTCATTATCACCTTTCATTTGATACCCATATCATACAAACAAATTCTAGAGTCATCCCTGGTCCACCTTTATGGCGATATCTCGAAAAAGCGTCCACCTATTGAACGAAGGCCCACTCCCTTTTAAAAATACTCATTAACACCTTTCATTTGATACCCATATTGTACAAACACATTCTAGAGTCACCCCTTGTCCACCTTTATGGCGATATCTCGAAAAGGCGTCCACCTATACAACTACCACCACTCCCTTTTAAAACCCTCATTAATACCTTTCTTTTGATACCCATATTGTACTAACAAATTCTAGGGCCACCCCTGGTCCACCTTTATGGCGATATCTCGAAGCGGCGTCCACCTATGGAACTAAGGATTACTCCCTTTTAAAATACTCATTAACACCTTTCATTTGATACCCATATCGTGCAAACAAATTCTAGAGTCAACCCTGATCCACCTTTATGGCCATATACCTAAATGGCGTCCACATATAGAACTATGGCCCACTCCCTCATAAAATACTCTTTAATGCCTTTCATGTGATACATATGCTATACAAACACATACCAGGGTTTCCCTCGGTTCATTTTCCTACCTGGTTATTTTCCCTTATTTTTTCTCCATAGCTCTCAACTGAGTATGTAATGTTCGGCTACACCTGAACTTAACCTTCCTTACTTGTTACAGTTAATTTCAAATTAGTTTGTCATAATTAAATGACAAATTTTTCTGCGGAATTATTTTGTAGAATTATGTAAATATACCAACTTTAATATCCACTGAGACACCTTTGTATGTCAATATCACTGCAAACCGTGGCAGTGTTGCTGGTGTTATTGCATAAACTAAATATTTTAAGTGTTCAAGTGAGAAACGGAAAACAAATATTACATTTGTTGTTGGTTTGATAGGAACCTCATAGAAATTTTGCAATGCAAATTGTTTTGCATAAACATAAGATATGTCTATATAATTTACATAAATATTTACATATATTCATGTATAATGCATACTACAAAAGGTCATTAGAAAAACGTTTCAAAATATCCAATACATACCGAACAATTTCCGAAGCATATTTAAATTTTAAATACAGAGGCGCATACTCATAGTCAAAATAAAATAGGTTTTGTATTTAATTGCAGCATTTTTGACAGATCGCTCATAGCAAATTATGTCAAAAAGCTGCAAACTAAATTTAAAACTTCTTTGATTGTGACTATGACTATGCGCCATAATGTATAGCAGCGATGGGCAAAACGACTCGTATGAGCTTTTGCTCATACGGGCACGCTTTACACATTTAAGTGCTTGGTGAGGGACGATCAAGTGCAGGTATGTGGGGAGAAGAACACAGGAAGAGAATAATATACAAACACACATAAGATTGATAAAGAGAGAGTATTTGGCTATATGGAAAATAGAGCTGCCATCGCTCTTATTATGTTCAAATTATTAAGGGTTTTAGAATAAAATAGCCTTTACCGGCGGCTTCGCTCGCACTAAAGGCCACAAATATATAATATCGCTTTTGTGATTCACAACTCGAACTGAATTTTCAGTTGCAATTTTAAAAGTTCCTTTATTATTCAAATCATAAACAAAGCAAGTTTTAAAATAAGAAAAATGGTCGCCGTAAATTAAACACACATGCAACACATGCTCCAACAATTTTTGCAGTATGGATTTAAAGATATATGTATGAGAGCTGAAGAAGTTTAGTGTTTCCGCAACTTTCTTGCGATGAATATTGTTTGAGACGAAGCGTACGATATTTTCAATGTATTTTTTTTCTCCCCTAACACCCCAAAACACACAAACGTCTCACCAAGCACTCGCTGGGACTGAAACTGACTTAGGAGCCGAAAATAGGCCCATCCCTGATGTATATCTACCATTCTCCGTAGTTGTTATTGAAGCACCGTGCAACTCTTGTCATGATTACAATACATATGACGTAGAAAGTGATGATGCAAATTATACAAAGTAGGATTAAATCCAACTCAACACACACACATATACCTGAGCAATTAGCTTTTGCACAAAAGTTTATATGTTTTTAACATGCTTTTATTAGCTTGGCCTATATCTATCTATGTAACCATGTGTGTATGTAACGGAATATTTGAGCTTAATTTTCACCGGTTTCTAGATGTCTCATTAATTTGAAACTTTGGATACTATATCAACATTCAAATTGATATTTTAAAAGAATCTTTTATTTTGATTTTAAATATAAAAATTTATTTTTGTTTATTTTTGAGTTTAGATATTTTCCAACTAATTAGAATTTTCTTTTTTTGAAGTTATTCAAAATTTTAAGTTAACACGAAAACTCAATTAAAATTATTTTAAAAATTAAAGTAAAGAGTACAAAGTAGTTAACACTATATTTACTCCCCCCCATTATATAGTTGATAATACAACTATATATTTTTTAAAATTTTATTTATTTTATTTTAAAATATTAATATTAACATTGAAAATTTATAAATATACTGACACTAAAATTTTCGTTTTGAAATAATATTCAAAAATAAAGTAATTCAAAAAATAATTTACTAAAATAAAGTATATTTAAATAAAGTAGATAACTCCACATTTACTCCCCCTCCAGTGAAACGAAAAAAATTTATTTTTGAATATTAATTTACAGTGTATATTAAGTACTGTAAGATTTTTATGTTATAGTTTGAAGAACATTTGAATTATGTGTTAATTGCGTTAAAGGTTTATGTTAGTATTGATGAAAGTACCCAATCTTTTGATGATTTGATGTATTTGATAGCTTATTTTTAGTTGTTGTTATTGTTTACTTATTGTATTAATATTTTATGTATATTAATATTTGGTTGTGTTACTGCAATGTTGTTTGTGAAATATTGTTATTTATCATGATGTGATTGAAGAATCTAGAATTAGGTTGAGTAATAGTAGATGGCAACTTTGTGTGCACAATTACTCAAAAATTAAAAACTTGTATTATGCAGAATATATGTTCAATATATAATTGTACTCTGCATAATGTATGTCCAAGTTGTTGGTAAGGAAGTAAAATTTGATTCCGTTATTCGTTTGAGATTGATATGAAATTGTCATATGATTTTAATTTCAATATGAAAGAATTGATATATGTCAATAAAAATTATTTTAGGAAATCTTTGGAGATTTTTTAAAATTGATTATTGATTGTTGATTGTTTTTTTTTTTAAATTTTAATGGTTGTTCTTGTTGTATGAAAATGCACTGAATATACTTTTAAAATTTATATTAAACAGCATTCAAGGATGTGATGATTCGGAGCAGGACCGTGTGTACATTTGCTGAAACCGGTAGATAGCTTGTAATTGGTCCAGGTAACTTTAAACAAATTTTCTTTGGTAGCACGTCACTTAGTTGCACTTTTATTTGCGGTATTTTATTGGTCAATAGCTTTGTGATACGTAAAGCGTGACATTCAGTGATTGTATCACATATAGACTTATATAAACATTTAGGTCCGTTGGTAGAATCGCCAATATATCAACATTCAAATTGATATTTTAAAAGAATCTTTTATTTTGATTTTAAATATAAAAATTTATTTTTGTTTATTTTTGAGTTTAGATATTTTCCAACTAATTAGAATTTTCTTTTTTTGAAGTTATTCAAAATTTTAAGTTAACACGAAAACTCAATTAAAATTATTTTAAAAATTAAAGTAAAGAGTACAAAGTAGTTAACACTATAGATACGTATCAAAGACCGATGACAATGCATTAATGTTATGGTGTGGTAACATAAGGTCAACGGCCATTAGGTCAATTGGCCTTATTACCACGTTGAATGGCCATAAGTTTGATTGAAACTTTGCACACGTATCAAGGTTCGATGACAATGCATTAATGTGATGTTGTGGTGACATAAGATCAACGGCCATAAGGCCAGTTGGCCTTATTACCAATTTGAATGGCCATAAGTTTGATCGAAACTTTGCGCACGTATCAAGGCTCGGTGAAAATGCATTAATGTGATGGTGTGGTGACATAAGGTCAACGGCCATAAGGTCAATTGGCCTTATTACCACTTTGAACGGCCATAAGTTTGATTGAAACTTTGAACACGTATCAAGGCTCGATGACAATGCATTAATGTGATGGTGTGGTGACATAAGGTCAAGGGCCATAAGGTAAATTGGCCTTATTACCAATTTGAATGGCCATAAGTTTGATCGAAACTTTGCACACGTATCAGAGCTCGATGACAATGCATTAATATGATGGCGTAGTGACATAAGGTCAACGGCCATAAGGTCAATTGGTCTTATTGCCACTTTGAATGGCCACAAGTTTGATTGAAACTTTGCACACGTATCAAGGTTCCATGACAATGCAATAATGTGATGGTGCGGTGACATAAGGTTAACGGACATAAGGTCAATTGAACTTATGACCACCCCAAATGACCATAGATTTGAAACCTTGCACATAATGCGAAAAACGCATTCCTTTATTAATGATAGAAGTGGATGCATGGCACATTTATTTTTTTATTTTATAGCTAACCGAACTAAAAAATAGAAAATAATTTTCAATTAAAAAGAGTTTATATAACAGTAGTAGAAGGTCAAACAATCATTTAAAGTTAATCGCCTCAAAATAAAATTATAATAAAATTGAAGTTATTAACAGAATAATTCAATTCACAATAAAAAGCGCGGGGTGCTTGATATTGAATGATACAATCATTCTGTTGGCAACTATCTGAGAGGAAAGATATGAAATGTAGTCAAATGCACCCCACGCGATTTAATCTGAATAAAATTATTCTGTTAATAACTTATATTTTATTATAGTTTTATTTTGAGGTGATTAACTATAAATGATTGTTTGACCTTCTACTACCGTTATATAAACTCTTTTTAATTGAAAATTATTTTCTATTTTTTAGTTCGGCTAGCTATAAAAGCGTGTTTTTTTAGTTTTTTTAAACTATTATTTATTTGTTGTGTTAACAGTGCTTGGCGCAATTCAATGCATGTTACTACCCACATATTTTTATCAGAATCCTCTAACGGAAGTCCAATGAAACTGGCAGTTTCAAGAGGGGTGGACCATAGGGAGATTGGTGTTAGAGGCGTAGGTTTCACATTACAATTAAAAAGATGGTTGGTGCATGTGGGGCACATCTCAATCGATATATCTAGGTCCTCAGCCACTTCTCTAACGGTGATTCGACGATTGGCCAATGCCATTTTTTTCACTTCATCAATTTTTTCGTTTGTTGTTAAAGTGCTCGGGAGTCCGGCACTCTCTTTGCCGTTCACATCTTCTCGGCCTTCTGAGAACATTTTGGACCACCGATAAAAGTTGCTTTGGTCCAAGCAGGTCGCTTCTCCGTATGTCACAGTCAACACTCGGAATGCATCCGCGCACTTAATTTCGTTTTTCACACAAAATTTGATACAGGTTCTTTGATCCATTTTTTTTTTTTTTTTGAATAGGTAAAAATAGAAGACGAGCCAAAACACGTACAAGCCAAGCAGCTTTCAACAATTAGGTGAACGTTCAAAATGGCCGAGCTTGTCGGCATAAGTGAGAGACATGAGTACCAATATAACGCCATTAATTTCCATTAACTGATCTTCTTTTAGATTTCGGTCATATCAAATCTAACACGAACAACGGTCCCACATTACGATAGTGTAGTCACTTAAGCTTACATTCTGTATTTCCCCATATGCATACCACTTTCAAACACAACGCCTAAATTGACACCACCCTTCTTTTACTCTGTGGAGCTGTTTACACATCACATAAATTCAATTGTCACAAGTAAGGAAGCCTAAGTTCAGGTGAAACCGAACATTACATACACTTGAAATGCTGTTGTTGTTTGCTTTGTGTGCTTAATAGTGGCTGCGCAATAATACATATGCATATGGTTCTTTTATGAAACAATTTTCGTTTGAAAGGAGCAAAAAGGATACAGAGGCTAACACCAATGACCTTGAGCGGATAAGAATGTAGTTTTCCTTCAGATATGGGGATTTTCCTACTGTTTATTTTAAAATAAAGATATAACAGAACAATAAAAATACTGTAACGAATTTAGTGAAACTGCGCTTATTTTACACCTTCTTCTAATGTTCGTATCGCTAAACTGTTGAATAAATAACTCCAATATTCAATAACGCAAAAATGGTCTTTATTAGACTACTTTGAAAGTACTTCACAATAACGCTTAACTTCACAACCAATAGCGTGCTTAAATCAAACTGATTACGGACTACTCAGCTTCTGCTGCTTTTATACTCTCTCTCCAAATGTCTAGACGCTTCTTCTTCTAGATTCCTCTACCTGGTCACCAGCCGTATGCGTGTATTTGTAGTGACCATATGCGTGTGTATATGTGATCGAAGTAGTAGCTGACGATGACATGCGCTTGTGAGTATCTCTCTGCGGCTTGTATGTATGTGTGTACATGATGATTAATTTTTTTACGTACGTACAAGTGTGGCAGCTTGCTTTATTGTTGTTGTGGCTTTATTTACTTAGTATCAGATTAGTGATGTGGGTATTACTTAGTGTCAATAATATTCATCACAATACGATTAGTAAAAAATTATTTTTGCTAAGATTTAACTCATTATTTTTGCCTATAACCGTTTTTAAAGTCATTTATATAAAAGTGGGCGTGGTACTTACCAATCTTTCCCATTTTTACTAGAAATATTTTCTGCTATAGGGAAAATTTGTGTTCCCAATTTTATTACGGTCTGTTAATTTTTCTTTCGAGTTATGGCTTCCCAAACAGAAAATTTCTTAGTTATAAAAAGGTGGTACCAGGCCCAGTTTTTTAAATTTATTGTTATAAATCCACTTGGAAAATGAAATACCATTGATATTAAGCTCTTTCTGCAAAGATATACCTTATTTTATTCGTCCACGACCCTTTTAAAAATATTTTATATAAAAGTGGGCGTGGTCCTTAACCGATTTCGTTAATTTTTCTTTAAAGCATGCCTTATTGTAAAGGCAACCTCTCTGCCGACGGTTATTACTACAGGATTCACGATTTTTGATTTATGATTAACAAGTGGGCGGTGCCACGGTCATTTTAAAATTTTTTTTTAAAATTTTTATCAAGAGTCTCAATAACCCCTTCAATGTTGGTCGCCTTGTCGTGGAGAAGGGGCTTAAGTATCATGTTGTAATCTCCTATGCGGAGGAGTCCCAACACGAGACCAACTAAGAGGAAAGCCCCATATGTCCTACAGCGTCGATGGCGTGTTCAGAAGAACGCATCACTTGTCGCTGCAGGAGATGTGAGGATTGCCGCACCAACAACACCCAAGCCAAGGTGTTGAGGTACCCGTGCAGTTGGCTGTGTGGTCAGCGAGTGTATATTGAAAGGCTAATCGCGAACGGTTGCCTCCGATGCCCGGGCAAGGCAGGTGGTATAAGTGCCTTACCCCCGGTTTGCTGGCTCTACCGGGGACTGACTAACCATTCCATGCAAACTCGTGGGAACTGTATGCCCAAAGCTAATAAAAATAATAAAAAGGAGGGGGAGAAAGGGAGCGTTCTGGGAACGCTCTCTGAAGACGATCTTCTGGCGACGCCAACAACTCCTGGGGTAGCTCAACCTGGCGGAGCTGTGTGAGGATGGGTTGTCAATCCTCGGAGGGCGAGCAGGCGAGTCTTAACCCAATGATCAGGGTGGCTCAAATTAACCTGCAGCACTCAAAAGTCGCACCGGATAACCTGCTGGTCCTCCTCAGGGAGGAGGACATTGATGTCTGCCTAGTGCAGGAACCATGGGTCTTGCGGTCACAGATTATAGGCCTAAAGACTCGAAACTATAACCTTTTTTCCACACATGGAGAAGGTAAACCGAGGGCTTGTATCCTCGTTAGGAATACTATTAATGGTTTCTTTTTACCTAATTTCAGTAGCTACGACATTGCTGTGGTCAAGGTCGAGTCAAGAAGCGGCCGAAGCTTATATGGCCCACGATCGGCCCGCTTCTCCAGAGGAGGTAGCGCAAATGGTAGGACAAGTAGCCAAGAAGGAGACGGTCGTGATGGGTTGCGACGCCAACGAAAGGCACGCGGTTTGGGGGAGCAGCGACAAAAACGAACGGAGTGAGTCTCTGTTTGAATTTATATTAGCTAACAAGCTCTACATATGTAACAAGGGCAGCTCTCCTACCTTTACTTTTCCGAATACGACGAACTACCCGGGGTGGGAGGAAGTCCTTGATATAACATTAACATCTGACTCCCGGGAGCTTACCGTTAGAAACTGGGAGGTCTCGAAAAAACTTTCCCTGTCCGATCACCGGTTGATCCTTTTCAACATAGACTGGGAAAAAGAAACAATTCAGCCGCACAGAAGCACTAAACGGACGTTCTGGAGCCTATTTGACACGATAGTCAGTGATAGGCTCCATAGAAGTAGGACGCCTATTCAATCTACAGACAGTCTTGAGGACCGAGTCCGGTTTCTGGAGAAAAGTTTTCAGGTGGCCTTTGAAGTCGCCTGTCCAATTTCGAGGAGCAAAAGGACCTTTACACTGTGGTGGGATAAAAATCTCAGCGACCTGTGGTCAAAGCTGAGGAGGGTCTTCAATGACTGTCATTTCAGGAACGATTTCCAGGAGTACAGCATGGCTCTAAGGGAGTCTAAGAAAGCCATATGGACAGCAAAATCAAGCTCCTGGCGAGAACACTGCGAGTCGATTGAGTTCACGAAGGACTCAGCCAAGCTGGCACAGATTCTTGCCAAGAGTCATTCAAAAAAGACATTTGTCAAGCGCAAGACATTTGTTAATCACATTCCGGTCTCGTTGACGAAAGCAAGGGTGGTTTTCATATCTAAGGCCGGCAGAAGGGGGCATGAAGTAGCCTAAGACTTTCGCCCAATAAGTCCACGTCCTTTGTTTTGAAAATATTCGAAAGACTACTAGATATACATATACAGGAGCTTCTAGGCCAGGCTCCACTTTCCACGGCACAGCACGCGTACGTGAGAAGGAAATCCATAGAAAACGCGCTACTTGAGGTAGTTCGAACAGTGGAAAAGTCCCTTCATCATAAGCAGTTCACTTTGGCTGCGTTTGTTGATGTGGAAGGCGCGTTTAACAATGTATGAGCCGAAGCGATTGAGGCTGCCCTCGGTAGGGCAGGGGTTGAAGAGCCACTACGGCTTTGGTTTTCAACCCTGCTTCGCAACCGCGAAATAACAGCAGAGCTAGGCGGAGGTAGTGTTGGCAAGCAAGTATGCAGAGGCACACAACAGGGGGACGGGGGGGGTTGGAGGGGGTGCTTTCACTTCTGCTTTGGTTGATCACCATAAATGAAATCCTAGGAAAACTTAACGCAGGGGGATTAAGATCGTGGCGTATGCCGACGACGTGGCGATCTTGGTCTCTGGCCCTTTCCCCTCCGTAATGAGCGATATCATCGAAAGGGCCTTGGCTAAACTCAGCAGGTGGGCACAGGGATGTGGCCTTGGGTTAAATCCGGACAAGACGGACCTGCTTCTCTTCACGAGGAAGTACAAGCCACCTGCCTTCAGACAACCATTCTTAAACGGCTAGCAACTAACCCTGTCATCGAGTACCAAGTATCTGAGACTAACAATTGACTGCAAGTTGAATTGGAAAGTATGCATCGAAGAGCGGGTACGGAAGGCCTGCATCGCCTTCTATGCCTGCAAATCAATGTTTGGTAAGAAATGGGGACTCAAGCCAAGCATGGTACTTTGGATATACGAGGCGGTGGTGCGACCGGTGCTTACCTATGGTTCCATAGTCTGGTGGGGAGCTCTAAGTAAGAGCTACAATCTCACCAGCCTGCAAAAAGTCCAGCGCACTGTGTGTGTTGGTGCCATAGGGGGGACGTACATGGCCCACAACTGCTTTAGACCCCATTTTGCACCTTCTTCCGATCTACTTGCATGTAATTTATACATCGTCACAAACCGCACTGAGACTCAGGGAGTCTGGGTGTTGGGAGGATACTAAACATGGGCATAGTAGTATCCTAAAGAAACTTTCGGATGGTACATGTAGTAACGAGACAGATTACTACCCTCGCAAACTGAAGTTTGAGTATGGTTGTAATACCGCCATTCCAAGCAGGAACGAGTGGAAGAGAATACGGGCATAAGGGTCGAGGACATCCAAATCTACACTGACAGCTGAAAGATGGAATCGGGATTGGGGGCCGGATTCTTCTCTGGGTCCCTAGATTTGTCTGTATCATTCAGACTCCCATCGCACTGCAGCGTGTTTCAAGCAGAAATCCGCGCGATATAGCAAGCCTGCGAATCACTGGAGGGCTTGAATGTAGCTGGTAAAGTTTGCGTCCTGTCGGATAGCCAAGCAGCGCTAAAAGCGCTTTCCTCGCCACAAATCAACTCAAACTTAATGTGGGCTTGTAAGCGATTCATATCCCAGTTATATACCAATCTAGAACTACACGTTATCTGGGTCCCGGATCATAGGGGGATAGAGGGTAACGAGAAGGCCGACGAGCTAGCACGCAGGGGCTTATTGGAGATGAACGGAGAAATAACCAGTGTCGAAGTAGGCATACCCTTAGCAGTAGCCAAGAGGAATATCCAAAACTTCTACTTGAAGAAAGCACAAACAAAGTGGAACAACATCACCACCTGTGCAATATCAAAATCCATTTGGCCGAACTATGATGGAAAGAGGTAGAGAAGTTTTCGGAACAAATCCAGGGCCAACACACTCAAACTGATAGCAGTCTGCACCGGTCATTGGGCAGTACGTACGCATGCGGAAAATATGGGCATTCCGTATAACAACTACTTCAGAAGCTGCAAAGATCCCAATGCCAGGGAAACAGTAGAAAACTTTTTGTGTAAATGCCCGGCTCTAGCTAGAGCCCGGCTAAGGTTCCTTGGAATCCCGTTTCTAGAAGACCTCAGAGGGTTATATGTGATAGCAATCCCGAATATTCTTAATTTTATCAACAACTCTGGCTGGTTGTAATATATTGACCGTAATATTGCGTAGGTTTTTTGACGAGTTACATGGCATCAAAACGGCTTTAAATAGCTACTTGGGCGACCAGGGTCGCAGCCATTTCACCTACCTCAATATCAGTCCACCCGTCAAATTTCAACACACTAGGTGTATTATTTACTAAATAATCAGGTTTTTTGTGTTTTCCAAAATGGTATTACGGTATAAACAGCGGGCGTGGTTATCATTCGATTTCGCTCATTTTCAACACCAATCTTATTCTGGGTCCAGATAAGCTCGTGTACCAAATTTGATGAAGATATCTCAAAATTTACTCAAGTTATCGTGTTAACGGACAGACGGACGGACGACATTGCTCAATCAAATTTTTTTTGGATACTGATGATTTTGATATATGGAAGTCTATCTCGATTTCTATATACCTGTACAACCAACCGTTATCCAATCAAAGTTATAATACCCTTTGTACAAGTACAGCGGGTATAAAAATGCGAGATATTTCCGTACCTAACTGTGCATCATAAACTATTATTAAGGACATTTGTATGCATCTGTAGATATCACAAATTTCATTCATTCATCATTCCTAAAATATCACTTAAATTTCATTTATTTGCTGCCCTAATTCTTTAAAAATGAACTACATATGTACATAGTTTGGTATTATATATATTTTAAGAATTTTGTTTATGGCTTTTAAACAATTGAGGCCTATTTTCATAATATCTCTTCTTCTTACTGAATATCTAAGCTACTTGGTGTCATACTTTTCGGTCACTTGTGGCATTCTTTCAATATTTGTTCACCAATTTAAAATCCCAATTTTTATTGCTCTTTTCCGTTTACAAAGTTTTGCATTTTATTTTTTTTTTTTCAATTCAAATCTCTTTTCGATTTATCGCCGTAAATCGTTCGGAATGAAGGCTTGACTTTGTGTGTTTGTAAATTTACGCAGTTAATAATATATGTGGATAAATGCCATATAGGAAAATCTTAAGTTAAATTTATACATACATAGTTACTTATAAAGTTATTAATAATTTATATTTATCTTAAAATTTTATGAGTTTTGTTTTAAATGAATTTCGACCTCGGTTTTAGAACATCGCTTCGGGTCTGGTTTCAGATTGAACTTTCACATTGGCTTCGGATTCATTCTACATTCTACATGGCGTGACTACAAAAAAGGGCAAATTATTCTTGTTCTTAGAAATTCGCGGGATTTGGATTTCATCTTCAAAACTTGTTTCGATTTCGTTTGTTAATTTTTGAAAATTCGCTTCAGTTTTGGTTTCGTATTTCGAAACATGCAAGTCTCGGCTTTAATATTGCTCTTTGAAATTGGTTTCTGTATAGCTTTAGGTATTATTCGATAAAAATTACGTTGGTTTCTGTAAACGTCAGTTTGGTTTCGGTGTCGGTTTTGCAAACATCCAAATTTTGGACTTAGTTTCGTTCTTTCGGTTTATATTGGACTTTGGTTTTAGTTTCCTTTTTCGGAGATAGCTTAGTAAAATTTTTTGTTGGTTTTTGAATTTAGTATCAATTCTTGGTTTGGCTTTTTTCTTAGAAAGTAAATTTGTTTCAGTAAATTTTGTTCGAATTTTATTCGTCATTATGGATTACCTTAGCGCATATTTCTTGATCGATAATTTTGAACAATTTTGACATTATTTGGGGATATTTTCGGGATTATTAAGCAACTCTTTTGGAATTATTTTAAAACTATTTTGCTGTTTTGTCGGTAGAGTTTCAGTATTGTTTCCACTAGCAGTTTGAGATTTCGGTATTGTTTAAAGGATCATGGTACTAACTCATTTTGCTTCGTTGATTTTCCCTCAGGGTGGATAAATGATGTATATTGGAACGACTTTTCGTCATTCCTAGTAAAATTTGGTTTCGAGACAAACCGGTTGCAGTGTTGTGCCATCATCATTGTCGATTTTCCTACTCTTTTTCGAAAATCGACACTGGAGATGGTACGACGCCGAAACTGGTTTGTCTGGAAAAAACCAAATTTGACAAGGGATGACGGAAGATCGTTCCAATATACATCGATCATGGTACTATTTCGGGATAAGTTTCTTGATTATTTTTGGAATCTTTCGCGAACTTATTGGTGATCGTTTTAGCATTTTCCTCAAAATAATTTCTTGATTTTTACAAGATCATATCGGGACCATTTTTGGATACTTTCGAACTAACGTCGGATCATTTTCATATGGTTTTTAGGATCATGGGACTATTTCGGCACTGCTTCTAGACATTTTCGGCTTATAAGCGATTATATTACGACAATTTGCTATTCGGCAACGTTTCAGTATTTTTTTTTTGGTATCACTTCGGGATTGTTTATGAGTTCATATAAGGACATTTTCATGATTGTTTCATTGAAGTGATCTGGAATTTTGTTTTGTTTGTCTCTTCCGAATCTCATGTTTGAAACCATATAGTCTAACTCTATGGTAGTACTATACTGCTATGGGCAAACGGCCTGTCCCGAGGCATTAAGTCTAGTTGTGAGATAAAAATTTGGAGACGAATATGGGGAAAAAATAATTTAAAGAGAGATGTTGTTGAGTTTGGGAGACAGGAAAAGCGGATAGTTGAAAAAAAAAAAAATGCTTGGAGCGATTTACCTCCGAGGAGGTTAAGGCCGAGCTTCTCTTCACTTTGCGTCGTACTCCTTCTCGTTGTCCCTACAAATTGGGTGGATGGAGCCTACATGTTATACGTCGACTCCGAACGGCACATGCAAGGCAGATGACTTTTCACTGAGAAGCTTTTCATGGCAGAAATACACACTGTTTGACAAATAACTTCAGAAGGCCGACCGCGATTAGAAAAACGTTTTTTAAATTTTTGATGTTACTTTGCCTGGGAATGAACTAAGGACACTCGGTGTGGTAGTCGGAGCATAAACCTTTTCTATGATGAGGCGGTTTACAACTTTCACACCACAATTTTCCTAAAGGGTATTAGTAGGCAAAACCGTCTACCAAAAACACGCATCCACACACATATGTTAAACCATGTTTTTTTCATTTCCTTAACCTTACACATAAAAACCATTAACACATTCAAAGTAAGTTCCCTTTTCCTCTCACTCCCTGTGACAGCATACCAACACATTTCCGTTTGCCATTAACAAACGGAAGCTGTGAAGTTACGATGCAGCCAAATGCCAAAGCACATTGATAATATTTTTAACTGCCATTACTGTTTGTAGGCACAAGAATATGTGGTATGATATGGTAGAACGAGTTAAGGCTAAAGTGGGACTCTTTATATAAATTTCGTTTTCACACATTTGTGTCAACTGGTTTTCTTTTTTTTTTTTTTGCATGCACTCTTCAATAGATACTCGGTAATGGGAAATCTTTCAGTATCTTAAAATACTTTCTATGCAGTAACCAGAATGACTTGCTGCTGTTGGCATGACCTATAACAGTTTTTATGCAACGCTTTCATTGGGTTCTACAACTCTATAGAGAGGCCTGGGTGGGTGTGTATGTGTGTGTGTGTGTATGCGTGCAAAACTCATTCCCTCTTGCGAGTTAGACTTCATTCGCATTTTTCATTTGCACTGTTCGCACTTTTTTAGGGGTTTCGAATTTTTTATGAGTTTGACTTTTTTACGGTCACCTGCTCACTATTGCTTCTTGCACTTGCATTGAATATATATATGTATGTATATACTTTTTTTCAAATACCGGTCGGCCTATTCATTTCGATTAAATAAGATTATGATTTTGAGTTTCAACTTTTAAACATTGCGCAGTGGCAACTTTTATCGAAGGCCTTTGAAAGTTTAAACTTCGTTGACTCTTAAATGATCAAACCAATCGGCTTAGGTTTTTTTTGTTGGGCAATTAAGAAGAAACTTTACTGCGCAGATATAAACAGGTAGGAAGATTTCAAAAACAAAGTCGTAACAACAGATGAATGATTTTTTGTGCAATAATTGCAATGCAGGTTACTTTTTTGGTGTAATTGGAGGCACCGTGGTTTTTGTTATTGTTGAGGTGTGGCCCCTTCAATCAGATGTCTGTTGGGATGGCAAGGTTTATGGGTGTTCAACAGAGACTATTTGTTCAGCATTTCATATACTTCTCCATAAGGGGGAGTACTCCCATCTCATTATGTAGGTAGTGTTCTGGGGACATAAGAAGATAGCCCGTAGCGGTTCTGAGAGCGGTGTTTTGGCAGGCCTGTATTTTCTTCCAGTGTGTAACCTTTAGGCTTGGCGACCATATCGGGGACACGTAGCAAGCAATCGGGCGCCAAAACACTTTGTAAGGGGCAATTAGCGTTTCTTTGTCTTTATCCTAAGTGCTGGCGGTATGAGATTTAAGGATTTTATTACAGATCTGGATTTTAGGTGAAATTGTGATTTCTTGCGTGCCAAAATGTAGATCCAAGTCGAACGTCACACCCAGTATTTTAAGGTGTAAGGCAGTCTGTAGCATTATGCCATCGACGTGTATGTAATAATATAGTCGATATTTGCCGTAAATAAGGTCACAAATGATTCGTGTGGCGAAGAAATTGGGGAGATAAATGAGATAGCTGTTTATTTTACTACAAAGCTAATCGATGTGTGGGCCTGGACCTCTGGTCATAATTATGCTGGGTTGAGATATTACGTTCCCGAATTTCATGGATGCCTGCCGAGCAGACAGATAACTTGCGGCCCACCTTTGGATACTTGGGAGGACAATTCCAAGTCATGCAGTAACGTTCCGTAGTTGACTGTATCAAAAGCTTTAGATAGGTTTAGCGCTACGGAGTCACCATGGTGTTAAGGTAGTGTGCTTGGTTATCATACCAAAGGAAATAGACTCAAGTCCCGGAAACAAACTTTTCAATTACAACAAGTTTTTCTAAGATAGGCCGCACCTTGGAGTGACTTTGAAAACACTCAGAGTGTGTTTCTTCCATAAAAAGCTTCTGGTTTTTCATTGCTGAATGGTTTTCGGCAACCCGTCAGGATCATTTCGGGAAAGCTTCAGGTTTATTTGGGGATACTTCAGGGCTCATTTCTGTATGGTTTTGGGGATCCGGCCAGGAACCCGTCAGCGTCATTTCCGGCCTTTTTCGGGACTATTCCGGGATAATTTGGGAACCCTTCTAAGATCATTTCTGGACGATTATCGGGATACGTCTGGGCTCCTTTCGGGACGATTCCGGGATTAATTGAAGACGCTTATATTTTCTGGATGGTTTGCGGTATCCTTTCGGTATCATTTCGGAACTAAAGATATAGCTAAAATACTTTTTTAACTTTGAATGGAATTTTTCTGTAAATAACTTAGATTTTATTATAATTTATTTTTGATTGTTCGATATAAATCGTTATACCTCTGAATCTATTTGACCTAGTCCAATGATATTTGATATATAGTTCACATGGATCGCGACTACACAATTTTTGAATAGTGGGGTTATTTCTATATCATTTCGGGACTACCTCCAGATCATTTAGTTATTGTTTTCGGGATCATTTCGGGACTATTTCCAGATCATTTGTGGGTTAGTTTCGAGGTTATAACGGGACAGTTTCGGCATCATTTCAAAATAATCTTTAGATAATTTCGGCATCATTGCAGAACTATTTCGGCATCATTTTGGGATAATTTCAGGTCCATTTCGGGTCTATCTACAGATAATTTCAAAATATTTTCGAGATGATTTAGGGACTATTTCTAGATCATCTCCTTAATATTTTTGGGATTATATCGAGAAAATTTCGGGGCTATCTTCAGATCGTTTTAGGATTGTTTTCGGAATTATTTCAGGACTATTTCATGATCATTTCGCACTATATGCAGACCATTTCGCGATTATTTCTGTACTATTTCGGGACGATCTCCAGATAATATTTTGGGATCCTTACCTCTCATATCGGGATCGAATCAGGACTATTTTGGCATAGTTTAGGGATGGTCTTCAAATTGTTTTCGGAATAATTTTGCAATTGTTTCGAAACTGTTCCGGGATTGTTTTAAGAATCATATAGGGAGTATATCGGTGCATTTAGAATACAAACTCACACAAAAAAGAATGTGGATGTGGTATATCTATCAAAATTTACCTTTTGCCAGTGATTTTTTCTAGTTTTGAGGTTAGGGCTGTACCTGAATCCTTAACGACAATCGGATTGGGATTCAACAAGCCATGCCAGATCGGGATACTTTTTTGTGACTGTGTAATGTAAAATAAACAGAGATTTGTATCTGTTTTTGGAGGTTAGAGCCCAACATAAATCCGTTAGGCCAATTCTGATGTATATGATTTGGCGTCCCAAATTGCATGTAAATACATGTGTAGCATTACCATATCGGGATAGTTTTTTTTCTGGATGTCCAATGTAAAACAAACACTACCCAATCGCCAGTGCTTTTGGAGGCGAACGTGAATAGTCCATATATTTCATTTCCTCCTTGCGAACGGGGCCGCGAGTAAAAGATAGCCTCATACATAAAAATAACTGTTCATATGCAATAGTGAACTATTAAAGTTTGTGGACTGTATAATAAAAATGTGAACTGCACAATTCAATTGTCGGTTGAAGACTGTCTAGACAAGCCAAATTTTATTAGTTTCTTTCTCCTTGTTTACATAGTTGCATTTTACAGGGTTGTATTGATAATGTACATTTTCAGGATTATAATTTTATGTAGTATATCTAAAGCTTAGGTATAAAAATGGATACAAACTAGTGAATTAAATAGAACAATTGTAGACCATCAAATTTTGTGAATACTTCGTATATCGATAGACAACGGACGCAAACATACCGCCCTTCTTGAAAGTATCCACTTTCAACAGTCCATAAATAACGGGCATAACTTAACGATGGGACGTTTAAATGTTCCCCTTGATGTTTTGACTGAAACAACTCTTACAAGTTCATCTTTGCCTGGATATGTTTCTACAACTTTGCCTATACTCCATTTGCTTGGTGGCAATGTATCATCTTTGAGGAGCACAATGTCACCACATTGGATATTTTTGAGTTTTTGGCTCCATTTTGGGCGTTGTTGTAATTGACTTATGTATTCTAACGACCATTTTTTCCAAAATTGTTGAACTAATTTTTGTAAATACTGCCAACGGTTTAAACTATTTACCTTGGATTGAGTGTAATTAGTTTCTGGGATAGTCGCCATCGATCTAAGAATTAAAAAATGCCCTGGTGTAAGGGGATCTGGATCACCTTCGAATTTTGTGCAGAGTGGCCGTGAATTCAAACAACACTCTATTTGGCATAAGACCGTGCATGTCTCTTCGAATGTTGTATTAGCATCTTCGAGAACTCTCTTCAAATGGTATTTTGTACTTTTGACCCCTGCCTCCCACATTCCTCCAAAGTGAGGACCAGTTGGGGGAATGAAATGCCATTGAATTTCTTGTTCTGCCATACCTTTAAAAATTTTCTCCTGGTTATGCCTTTCATGTAAAAAATGCCACAATTCCTTCAATTTTTGATTACAGCCTACAAAATTGGTACCGTTATCTGAGTATATGTTCGACGGTTTTCCTCGTCTAGCCACAAATCTACGAAGGGTTGCCAGAAACGATGCAGTTGATAGTTCTGATACCAACTCTAAATGTACTGCCTTTGTCACTAAACAAACAAATATTGTTATCCAACATTTGTAAGTTTTGCTTCCCCTACCCTTCCACGACTTTACGTGTATAGGTCCTGCAAAATCTATGCCTGTATTCACGAAAGCTAATGCTAGTTCCACCCTATATCCAGGTAAGCTACTCATCTGCTGAGAAAATGGTTTATTTCTGAAGCGCATAGATGTGGTACACTTGTATATACATTGCTTGATTATTCGGACCACTCCTGGAATCCAGTACCTTAATCCGAGTACATATTGCAATTGTCGATTACCTGCATGTAAATATTTCTTATGATGATATCTCACTAATAAATGTGTCAACGAACTATCCTTGTTAAGAATTATCGGGTGTTTTTGATCAAACTTTATAACTGCGTTCTCAACCCTTCCACCTACTCGCAACAATTGCTTTTGATCGATAAATGGTGTTAATGCAGATAGACTGTGTTTTACAGGTAGAGATTTTCCAGCTAATAACATCTGAATTTCTGAATGGAACGAATCCTTCTGAGCCTGCCTAACTAAGACATCATGCGCATTATCTAGCTCGTGCACATTTAAAAAGCCTGTTGTTCTGGCTACTTTATTTGTTCTACAGTTTGTTTTGAATCTCAACATGTATGCTGTCACTGACAATAACTTTCCAAAACTTGAAAATCGTTCAAATAAATCATCTGTTGGATTTTCAACGGCATGGCATATGACCATATGTTGCCTTTCTTCTAGATGTGTTTCCTCTGGCGGCTCTGGTGCCACTTCTTCCCACTGATGACATGTTCTCAGTATGTTAGGCCCGTGCCACCAAAGGTCGTTATTTATTAAGTTACAAGCGGTAATACCTCTTGTTGCTAAATCTGCAGTATTATTATGTGAAGAAATATGACGCCAGCTTTCTCGTGGTAATATATTCAAAATGTATGAAGTTCGGTTAGCAATGAATGTTTTCCATCGACGTGGATAATCGCTTAGCCAAGCTAAGACAATAGTTGAATCAGAATACCCGAATATGGGAACCTGATCAACGTCAAGTGCTTCCTTTACTTTTACAACCAGTTTGGTCATGAGCTGTGCAGCGCATAACTCAAGTCTTGGTAATGTTATTTGTTTAATAGGTGCTAACCGGCTTTTGGAGGCAATAAGATTTGTTGACACTAACCCATCTAAATGGCGAACTTTAATATAAACTGCGGCCGCATACGCTACCTCTGACGCATCTGCAAAGCAATGAAGTTCTACCAACTCACCGTTTGTAACTGTAATCCATCTTGGAATTCTCATTTTCGAAATGTCATTGATGCCACTCCTCAACTCGTACCATCGTGTGACCACATCATTAGGCAACTTCTCATCCCAATCAATGCCCCTCAACCATAACTGCTGCATTAAAAGTTTTAAAGAAATAACCACTGGTGCTAACCATCCTAATGGATCAAATACTTTCGAAATATCTGATAAAACTGTTCGTTTGGTAATTTGCTGTTGTATTTCGTTTAGAGTTACCTTATATTTGAAGGAATCACACGTTGTGTCCCATAACAATCCTAAGGTTTTGACTATCTGCGTATCATCGATAATCGTTTCCGCTGACATTTCTGTATCATTTGCATCGATCGTGGACATAAATTCTGATGAGTTCGAACACCACTTGCGTAAATGGAATCCTGCTTGAGTAAGTAGATCACATAACTCGATTTTTAACTGCACAGCCGACTCTACATCTTCGAAACACCAGATGAAATCATCTACATAAAACCCGTCTAGAATTGCTTTACTTGCTCTGGGAAATAAGGCCGAATTTTCAATTCCTATTTGCTTGAGTGTCCTTGTTGCTAAAAAGGGTGCACATGCAGTGCCGTACGTAACTGTTTTTAGCTCATATGCCTTTACTTCATCTTCACTAGTTTCCCTCCATAAAACTCGCTGATTGCTTCTGTCGCTCTTGTTGACCAAAATCTGTCTGTACATTTTTTCTATATCACCTGTCAACCCTACCTTAAACTTGCGAAATTGAATCAATAAGAAAAATAAATCTTTTTGAACCGTGGGTCCTATGAGTAGTTGATCATTCAGTGACTTCCCATTTGATGACTTACAAGATGTATCAAAGACTACCCTGAGTTTTGTAGTTGTACTTTCTGGTTTCAACACGGCGTGATGTGGGAGATAATACTCGACCTGTGCCTTTTCATCTACCACTTCTTCCATATGATTCATCATTTTGTATTCATGCATAAATTGTTTGTAACTATGTGCTAATATTTCATCTTTATTAAATCTCCTTTCCATTAAGCATAATCGATTCCATGCTGCTAACCTTGAATCGCCAAATTCTAATTTTTCTTCCCTGAGAGGCAGCCGAACTACATATCTACCATCTTTTGCGCGTGTAACATACTTTATGTAATGATCTTCTGCTTGTTGTTCCTCAACTGTCAGAACCTGTGTCAGTGGCTGTACTTCTTCGACTTCCCAAAACCTTTGTAATTGATTAGTTGCATCAAGTGATGCAGTACCCACAAAAATATGAAATGATTGACTCGACTCTATTTTGCCAAGTATCACCCAACCAAATATTGTTTCAACCGCTGAAGGTGAACCACTTGGATGAACTAGTTTTCCCGACAGTACACATGCTGAAAACACATCCGCACCTAAAATTATGTCTATTCCGTTTGGTGTGTCATAATTGTTATCGGCCAGTTCGAGATGGCGAAACTAGTTTAGTTTCTTATTTTGTACTTTTTTTCCTGGTAAATTTCGAGTCAAATTTGGGAGACACAGTGCGCTAGTCTCAATATTGTGATTCCCCTTTGGAAAATTTATGCTTAGTTTTACTTCACCCTTACAACGGCTATTAACCCCTCTACCTATACCATGAATCGTTGTATTATTGAAGCTTCTCTTCAACCCCAACCGCTGCATGCAAGCTTCTCGTATGAGCGACACCTGTGCTCCTGAATCAAGTAACGCTCGACAGGTTTGATAATGACCATTGATATCTAATACCCTTATTATGTCCGTAGGTAGCAGTGTTATATATTCGTTTTGTATATTTGATAAATTTATTGATACTGACTCTGTTTGTCTTTGCGGATAATTGCTTTCATTCGACTTATCTTGCATTACATGCAATAATGAATTATGTTTCTTGTTGCAAACTTTACACAACGATGATGTGCAATTAACGGCTCGGTGATTGTCCTTGAGACAACTAAAGCATAGCCCCACATCGCGCACTACTTGAATCCTCTCCTCTACTGGTTTTCTTTTAAATTGGTCGCATTGATATATTGAATGATTTTCTGCACATACTGGACATTGTTTTACTTGAGAAACGTATATTTTCGATGCCTGCGTCTGGCGATTAAAATAGCTTAGAGGGGTTAACGATTTACCTGAACCTTTATTTGACTGTATATTTTCTAATTCGGTAACGCGTTGCTCTAAAAATATCATTAAATGTACAAACTTACTTTCATTTTCTGTGCTTCTGCTCCTATACCACAGCATTGGTGTTTCAGAATCTATTTTTTTTTCAAATAAGTACAACAAAAGTGTGTCCCACTGATCCACTGCCTCACCTAATGCTTTTAACGCATTGATACTTTCGTTAGAATCATTGTACAGACGCTTAATCTCATTCAATGTTGGTGCTTTAATTGGTTGCTGATCAAGTAACAGACTTACATATGCTTTCTTCACCTTATCACCCTCATTATATTTTTTATATAGCAATCCCCATGCTACCGAGTAATTCTCATTTGTGGGCTTCAAATGCCTCACTATTGATAATGCCTCCCCTTTCAACTTTGTCAACAAATACTCGAACTTTTCTATGTTTGCTAAACTTGATTTGTTATGAACCATTACCTCAAACAAATCGCGAAAGTGTATCCAGTTTATGTACGTTCCGTCAAACTCTGGAATTTGTATACGAGGAAGCCGGACTTCTTGTTGCCTGGTGTTCAATTACCTAGAAACATACATATATATATATGTTGCGATTCTAACTTGAAATGTACTAATGTCCCAAATGAATATAATGACTGATGCTTCTCTCTCAATACGTTTTTTTTTTTTTTTGATACAATGTTTTATGCTACTAATTGAATAACATATTTGAACTGAATTCAAGAAAGACTTATTGTAGACATCTTACATGTATGAATGTTATACTCAACCAGTTCTGATTTGAAATGTACTGATGTACCGAATATGTTATGCTTCTATCTCAAAATGTTGTCTCTCTGACTCAATGTTAGGTTTAACGACTTTTGTGCGTTCTGGTTTCAATTTGCAATGTTTCTATGACTCTGCTGAATATGATATGCTACTCAACTCAAAAATGTATGTTATGCTTCTATCTCAAAATGTTGTCTCTCTGACTCTCAATGTTAAGTTTACAGACTTTTGTGTGTTCCGTTTTCAATTTTGAAATGTTTCCATTGACTCCTGACTCTACTGAATATGTTATGTTACTCAAATCAACTGCTAACTATGTTTCATGAAATATTTACGATATGCTTCTGTCTCACAATATCGTTTCTCTGAATGCTTTATAGCTAAACGTACGTTACGTTTTGATTTGAAATGTTTACATCGAATCTTACTCTAACGACTGTTATGTATCGAATCTATTTATGTTAAGTTCTGAATACGACTGTTAAATATGTAGTTTTTTTTTTCTTTTTGTACAATATTTTAAATTCCTCATGCAATGACATTTAACTTAATTTCCAGAATTACTTATTGTATCCTACTTACATACATTAATGTTATAACTCCACACGCCTCTGTATGATAAGACGACCCTTTGTGTATGTATGTATCATCTGTTCATTGCTGGGGTACTCTGCTGGCATGTTCCGACTTGTTCATTGATGCTGCTTCCTCTTTACGTGACGACTAGGCCTTTATTTAGAACCACTTATTGAATTATATCCACTGCTGCAGTTGGTGTTTCAAACTTTTCAAGGCACGTAAATATTTATGCACTATGCACTTTCGCTTCACGTGTATGTACCTATGTCCCTGCATAACATATATGCTTGCTGTTATGTATATATATATGTATGTGTCATGTACGATTGTACGAACACCTTTCTGTTTATGCACGTTTAACTTCGCTTCAACGCTGTTTCTGCCGCAAATTGGCTTTTTTATACTCAGTTGAGCAGAGCTCACAGAGTATATTAAGTTTGATTGGATAACGGTTGGTTGTACATATATAAAGGAATCGAGATAGATATAGACTTCCATATATCAAAATAATCAGGATCCAGAAAAAATTTGATTGAGCCATGTCCGTCCGTCCGTCCGTCCGTCCGTCCGTCCGCCCGTTAACACGATAACTTGAGTAAATTTTGAGGTATCTTGATGAAATTTGGTATGTAGGTTTCTGAGCACTCATCTCAGATCGCTATTTAAAATGAACGATATCGGACTATAACCACGCCCACTTTTTCGATATCGAAAATTTCGAAAAACCGAAAAAATGCGATAATTCATTGCCAAAGGCGGTTAAAGCGATGAAACTTGGTAGATGGGTTGACATTATGACGCAGAATAGAAAATTAGTAAGATTTTGGACAATGGGCGTGGCACCGCCCACTTTTACAAGAAGGTAATTTAAAAGTTTTGCAAGCTGTAATTTGGCAGTCGTTGAAGATATCATGATGAAATTTGGCAGGAACGTTACTACTATTACTTTATATGTGCTAAATAAAAATTAGCAAAATTGGATGAAGAACACGCCCACTTTTTTAAAAAAAATTTTTTTAAATTCAAATTTTAACAAAAAATTTAATATCTTTACTGTATATAAGTAAATTAAGTCAAAATTCAACTCCAGTAATGATATGATGCAACAAAATACAAAAATAAAAGAAAATTTCAAAATGGGCGTGGCTCCGCCCATTTTCATTTAGTGTGTCTAGAATACTTTTAATGCCATAAGTGGAACAAAAATTTACCAATCCTTTTGAAATTTGGTAGGAGCATAGATTCTATGACGCTAACTGTTCTCTGTGAAAATGGGTGAAATCGGTGGAAGCCACGCCCAGTTTTTATACACAGTCCTCCGTCTGTCCTTCCGCTCGGCCGTTAACACAATAACTTGAGCAAAAACCAATATATCTTTACTAAACTTAGCCCACGTACTTATCTGAACTCACTTTATCTTGGTATAAAAAATGGCCGAAATCCGACCATAACCACGCCCACTTTTTCGATATCGAAAATTACGAAAAATTAAAAAAATGCCATAATTCTATACCAAATACGAAAAAAGGGATGAAGCATGGTAACTGGATTGGTTTATTGACGCAAAATATAACTTTGGAAAAAACTTTGTAAAATGGGTGTGACACCTACCATATTAAGTAGAAGAAAATGAAAAAGATCTACAAGGCGAAATCAACAGCCCTTGGAATCTTGGCAGGAATACTGTTAGTGTTATTGAATATATAAATAAATTAGCAGTACCCGACAGATGACTTTCTGGATCACCTGATCTACATTTGGTCGATATCGCGAGAACGCCTTCACATATATGAAAGAGTCTTTATTCAAGATCTTTCGGGTTGTCAGGATTTCTGTATTCCGATTAAATAAAAACGCTGCCGATTTATGCACATTAGCACATTATAACTAACAATTCATGTTTATTAAAGTTTAAAGTTAAATATATGAAAATATGTGTGTTTAAATGAAATTGATTAAATAGTTTAATTTAGTGAAAGTAAAATGAGTATTAGAATGATTTCTCTGCCCGTTGCCGAACCGACGTTGTTCACGGCGCGTTGTTCAAATCTAAACTGCTCTTTTGTCGCTGACATTGAGTAAGGGTTGCCAATTGATTATTATTCCGTTCATGTGCAGAGATGATGTATTTCGTAGGATTAATTACTAAGGTAGGGTCAGCCTAACCGTTGTATTATATTGACCATAGATTAGGTTGCCTTTATATTATATTGCTCGTATACTTAGGATGACCTTACATTCGGCCAATCCTGATTACTGGAGTCGCCCTCGGCTCCGTCGTCGTCGTCGTCAAAACCATCAAAATTGGGTAAACTACACCATGGCTTCAACTTATCTGATGCAAAAATTGAAGTATAATGTCGTTGCTTACGTTTTGATCCAGGTATGTCTTCAATGAGATACCGGTCTTTACCTATAACCTTTGTTATCAAAAACGGCCCTTTGTACAGTGGCTCCAATTTGCGAGAACCACCAGTGCTCACCTGTTCATTTTCGGCGAGAACAAGATCGCCGACGTTGTACTGTGTTGGTTTACGATGTATTTCGTCGAATTTAGATTTTGCTTTCTCTCTTTGCTGATTTATTCGATGCACGGCATCTGTTTGTATCTCTTTCATCTCGTCGTTGTTGATAGTTTTATCTTCATGTAATGCTAATATCAATTTGTTTTGTAAAATATCTCTAGGCTTATAACTGAATAAAAGTTCTTGGGGTGTTCGCTGTGTTGTTTTATTCTTCATGGTGTTAATAGCCCACTGTATACTTTGAATTTGTTCATCCCAGTTTTTGTCGTTTTCAGTTGATGGAAGTAACATACCCATAATAGTTCGATTTGTTCGCTCGGCATGTCCATTTGCCCGTGGAGTTCGAACTGCGTTTAAAATCTGCTTGATGTCGTGATTGTTACAATAATTCTTAAAGTCATTTGATGTGAATGCTGTCCCTCGATCTGTTACGATACGTGTAGGCACTCCAAAATAACTGCTCACCTCATTCAATAGTGTCAATACATGTCGGGTTGCAGTACTCTTAACTGCTCGTACTACCGTATATTTTGTAAATGAATCCACTAAAACTATAATATGTTCGTTTCCTTTTTTACTACGTGGAAAAGGTCCAAGATAATCAATATGTATTGTTTTAAATGGTACAGGATCGATTTCATCGTAAAGGTACGCCCCTTCTGTTTTACCACCCCGCTGCTTATTGTACGCACACTCGACGCATGATTGTATAAAAGATTTAATGAAATTTCGCATACGTGGAAACCAAAAGTATTTCTGTGTTTCTTCTAAAGTTTTCTCCGTGCTAAGGTGTTTAACTTTCTCATGTACGCTAGCTATAATTTTGTAACGCATTGATTTTGGTACTAACCATAATTTATCACCTTTCTGTTTTCGGTAAACCCGCCCATTTTCGAGCTTATATTCTTCATTTGTAATTTTATCACCGCTTTCTAATTTCTCAATAATAGAACGAATATTATTGTCTTGCTGTTGCATACTGTACATCCAATCTCCCATTTCTATTGTTGTTTTTGAAATTTTTAAAGATGCTGTATCTATATCTACGCTTTTTTCGTTTGGTGTTCTGCTTAGGAAATCAACATGTTCCATCATCTTGCCTGGTCGATGTTCTAACTTAACAATAAAGTCCTGGATACGTAGCCACCAACGTGCAATTCTTGGTATCAACTCACGCTTCTGCATCGCTGTAGTAACTGCATTACAATCCGTCACCACTACAATTTCTTTACCTTGTACGTAATATCTACGACTACTAACCACTGCTAAAACTTCGAGTTCATAGCTGTGAAAACTACGTTCGCTATCTGTTGTGGATCTGCTATAATACGCAACTGGTTTCCAGTCACTGCCTTCCCGCTGTAAGAGCACACCTGCAATGCCAACAGAACTGGCATCAGTATGTATTTGATGATCTGCTTCAACGCGATAACCTGCCATCACCGGCTTCGATGTTAACGCTGTCTTCAACATCAAAAATGCTTTCTCTTGCCTATCAGTCCATATAAACTGTTGATCTTTGCGTAATAATTCACGCAACGGCTCGCTTATAATCGAGTACCCTGGCACGAAGCGTCTAAAATATCCACTAAGACCTAGAAAACGTCTTATATCGGTTACGGATTTTGGCACTGAAAAATTATTTACAGCCGCCGTCTTTATATTGCCTGGACTTACACCACCGGGGTGAAGTTCATGTCCTAAAAATTCTATTGTCTGCTTCATAAATTCGCATTTGTTGATATTTAAAGTGAGATTAAGTTGGCGTAAAGCTTCAAATACTCTAGTCAACTTTTCGTACATCTCGGATATATTGTTACTACCAACCAATATATCATCCATATAGTGAATCATGTCACCAGGTTGAGTCCTATCTTTAATGTTTTGCATTAAACGCTGGAATACCGCCGGCGCATTTCTAAGCCCGAATGGCATTCGCTTAAATTCAAATAAACCGTCTGTTGTTATGAACGCAGTGTATTTTCGACACTCTTCTTCGATTGGTACCTGATAGTAACCACTATTTAAATCTAAGACTGAAAAATATTTGTATCTCAAGGCTTCGCTCAGCCTTTCTTCTATGTTTTTGTAGGGTAAATTTCTTTAGTTGTAAACTGGTTTAGTCGCCTGTAGTCAACGCAGAGGCGTTCACCGCCGTTTTTCTTCTTAACCAAAATAATTGGACTTGCGTATTCTGATTTCGATGGGCTAATTATGTCGCATGACAAAAGCTCATTAATCATTTCTGTTACAAGATGCTTTTTCGGCTCAGGAACCCTGTATGGTTTTTGAGCAATCGGTGTATTCGTTGTCAGTTCAATTCTCATTTTCGTCGCATTAGTTAAGCCAATGTCACAAAGCTTTTCTGCAAAAACGTCCCTATTATCTTCCAATAACGCTTGCAAATTTGAATTCACGTCGTCTATACTACAATTAATGTTACTAAAACTCGTTACTGGTTTTTCCACGACTACCTTTTTCACCTGCGTAGAAAATGTAAAGTTGTCCGCTTTTATTTCTGCTACCATGCCGTCATTTCTAAAAATATCATTTACAATGACTGGTTTTTGACAAAAATTTGTTGATTCTTGTAACTGAGAACGCTTAACAACAACTGCTTTTTTTCCGCAATTTTCTGCTTCATTATTTGGATGAAGTTTATTACAGTCTTTACATTTACGATTCTGTTTCGATTTCGGACAATTTCGCGCGATATGTCCACCTTCTTTGCAATTGTAACACGTTACGCTTTTCGTTTCGACCGCGCTTCGATTCATATCTTTAGAACTTTCTTTATTGCGATTGTTTACGTACTCGTTTTTAAACTGTTTTGTTACCGACATATTTTGTATATAATCTTCAATTGTTTCGCGCATATCTTTAAGAGAATTAAACTTAATTGGAGCTATTGCTATTTGCAACTCGCGATGCTTTAAACCGTCGCGAATGTATTTTATAATTGTACTTTCAGTCAAGCCATACCGTCGGCCTAGTCCGCTCATTCGAAAACAATATTCATTAAATTTTTCGTTTTGCATTCGCGTTGAACTTGCCATTTTATAATGAATTTGTGCGTCATTCAATTCAAAACTAAATTCACTTTTTAACGCACTTGCCAAATCAGGCCAATTGGAATAAAATGTTGGTGCAGCATCTAACCACATTCGTGCAGCACCTTTTAATTTACTGTACACTGCCAAAAGTAAACATTTCTCATCCCATTCGTATGCACTTATTGCACTGTCCACCCTATTAACAAATTGTGTCACTGTTAGAGAGCTTTCGTTCGTTGGGTTAAATTCTGGTATTGTCTCAGCAATTTCTTTTACACTGGCATTTCTGCCCACCACTCTTATTGAACTTTGGGGTGACACAACTATACGCTCTTCATTTACACTAGAGCCACTACCATTCACTTCTTGTGCATTTGTATGTTGACTTGGAACCAAACTTTGTATTTTTGTCATCATAATTTCCATCATTGCTCTTAAATCATTTACTTGCGTTTGTAAATTTGATTCAGAATTCTCGATTTGGATTTCATCACTACCTAAGAAATCACACAATCGTAACACTAATTCAGCTTTTGTTCCCGTAGTTGAAAGATCATTATTACGCAGCTGCTCTTTCAGCTCGTCTACTTTCAATGTTGACACTTTTATTTTCATTTTGCTATTTTGTTTACTTCTTTTAAAACGAGTATTCTAATTAGAATTTGTTTACTTATTTGTTTTGCTTCACTCGTCCTTTTGTTCGAGTTTTACGACACGTTGTCTCTTTTGTCTATTTACATTTTCATACACACGAATGGTCGTGTAAGCGAGATCGACACTTTGAAATTATTACAACAATAACATTAACGACCATTGTCGTATTCTTTACTCGTTCACTCGCACGCTCTACACGCAGACCGCAGAGTTAATAAAAAAAATCTTGTATTTATTACTTCAAATACAAAGCTCTGATTTCTATTTTCTATGTTCATCAACCGTTCGTACATTCGTACGCCCGATAACTATACTTTGCCACAGTTATATTCGTACGCATATAATTCACAATTTCTGCTTTCTTGCTTTTGCCTTTTTTTTCCCGCAAACCGCTCGTCCATTCGTACGCGCGATAGGCAACAAATTTTGGGCAACAACTACAACACGCAATTTGAAATCAACCACCGAAATTCACTTGCTCTGTCTTACTTTGTATGTATCACCGACCGATCGTCCATTCGTACGCGCGACAGGCAACACAACAACAATTACAACATGCAATTTGTACACAAACGGATTTTCGTTGTTTCTTTGCTTGCAACTTACGATTTATAGCAACGCTCTATGACACGTAAAAAAAACATGACAATATCGTATGCAATTCAAATACTTTCCGTTGATACTGCTTTATCGATAATGCTTTACCGACGCTCGTCCATTCGTACGCTCGTAGGCAAACACAACAACAAAACATATGTATGTACATCAACTTTCGATTTGTGTCTTATGTACAGACTTTGAACATGTCTACACTTGTCAGAATGTTGCATGTATTCTGATGCAATCTTCCTGAAACGAACGAATCTTCTCAAGAATTCGTTGTTTTACACACAATCATATTTTTGTTCTATTATATTTCAATATAATTCACACTGTCACTGTGAGGCTATGCGGAGCATCTCACTTCTGAACTGAAAGAGTCTTTATTCAAGATCTTTCGGGTTGTCAGGATTTCTGTATTCCGATTAAATAAAAACGCTGCCGATTTATGCACATTAGCACATTATAACTAACAATTCATGTTTATTAAAGTTTAAAGTTAAATATATGAAAATATGTGTGTTTAAATGAAATTGATTAAATAGTTTAATTTAGTGAAAGTAAAATGAGTATTAGAATGATTTCTCTGCCCGTTGCCGAACCGACGTTGTTCACGGCGCGTTGTTCAAATCTAAACTGCTCTTTTGTCGCTGACATTGAGTAAGGGTTGCCAATTGATTATTATTCCGTTCATGTGCAGAGATGATGTATTTCGTAGGATTAATTACTAAGGTAGGGTCAGCCTAACCGTTGTATTATATTGACCATAGATTAGGTTGCCTTTATATTATATTGCTCGTATACTTAGGATGACCTTACATATACATCTAAGGGCCACTCGCTTTTAAAACCCTCATCAATACCTTTAATTTGATATCCATATCGTACAAACACATTCTAGAGTCACCCCTGGCCCACCCTAATGGCGATATCTCGAAAAGGCGTCCACCTATAGACCTAATGTCCACTCCCTCTTAAAATGCTCAGTAACACCTTTCCTTTGATACCCATATCGTACAAACATTCTAGAGTCACCCCTGGCCCACCCTAATGGCGATATCTCGAAAAGGCGTCCACCTATAGACCTAATGCCCACTCCCTCTTAAAATGCTCAGTAACACCTTTCGTTTGATACCCATATCGTACAAACATTCTAGAGTCACCCCTGGCCCACCCTAATGGCGATATCTCGAAAAGGCGTCCACCTATAGACCTAATGCCCACTCCCTCTTAAAATGCTCAGTAACACCTTTCGTTTGATACCCATATCGTACAAACATTCTAGAGTCACCCTTGGTCAACCTTTATGGCGATATCTCGAAAAGGCGTCCACCTATAGAACTGAGGATTACTCCCTTTTAAAATACTCATTACCACCTTTCATTTGATACCCATATCGTACAAACACATTCTAGAGTCACCCTGGCCCACCCTAATGGCGATATCTCGAAAAGGCACCCACCTATAGACCTAATGCCCACTTTCTCTTAAAATGCTCAGTAACACCTTTCGTTTGATACCCATATCGTACAAACATTCTAGAGTCACCCCTGGCCCACCCTAATGGCGATATCTCGAAAAGGCGTCCACCTATAGACCTAGTGCCCACTCCCTCTTAAAATGCTCAGTAACACCTTTCGTTTGATACCCATATCGTAAAAACTAGCCATATCGTGGAACTAGCAATAACAAAATATATATTAATGATGCACTCACGGGTTTTAATCGAGCTTTGTTTACGGCAGCATATAAATTAAAGAAAGAGAAACACTACAAATATTTATGGTTAGGGAAATCGAGCTTCCTATTAAAAAGAGCAGAAAATGAGAGGGTTAACAACATCAGAACTTTTGAAGACATAAAATTTATTGTTGATTAGCTACTCTGTAGCTATACTCTTTGTTCTTTTTTTCTTCATTTATTTTTCTTCGATGTTTGTTGACGTTCTGATTGATGATAACCTAATCATCGCTAGCAAAAATTTTTTTCATAAAGCGCCCTCAGTAGGTTCTAACGATATAAAAGTTGTGCATCAGAATATACGTAGCCTTAGGCAGAATTTTGATTTATTTTTAAGTCATATCGATGCATTAGGTTGCCTACCAGATATTATATTTTTAACGGAAATTTGGATATATTCTTATGAAGTAAGTGACTACAGCATACCTCATTTCAATTTTTATGCCAATGCGAATGATAGATACAGTGCGGGAGGTGTTGGAGCCTTTGTGCGCGATACTTATGAGTGTACCTCAGTAAGTAAAAATCTTTATAGTGCTGATATGCTACAACTTTCTCTTAATATAAAAGGCGAACAATTTGTTTTCCTAGGGGTATACAGACTACAATCTGTTCCTATTTCTGTATTTATTCAAGAATACTCCAGTTTCGTGCTGTGTGAAGAAACTACAAACTTTTTCATACTGGGTGATTTTAATTTAGACCTTTTGCATCACTGTAATACAACTGACGATTATTTGGCCTTGATGGCTGGAAATGGTTATACTTCCTATATTAATAAGCCGACGCGCTTAAGTTCGGGTACGTGTATTGATCATATTTTTTGCCGCTTTAATGCCGTACCATATAGATATTGTAATAGTTTTAACATTGACTTGCAAGTAACTGATCACACGATGACGGGTTTGCAAATATTTGGAATTGTTTTCGACAAACCAAAAGCAAATCGCGTTCAGAAATCATATACCAAAGTTAATTTCCCTATGCTGAACCATAAGCTATGTTTCGAAAGTTGGTCGAATGTCCTCGCTGAAAATGACATATCAGTAGCTTTTTACATATTTTTAGATACCTTAAACGCGCACATTCTCAACTCTTCGTATACTGTAAATGATCGTATTTCCAATTTAATTTTAAAAAAGATATATTTTAATGTGGTTGATATACTGATATACTTATTCAACACCAGCATTACTCAGGGTATTTTTCCCGATGGTTTGAAATGTGCGATTGTAATTCCGATTTTGAAAAAAGGGGATAAAAAAGATGTTAATAATTACAGACCTATTTCACTACTCTCGGCCATATCTAAAGTTTTTGAAAAGGCTGTTAAAACCAGAATTGTTAATTTTCTAAATAAAGCGAGCTTTTTTAGCTCCATGCAGTTTGGCTTTCGTTCTGACCTTTCAACAAAAGACGCTTTGCTAGATTTTTGCACCAACGTCTACAAAGCTCTGGATGAAAAAAGAAGTTGTGCTGCTCTCTTTGTGGACATAACAAAAGCTTTTGATATGGTCGATAGGGGTGTACTATTGGATAAACTATATAGTGCAGGATTCCGCGGTGTTATGCATAAGTGGCTTAAATCGTATATATCGGGCAGAACACAAAAAGTTAAAGTAGAATGTAGCTACAGTAGATTACAGCTTGTTAATCTGGGTGTTCCCCAAGGCTCAGTGCTTGGTCCAATATTGTTCTTGGTCTATATTAATTCAATATTTAAGCTTCCATTGAGAGGCAAGGCCACTGCCTTTGCAGACGATCTTGCAATTGCGTACAGTACACCGAATTACTTTGAATTAATATGTGACATTAACCATGATATACATTTGTTACGAACCTGGTTCGCTTCACACAAACTGATTGTAAGTAGTAAAACTAGACTTATGTATTTCAGTCATGTTCTCAAAGAACAACCAAGTTATGATGTCATATTTCACTCCGCAGTGTGCTCTCGCTTTAACATGCACCATATATCGTGCACTCAAAGTGACGCGATGAGATCTTTTGATTGTAATAGAAACTGTAGTGAGAGCTGCTTCAGGGTTGAAGTTGTTGAGAATTTCAAGTACCTAGGAATTATAATAGACAACCGCTTGAGTTGGTCTGAGCACATTAATGCACTAAAAAAATACTTTCTATATACCACTCGTCACTTTTATCGTCTGAAAAAGTTATGTTCAATATCCACTTTAAAAACAGTTTACTACGGAATATTTCAATCTAAACTGCAATATGGTATCACATGCTGGGGCGGCGTTTCGGCCAATAAGCTGTCAGCAGTGGTAACAATTCAAAAGGGGATTATAAGGCGAATCTGTAGTGCAAACTATAGGTCTCACTCTATGCTATATTTTAGGAAACTAGATATATTTCCGTGTCGACATCTCTATCTTTACAAAGTTTTAAAAACATTCTTTATACGGTGTGGCTACCTGGAAAGCTTTCCTTCGGAAGTCTACAACTTACGAAGAAATCTACTTCCGATGGTACAAATTCCGCATACTAGGACGTCGCACTTTAGAAGTTTTTACACATACACGTCGTGCAAATTTTTCAACTCCCTTCCTGCCACTGTACAGGTAATAAGAAATGTCAACTTATTTAAAAAAAAGTTAAGCTGTATCTTTTTGGTTATAATCACTTTGAATTAGAAACGATGCTGAGGATGACCCTATAAACCGTACATACCTTAGGAAGCTGCAAATATTTAGTATTGATTCTCTTTCATATCTTTGATGATTTAATTTAATGTATAACTTAAACTCTTTATGAAATTTTTATTTTTGTACACCCCACACAAAACAATATACCAAAGCTAGGACTGGCATTTAGAACTATGTTAAACTTTAATATAAAAAATGCCATATACTTTTCCTATGCTGCATAGTAATTTGAAATTATTTAATGCAATATTGTAATCTTAGGTTAATAAGTATGCATCTGGAAAATGTTTAATAAAATACAATACAATACAATACAATACAATACAAATACATTCTAGAGTCACCCTTGGTCCACCTTTATGGCGATATCTCGAAAAGGCGTCCACCTATAGAACTAAGGATTGCTCCCTTTTAAAATACTCATTACCACCTTTCATTTGATACCCATATCGTACAAACACATTCCAGAGTCACCCCTGGCCCACCCTAATGGCGATATCTCGAAAAGGCGTCCACCTATGGACCTAATGCCCACTCCCTCTTAAAACGCTCAGTAACACCTTTCATTTGATTCCCATATCGTACAACTAGAGACACCCCTGGTCCACCTTTATGGCGATATCTCGAAACGGCGTCCACCTAGGGAACTAACGATCACTCCTTTTCAAAATACTCATTAACAGCTTTCATTTGATACCCATATCGTACAAACATATTCTAGAGTCACCCCTGGTCCACCTTTATGGGGATTTCTCGAAAAGGCGTTCACCTATAGAACTAAAGCCCATTCCCTTTTAAAATACTCATTATCACCTTTCATTTGATACCCATATCGTACAAACACATTCTAGAGTCAGCCCTGGTCCACCTTTATGGCGATATCCCTAAATGGCGTCCATCCATAGAACTATGGCCTACTCTCTCTTAAAATACTCTTTAATACCTTCCATTTGATACACATGTCATACAACCACATTCCAGGGTTACGCTAGGTTCATTTTCCTACATGGTGATTTTCCTTATTTTGTCTCCATAGCTCTCAACTGAGTATGTAATGTTCGGTTACACCCGAACTTAGCCTTCCTTACTTGTTTCTATTTCAAGTTATATGTATTTTCCACCAATATGTACATATGTAAATTAAATCACTTAGATAGGACTGTACATACATGCATTTTTATGCACTCAATACATTATTCATATAAACGTCTAATCTTGTTTAACCAATGTATTTTCTGCAAATTTTCTTGCAAATTCCATTCAATGCTTTGAATATGTTTGTAAATTCACTGCACTAAATTGTTATACAATAATTGGCACTGATTTTGCTAAATTTTCGACCGACATTCGGCTCGATGGACCAAATTTTATGTTCATATGCAATAGTGAACTATTAAAGTTTGTGGACTGTATAATAAAAATGTGAACTGCACAATTCAATTGTCGGTTGAAGACTGTCTAGACAAGCCAAATTTTATTAGTTTCTTTCTCCTTGTTTACATAGTTGCATTTTACAGGGTTGTATTGATAATGTAAATTTTCAGGATTATAATTTTATGTAGTGGGTATAAAAATGGATACAAACTAGTGAATTAAATAGAACAATTGCAGACCATCAAATTTTGTGAATACTTCGTATATCGATAGACAACGGACGCAAACAATAACCGTTGAAAAAGAAGCTTGCAACACATGTCTTTCATAGAGCTTTTTTCTTTCGCATGATTGCAAAATTATTATTATTATTATTGAAGCGAACTACTACAAAAAATACGATGAACGCATTGATGAGAAAAAAATTTATATGAATCATGTAACCACTGCTTGTGTGAAAGTTATGGCGCACCATGGTTGTAACCATTCACGCATGGCTCGTAAAATTGTTAAAAGTGAGAAAACTAAAAAAATATGTCAAAGGCTCAGGGCGAATATGCGGCAAATTGAAATTGCGTTACGTTGCATGCACACAGTTGCGAATCTACTTTCTTGCACATGCGTGTGGATATGTGTTGTTGTGTATAAAAATAGTAGTCACGCCCCAAAAATATTACTAATGAGTAGGATGTGGCTGGTGTCATGACAATGCTTTGCCCAGTTCAATAGGCGCGAAGACACATGTATTGCCATAAAAGCCTTTTGACGGAGGCCCAGGGCAACTAGTTTCAACACGACCACATGAAAGCTGCTAGGTTAGGTTGAACTGGCCGATCCATGAGCACCTCGCATTGACTGAAAGAAACCGTAGTGTTACCAGAAGTTTGTTTTCCGAACAAACTTACAAACCCTATCAAAAACAAAGACTTATGTTGTAAATAATTTCGTGCTATTGGCAAATACTTGAAGCTTGGAAGAAACTAGGCTACTTGCCCATTCTAGTTCTCACAGCCGTGTTACTCATAATACCCAAATCGATATTGGGACAAAGTAACGCATGATTCCTTGGGAATTGTGATATGGCTCCAAATCCAGGTTTGATAACAGAATTCGCAAGCAGCCGATATTATGCACCAGCGCGACACGGGATTTTTCCCGATCAAAGACTGTAGTTTCAGTGTATAAAATAAATACAAGGTGCGACATTCAAGACGTTCCTCTTTTAATTTTTGTTACAAATTGGTAATAAATAAGATACATTTTTGCTAAGAAGCTTTTTGTGGCAGAAAACACCCGGAATTATTGCGAAAGGCGGTCCCACTTAGAAAAAATTGTTTTGAAAGATTTTGATATTGATTTTCCTTGCCCTTGATGTGGTAGGCAAGCAGACTACCGCCACAACACGGTAATCTCATATAATTTGCAGCAGCTCCTTGAAGCTGCACTGTCCAGACTGTTTTACTTCGGCCAGATATTGTACTCAACCTCAGCCCAGGAAAGTGGTTTGGCTGCATTAGTCAAGTTTTCTACATTAAAGCCCTAATTGAACTCAATCTTCCATACAAAATACAAATTCTTAATCATTGTGGATAAAATATTTGTGATATCTTATCTGTCAACTGCCTTACAGGATGTTCAATATGGATACTTTTTAGCATTTGGCAGGGTGTTCAATATGGCGGCGCATAGGACAGGCTATCTGCAGCTGGTGATATAAAGAGATATAGAATGAGACAGCGATAGTCAATTAAAAATCAGGAGATCCATTCTGTTTGTAATTCTGACGTATATGCAGAAGTTAACACACTTGTTTTATCCACAATGTTCTTAATGATCTCGTTACTGCTTTTTTGAATGCCTAATCGAGTGAAAAATCCAGCCGGCTTTGCTTGGTGCTTCGAATTTATTGTCAATGTGACAAATGACAATCAAAACTGAATTATTTTCACTAATTTACGAAAAATAAAAATACACGAAAAAATTCAGAATGGCTTTTTCGAAAATAATACAATCTATGGATAGTTCCGCATACATTTTATTCTTATTGTATTTAAAGTTAAGGAGGAAACGGCTGCTTTTCATTTTAACTGTTTTTTTATAAACACGAAATATTTTTTGGGGCTGCTGACAGCTGTTTGCTTAATGGATCAAAAGGTCCTGTATGAAAAGGGAAATTTAATTATTTCATTAAATAGATTTGTGATTCGATTAAGTTTCTGTATGAAAACGGTATAGCGCTTGACTTGTCAAAATCTTTTGACACAGCCAATCACTGCGCGTTAGTTCAAGACTTGGAAGGGTCTACCCTTCCAACGAGTCTCAAAACGTGTACCGCGTATATATGATTGGTCGACAGGCATCGGCCGAGGGGTACCCCAATTTTGTTTTGTTTAATTTCTACATGTTCCATCTCCACCAGAAGATGTTTTTATAATTTCGTATGCCGATCGCTGTACAATAAAAAGAACAACCGAAATAGTTCAACTAGTATCTAAATGGAGATGGAGGAGGAAACGATCAAGCACGTTATGTGCTTGTGCATTGCGCTAGCTAGGCAAATCTCCAGCTACTAGGAATGGTACATTTTTCAAATCTAGAAGCAGCAAGTGTCATAGTTCCTAGAAAGCTTCTAGTATTTGCCAAGAATACGGCGCTATTTTATACCATATATCCTGGTTTATATATCTTGGTTTTTGATAAAGGTTTTCAGTTTGGTCACTAAATTCACTTCTGTTAACACTTCGGACTCACATAGTCTATGTGAGCTCCTCATGGTTCGGTCAGTTCAACCTAACCTAACCTAGTCTCTGAAATAAGCATATATATTCACTGTCTTTCTGAGCCATTCCAGCTCGCTCAGTTTAACAGTGTCACCCACCAAATCCGAGAGAAGTAGCATGTCCTACCAACAAATTATTATTTACTTATTACTTGGGATTCTGAGGTATCCTAAAAATTTAGCATGTGAAAGTTACACGCCTCGTAAATACGTTTTTGAGGAAATATAAAATTACTTATACGATTCCCACAAGATTCCCTATATCTTCATTCATTTTCGAAGTACATCGGATTGTTGACCAGTCATTGCCACTAATTTGCTTTATATTGAAAACTGATCACGTTCTGAACTATTTTTGTATCAAAGTCCAATTGTGGCGGCGTTCGTTGTGAAGGTCAAGTGCAGTAAAACTTGCTCTACATTGGCGTTGTTTGCTAAAAATTAACCCTTTATTACAAAGTTTCCTTATAATTTCAATCAAATCTTTGCCTCATAGAGCGACTGGATGCGTATCCTCATATTGACCAATGTACAGCTAAAAGTCATAATTGAAACACAAAGTTTTTTAGGTTTTTTTTTATCTTAAAAGTTGCAATATCTGTAACCCAGCATCTACACAGCCGCTCACCTGAATAGGTGCAACCATTATATAGGAGCTGAGACATGTATACAAGTATTTATGATACAGTACATACAGATCACTACTGGATTTTCCTACTCCCATGGTACAGTTTTTAACGATGAACATTGTAGGCTTACACAGCGTCCACATTGTTCCCTTTCGAGTAATGTACCACCCTTCATTGGATAGCCATGGTATTTTGGTCGCCTTCTACGACAGGTATATGGGCATATCCGAATCCACATACCCGCAGGGGGAGTTTTGAGGATAGATATATTGTTGTGAGGTTATGCAATGCGACTTATTGGTCTATTGTGACTTCATTATTTCCTCATCCAAACCGAGTTCTCAAGTGAAAGCCAAAAGTGTATGTACATATATACTTTCTCATTTGAATAATCCAAGTATTCTTAGTCTTCTTCACGTGACTGCATCTGATTTAAGCAATATGTGTTTTGCAATCTCATGCTCGCTGCCAAAGAACCGGAAGAGCCTATCAGACCATTTACCCATTTTGGGAATGTGGCTATTTAGTCTGCAGTGACCAATGCCTCTTAAAATGCTTAGGCTGCTATTGGGCGGTTAATCTAGGCTTTATAACGCTTGGCTTTATAAAATTAATTGTATCTTATTATTCGTGGCTTTGCCTGCCGAGGTATTACTGCTCTCTGAGGCAAGCCTGCCTTTGCCTTAACTCTTTTGTTATAGTGTGTAAGCTCATCGGTATGATGGGATCAGGCCCTAATGGATTTTAAGCCGCTGCCTTTCTGAGCAGCCCGTCCGCTTGTTTCTTTTCATACACGCCTCTGTTGGGGGTTACCAAGCTAATGGTAATAATAGGCCCTAGATGATTTAATCCCACATGCCCAACACACTCAAAAACTTTGAATGATTGAGCTTTGTAAACAGTGGTGAACCTTCTTAGATGAGCGTCAGTGTATAAGATAAGGCCGCCACATACGGCGTAGTAAACATTGACTGAGGCTAGTTGCAACGCCAACTTTATTCTCCAACCCCACTCGCATATAGCCACATACACGAACTTTAAATTGCAATAGCTGCCAGTGTCGCATTTCAATATAATAAATTTATGCAACTGCCGGTTTTTATGCCGAATAAACGTAATTTTTAATTGAAAACCACGTGGTGACACTCACACATGCTCAGGCAAATAAACGGTCTTTAGCTCATGTAAATATACGCCTGTACGAATAAATATATAGCGAAAACAATATATAAAACTACCTAGCCCTTTATGCACACATGTTTTTAAGTTTTATAAGAAGAGAAAAAGTGCTAAATTAAATAATGGGAAATGGCACATAAAAACGTTAAGAATGATAAGCCTACACTACAAAGGGCAAATGAAAAGTTCAACGCCTGAAAAAGTTCACAATAATTTTTATTACTTCCGAACCTGCAAAAGTGTTTAAAATATTATTTTTTTATTACACACGCCAAATGCGAATGAAAAAATTCATTCATATTTAAATTCATTTATTCAATCTTTTTACCATTAAAAAATTAATTTTAATTGAAAATTTAATTTCAAGTCCCTAAAAATTGTACAGCAAAGTTTATAGCCGCCATCGTATCACTTTTCCAATGCCACTTAACCTTTGTAAAAAGGACACAAAGCCTAAAGGTGAAATAAGAGCCAGGATATACGCAATTCATAGTTGTTCGAGTAAATATTGGCGTATAAATATGTTTGTATGCATGTATGTGTATATGTTTGTGTGTTTACTCGCAAATATGAGTGGAGCTTAATGAAAAATTGGAAAATTGCAAACAGGCAAAATGGCAACTGAGTACTTATCGATTGCTGCAAATAAATTATCCGTAAAATTGTTCGAAAGTTTGTTTTTGTTGTTTTTTTTTTTTGTTTTTAGTTATTATTAAAGTGTCATATTGTGACATGACTTGAGGGAGTTTTTGCGGTATATACCACTTTGATTATAGCACTTTAACAAAGTCATTACAGCACAATTAAAAATATTATGACAGCACGCGGAAAATATCGAAGAGAAACAAGAAGAGGAATAATAAAGTGGGAGAATCAGTTTTGCGGGCAAACGCAAGGATGGATACTGAAAAGTTTAATAGCAACTAAGAAAAAAAAATCATCATTTTAAGAGCTAATTATTGACTCATGATCGGATATACAATTTGTCATGAAAAAAAAGGTTAAGGAGTGTATTTAGTACAATGTACGATGTGAAATGCCACAGGGAGGGATTAACCATGCCAACGGGCTTATCTTGTTCGAGCTGTGATATAAAGAACATGGATTTTCATATGATGTGATATCGCACCGATACTTTTACCACACGATGCCGATTTTTCTAACTCGTTGCTCTTAATACGATACTTTGTGGATAGAATACCCGAAACCGATTAAAGTTGGGAATCTGTCACAGCTGTGAAATACGTATATATTTTCAATTTTTTTTTTTAACGAAACTTACTTTCTCCTCTGGTTTCAGGCTTTTTATAATCAGTTGAGCAGAGCTCACAGAGTATATTAACTTTTATTGGATAACGGTTGGTTGTACAGCTATAAAAGAATCGAGATATATATAGAATTCCATATATCAAAATCATCAGTATCGAAAAACAAATTTGATTGAGCCATGTCCTTCCGTCCGTCCGTCCGGCAACAGGATAGCTTGAGTAAGTTTTGAGGTATCTTGATGAAATTTGGTATGTAGGTTCCTGGGCACTCTTCTCAGATCGCTATTTAAAATGACCGATATCGGACTATAAACGCGCCCACTTTTTCGATATCGAAACTTTCGAAAAACCGAAAAAGTGCGGTAATTCATTACCAAAGACGGATAAAGTGATGAAACTTGGTAGACGAGTTGAACTTATGACGCAGAATAGAAAATTAGTAAAATTTTGGACAATGGAGTTTTGCAAGCTGTAATTTGGCAGTCGTTGAAGATATCATAATGAAATTTGGCAGGAACGTTACTCCTATTACTATGTGTGTGCTCAATAAAAATTAGAAAAATCGGATGAAGAGCACGACCACTTAAAAAAAATTTTTTTTAAGTCAAATTTTAACAAACAATATAATATATTTACAGTATATAAGTAAATTATGTCAACATTCTCCGCCCTTTTTCATTCAATTTGTCTAGGACACTTTTAATGTCATAAGTCGAACAAAAATTTACCAACTCTTGTGAAATTTGGTAAGCGCATAGCTCCTATGACGATAACTGTTTTCTGTGAAAATGGGCGAAATCGGTTGAAGCCACGCACAGTTTTTATACACAGTCTACCGTCTGTCCTTCCGCTCGGCCGTTCACGCGATAACTTGAGCAAAAATCGATATATCTTTACTAACCTCAGTTCACGTACTTTACTGAACTTACTTTGTATTGTAAGGCCCACTTCCTTTTAAAATACTCATTAACACCTTTCATTTGATACCCATAACGTACAAACAAATTCTAGAGTCAACCCTGATCCACCTTTATGGCGATATCCCTAAATGGCGTCCACCTATAGAACTTTGGCCCACTCCCTCTTAAAATACTCCTTAATACCTTCCATTTGATACACATGTCATACAAACACATGCCAGGGTTACCCTAGGTTCATTTTCCTAAATGGTGATTTTCTCTTATTTTGTCTCCATAGCTCTCAGCTGAGTATGTAATGTTCGGTTACACCCGAACTTAGCCTTCCTTACTTGTTACTACTAATTTGTTGAATAAATTTATTCCGTTCAAAAACCTCAAACCTCCAAGAACACACTGCAACTCACTCACTCAAGTAATATAACTCATTCTATTTCTGTCCCTTCTCAGGGCTCTCAAATGACACTTTTAACTTTGTGATATTCTATGAAATGGCAACTGCCTCTTTGCAGATCTTTTGAATGTGTTTATAACAGGTTCAGTCACATGCTGTTGTAAAACGGCCATCAAAATTTAAACTGTGGCTGTGTTGGAAAGAGTAAAGTCATCGAAGTGGAAATTAGTCGTTTGTTAACGAGTAACGAGACAGGACGGCTGGGCGATTGGTTGTTAATACTCAAAAAATTATTCGTAAGTATGCTATAAAAATATTTTTTGATTGATCGATTCTAACAAAAAATTAGAACAAAATATAAACAAAATCTGCTAGGTACTCCAGTTATGTATGTACTGGAGTACCTAGCAGATTTTGTTCTGCCCGATATTTCACAAGCGAGACTCGTTTACCCTCTTCGCACTTTATCCCTTTATTTTCTACTTTTTCTTTCACTTTTATTCTTACTGTTGGCCAACCGTTTTCCATTTAACTTCCCACGACCGAACCAATTTCCATTCCTGTTGCCGCACCCACTCACACTTGCACTCCCAACTTCTTCACCTGACCGACCGACCGATCGTTGTCTTTGTTATTACAAACTTTTACTATATGACACTAAAAAAAAAAATCGCAACACTCTTTAGATATAAAATATACATAGATATTTGGGACGTTCTGCTGCCCGATAATATTCCACTTTGTCATGTACATACTTTCTCAGTAAACGGAGACATTTTTCTCCATTTCATTTTATGGACCTTTCCTTCTTCTAACCCCACTGAATTCATCTCCCACAACCTCCCTCCATTTTTCTTTATATCCTTCCCTTCTCTAGGTTCCTCTCCTTCCCATCTTCCACTCGCACTTTCTCCATTTATATCTCCATTTCCTACTCCCACTTTCTTTTTTCTCTCTTACCCTATCTCTATTTTTATTCCTCTCACCACTCTTTATATCCCACTCCATTTCCAAATCCTCCTTCATATTTTCTTCTTTCTCTTTTTCACCCTATATCTTTTGTATAACTCTCGTTATCCTTTTCGCTCTTTTCTTAACCCAAATCTTGTTAAAACCGTCACTAAAACATCCTATTTTATATCCATATTGGGAAAACACATTTTAGGATCACCCTGGTTCGTATTTTGGTCTACATCTCAGATATTGGTCTACATATGGAATTAAAATTCACTTGAAAACTACGGAACTAACGCAACCATGATTTTTAAGAGTGGTTCATCCGATCTTAAGGTATAAAGCTGCCAACAGATTTTGCGTCTTTTTTATATAAGATTAGCCTATTCGAAAGACTGCCCCCATAATAAGTTTCAAACCATTGCCACCATCTTGGTCGGCTTCGCGGAAAGAAGGTTCCATAATATTGGGTTATATAACATGGTAGAACCTTTGCACTAAATTTCAAGCAAATCGCACCAAAAATAGAACTTTTTCTAAAAAGTCGCAAATATTCAGCCTGTTAAAGTTGTACCCTTGTACCGAGTTTCAAGCAAACTAAAATTCAAGAAAATCGCAATTAAATTATTTTGTTATGAATAGGTCGGCCCCTGGCTTACTTCTCGAAAGGATAGTTAAGACTATGGACCAAATTCTGAATCCAAAGCATTCTCAAAGCACCACAAACATACATACCAACAAAGTTTCATAAAAATAGATCCAGTCCCTTAGAAGAAAATCAGTCAAAAGCAGTCCTACAAATATGTATATTGAGATTTCGGGACTATTACCCAATATTAAGGGACCATTATGTGATCAGTTCGGGACAGCTTTCCTTGTATACTTGTGCCTATTTCAGAATAGTTTCATGACTATCACCGGGGTTTACCGGTTGTGATTTCGGAATCATTTGCCCATTGTTTTCGTATATTTTGGGAGCATTTCGAGATTATTTTCGTATTACTTCGGGACAATTTACGGAACATTTCGCGATTGTTTTCAAAAGTTAGTGATGAGTAATTCAAAAGCGTTTCGACACTTTCTCTCAAGACTTTTGGGGTCATCTTACAATTCTTTGCCAACTATCCTTTATCCAATTTGGGATCATTTCTTCCCTTTCTTTCCGGATAGTTTCGATGCTATTTGAAGATCAATTACGAACTTTCAGTACGAGCATATTGGCGGACGCCTTTCTATTGTGGTGCCTAGTTGGTCTAACTGGCCAATGGTCTTCAACTCAAGTTATCTGGAAACTAACATCAAAATACTTTAAATATTTTTCCTTAAAAGTCGCCCCACGGCAATGATCAAGAAAACCCTTAGAGTATATTCTGATATGAAAAGTGTCTCAACAAATTCATCTACTATATTAGATGCCGTGGGAGTCGGTCTGAAACATGTATGTCGCTTAAATTGTAGGGAAAATGGAACAGCGGCACACCACAAATTTTAAGAGTTTTTACCTTCTATGAGATATAGACCACAAAATATTATTTACCAATTATTCGAAAGCGTTTTGGGATTGCTGTAGACATAATTTCAAAACAAATTTCTGGACTGTGTTGATGCTATATTTGGATCATTTTGGAGCTATCTCCGGAAAATATGGAAAATGTTTCGCTTTTGTCATACATCAGGTCTACGTGTATAACATCTTTTTAGACTTCAGTGTAGCGCGCAAAGAAGCTACTTGTATGATCTTTTTTTAGTAATTTGAGACTAAATGGGATGCCCGATTAGAGAGTATCTATCAAGCGATTTATTTAACTTGGCGAAATCAAGTAACCGCTCACCGAAAAATTATGATGAACGAATAAGCCACTCAAAAATTTTTCAAGTGAATATCCAGTCTAGCAGACATATTAACCTTTAAATTGTTTACTATGCGGTTCAACCTAAATGGCTTATACATAATTAAATTGTTCAGAAAAAGCTCAAATTTTAGGTGTTTTTGAAGTTTAAAATTGAACAAAATCAAACCAACACATTCATACGTTTGCATAGTGAGATGTATGAGCCCCTGTAGTGACTTAAAGCGAGATTTTTTAAGCGTGTTCAAATTAGAGTTAGACTTGTCCATACTTCATTCCCACATTTTTTTATACTCAGTTGAGCAGAGCTCAGAGAGTATATTAGGTTTAATTGGATAACGATTGGTTGTACATATATAAAGGAATCGAGATAGATATAGACTTCCATACATCAAAATAATCAGGATCGGGAAAAAATTTGATTGAGCGATGTCCGTCCGTCCGTCCGTCCGTTAACACGATAACTTGAGTAAATTTTGAGGTATCTTGATGAAATTTGGTATGTAGGTTCCTGAGCACTTATCTAGATCGCTATTTAAAATGAACGATATCGGACTATAATCACGCCCACTTTTTCAATATCGAAAATTTCGAAAAACAGAAAGAGTGCGATAATTCAGTACAAAAGACAGATAAAGCGACGAAACTTGGTAGATGAGTTGAACTTATGACGCAGAATAGAAAATTAGTAAAATTTTGGACAATGGGAGTGGCACCGCCCACTTTTAAAAGAAGGTAATTTAAAATTTTTCCAAACTGTAATTTGGCAGTCGTTGAAGATATCATGATGAAATTTGGCAGGAACGTTACTCCTATTACTATATGTACGCTTAATAAAAATTAGCAAAATCGGAGAAGGACCACGCCCACTTTAAAAAAAAATTTTTTTTTAAAGTAAAATTTTAACAAAAAATTTAATATCTTTACAGTATATAAGTAAATTATGTCAACATTCAACTCCATTAATGATATGGTGCAACAAAATACAAAAATAAACGAAAATTTCAAAATGGGCGTGGCTCCGCCCTTTTTCATTTAATTTGTCTAGTATACTTTTAACACCATAAGTCGAACAAAAATTAACCAATCCTTTTGAAATTAGGTAGGGTTATAGATTTTATGACGTTAACTGTTTTCTATGAAAATGAGCGAAATCGGTTGATGCCACGCCCAGTTTTTATACACAGTCGTCCGTCTGTCCTTCCGCATGGCCGTTAACACGATAACTTGAGCAAAAATCGACATATCTTTAATGAACTTAGTTCACGTGCTTACTTGAACTCACTTTATCTTGGTATGAAAAATGAACGAAATCCGACTATGACCACGCCGAAAATTACGAAAAATGAAAAAAAATGCCATAATTCTATACCAAATACGAAAAAAGCGATGAAACATGGTAAGGTAATTGGATTGTTTTATTGACGCGAAATATAACTTTAGAAAAAACTTTATAAAATGGTTGTGACACCTACCATATTAAGTAGAAGAAAATGAAAAAGTCCTGCAGGGCGAAATAAAAAACCCTTAAAATCTTGGCAGGTATTTCATCTAATTCTAATCTAATCTAATATCTAATCTAATATATCTAATATATATTATAAATGGGAAAGTTTGGATGTTAAGATGTTTGGATGTTTGGATGTTTAGATGTTTGGATGTTTGGATGTTTGGATGTTTGGATGTTTGTCCAGACGTTTGTCTTTGTGACTCAATAAGGCAAGAACGGCTGGACCGATTTGGATGAAATTTTGCACACATATAGCCAATAGTCTAGAAGGATCTACTAGCTATATATTTTTGAAAAGGGGCGTGGTCTCCGCCCCCTAGGAACAGTTATAATTTAATTATTATATTTTTTCGTCTTTGCGACTGAATCACGCCAGAATGGCTACACGGATTTTAATGAAATATGGGACACAGACAGTAGTCTACTAGCGAAATTTTTTTCGCACATGGAAAGAGGGTGGGGTCCCACGACCTCTTCGAGCAATTACTTTTTAATAATTTTTACACATTATAACTTTACGTATACTGGCCTTCACCAATATCACAGACTCAAGGGGTGTATATATTTTTTAAAAGGGGCGTGGTCCCCGCCCCCTAGGAACAGTTATAATTTAATTATTATATTTTTTCGTCTTTGCGACTGAATCACGCCAGAATGGCTACATGGATTTTGATGAAATTTGGGACACAGACAGTAGTCTACTAGCGAAATTTTTTTCGAACATGGAAAGAGGGGTGGGGGTCCCACGACCCTTCGAGAAATTATTTTTCATAATTTTTACACATTATAACTTTACGTATACTGGCCTTCACCAATATCACAGACTCAAGGGGTCAAATAAGTCGAGGGCTTACAAAGTAAGCAGTGACACCCTCCGCCCGCCCCCCCTTATCTCCCCCTCTGGTGTAAAATCCATAAATTATTATAACTCAATCTAAATTTTCTCCTAAATCAATAGTTTTTGGTATCTGGTACATACAGAACGATATCTAGACAATTTTGGAGGAACGATCAGTGGTCCTCTCCTCTACTCCCGCCATCCGCCCTCCATCAATTGTTTTTATTAGCACGCTTTTATTAGCTTTACCTGTATGTTTCTATCTAACTTTTTATTCGCTCCAATGCGCCTGCTGCCTTATTAACATGGTTTTATAATTAGCTTCACCTTATTTGTAATCCCGTAAGGGTCATATCGAGACCCTTCCGGGATCATTTCTGGATGGTTTTCGGGATCGGTCCGGGATTACGCCGGGGTAATTTCGGGACTTTTTAGGGACTATTTCGGGATCATTTTGGGACCCTTCCGGAATCATTTCTGTATAGTTTACGGGATCCGTCCGGGATCCCGTCGGGGTTATTTTGGAACATTTTCGGGACTATTCCGGAATCATTTCGGGACTATTTCGCGATCATTTGGGGACCCTTCCGGCATCATTTCTGGATGGTTTTCGGGATCCGTGCGGGATCTCGTCGGGGTCATATGGGGACTTTTTCGGGATCATTTGAGGGCTCTTCCGGCATCATTTCTGGATGGTTTTCGGGATCCGTCCGGGATATCGTCGGGGTCATTTGGGGACTTTTTCGGGATCATTTGGGGCTCTTCCGGCATCATTTCTGGATGGTTTTCGGGATCCGTCCGGGATCTCGTCGGGGTCATTTGGGGACTTTTTCGGGATCATTTTGGGGCTCATCCGGCATCATTTCTGGATGGTTTTCGGGATCCGTCCGGGATCCCGTCGGGGTCATTTCGGGGCTTTTTCGCGACTAATACGGGATCATTTGGGAACCCTTTCGGCATCATTTCTGGATAGTTTTCGGGATCCGTCCGGGATCCCGTCGGGGTAATTTCGGGACTTTTTCGCGACTAATACGGGATCATTTGGGAACCCTTTCGGCATCATTTCTGGATGGTTTTCGGGATCCGTCCGGGATCCCATTAGGGTAATTTCGGGACTATTAGGGGATCATTTGGGAACCTTTCCGGCATCATTTCTGGATAATTTTCGGGATCCGCCCAGGATGCCGACGAGGTCATTTCGGGGCTATTTCGGGATCATTTGGGATACCTACCCGCATCATTTCTGGATGGTTTTTGGGATTCGTCCGGGATCCCGTCGTGGTCCTTTCGGGACTTTTTTTCGACTAATACGGGATCATTTGCGGACCCTTTCGGCATCATTTCTGGATAGTTGTCGGGATCCCGTCAGGGTCATTTCGGGACTATTAGGGGATCATTTGAGGACCTTTCCGGCATCATTTCTGTATTGTTTTCGGAATCCTTTCGGGATCCCGTCAGGGTCATTTTGGGACTTTTTTGGGGCTAATACGGGATCATTTGGGGATCCTCTAGGGGTCGTTTCGTGACTTTTTCTGTTTTATTTCGGGATCATTTGGGGACCCTTCCGGCATAATTTCTTGATGGTTTGCCGGATCCATCAGGGTCATTTCGGGACCATTTTGGGATCATTTGGGGACCCTTCCGAGATCATTTCTGGATCCGTCCGGGATGCCGTAGGAGCCATTTCGGGATTTTTTGTTACTTTTCCGGTATAGTTTTTGGACCCTTCCGGGATCATTTCTGGATCTGGGCGGGATCCCATCTGGGTCATTTCCGGACTATTTCGGGATCATTTTGGGATCCTTCCGGAATCATTTCTGTATGGTTTTCGCGATCCGTCGTTGATTCCCTCGGAGCCATTTCGGAACCTTTTCTGGAGTATGTCGGGGTCATTTGGGGACTTTTTCGGGATCATTTGGAGCTCTTCCGGCATCATTTCTGGATGGTTTTCGGGATCCGTGCGGGATCTCGTCGGGGTCATTTGGGGACTTTTTCGGGATCATTTGGGGGCTCTTCCGGCATCATTTCTGGATGGTTTTCGGGATCCGTCCGGGATATCGTCTGGGTCATTTGGGGACTTTTTCGGGATCATTTGGGGGCTCTTCCGGCATCATTTCTTGATGGTTTTCGGGATCCGTCCGGGATGCCATCAGGGTAATTTCGGGACTATTAGGGGATCATTTGTGGACCTTTCCGGCATCATTTCTGGATAATTTTCGGTATCCGTCCGGGATGCCGACGAGGTCATTTCGGGATTATTTCGGGATCATTTGGGATACCTACCGGCATCATTTCTGGATGGTTTTTGGGATTCGTCCGGGATCCCGTCGGGGTCATTTCGGGACTTTTTCTCGACTAATACGGGATCATTTGCGGACCCTTTCGGCATAATTTCTGGATAGTTGTCGGGATCCGTTCGGGATCCCGTCAGGGTCTTTTCGGAACTATTGGGAGATCATTTGAGGACCTTTCCGGCATCATTTCTGGATAGTTTTTGGAATCTTTTCGGGATACCGTCAGGGTCATTTCGTGGCTTTTTCGGGATCATTTAAGGATGGCTTTCAGGATTCGTCCGGGAACCCATCAGGGTAATTTCTGGACTTTTCCGAGACTATTTCGGGATCATTTTGGGACCTTCCCAAGATCATTTCTGGATGGATTTCGGGAATTGTCCGGGATGCCCTCAGGGTCATTTTGGGACTATTAGGTAAGCATTTGAGGACCGTTCCGGGATCACTTCTGGATGGTTTTCGTTTTCCGTTCAGATTCCCGTCGGAATAATTGCGGGACTTTTTCGGGATCATTGGGGTCCCTTCCAAAATCATTTCTGGATGGTTTTTGGGACTCGTCCGGCATCCCGTCGGGGTCATTTCGGGACTTTTTCTCGACTAATACGAGATCATTTGCGGGCCCTTTCGGTATCATTTCTGGATAGTTGTCGGGATCCGTTCGGGATCCCGTCAGGGTCTTTTCGGAACTATTGGGAGATCATTTGAGGACCTTTCCGGCATCATTTCTGGTTAGTTTTCGGGATCCTTTCCGGGTCCCATCAGGGTCATTTCGGGACTTTTTCGGCATCATTTAAGATTGGTTTTCAGGATTCGTCCGGTATCCGTCAGGGTAATTTCTGGACTTTTCCCAGACTATTTCGGGATAATTGTGGGACCCTCCCAAGATCATTTCTGGATGGATTTCGGGATCTGTCCGGGATGCCGTCAGGGTCATTTTGGGACTATTAGGTGATCATTTGAGGACCTTTTCGGCATCACTTCTGGATGGTTTTCGGTATCCGCTCAGGATCCCGTCGGAATTATTGCGGGACTTTTTCGGGATCATTTGGTGTCCCTTCCGGCATCATTTCTGGCTGATTTTTGGGATTCGTCCGGCATTCCGTCGGGTTCATTTCGGGACTTTTTCTCGACTAATACGGGATCATTTGCGGGCCCTTTCGGAATCATTTCTAGATAGTTGTCGGGATCCGTTCGGGATCCCGTCAGGGTCTTTTCGGAACTATTAGGTGATCATTTGAGGACATTTCCGGCTTCATTTCTGGATAGTTTTCGGGATATTTTCGGGGTCCAGTCAGGGTCATTTCGGGACTTTTTCGGGATCATTTAGAGATGGCTTTCAGGATTCGTCCGGGAACCCGTCAGGGTAATTTCTGAACTTTTCCGAGACTATTTCGGGATAATTTTGGGACCTTCCCAAGATCATTTCTGGATGGATTTTGGGATCAGTCCGGGATGCCGTCAGGGTCATTTTGGTATTAGGTGATCATTTGAGGACCTTTCCGGCATCACTTCTGGATGGTTATCGGTATCCGATCAGGATCCCATCGGAATCATTGCGGGACTTTTACGGAATCATTTGGGATTCCTTCCGGCATCATTTCTGGATGGTTTTCGGGATTTGTCCGGGATCCCGTCGGGGTTATTTCGGGACCTTTTCGGGGCTAATACGGGATCATTTGGGGATCCTCTAGGGGTCGTTTCGTGACTTTTTCTGTATTATTTCGGGATCATTTTGGGACCCTTTCGGCATAATTTCTTGATGGTTTGCCGGATCCATCATGGTCATTTCGGGACCATTTTGTGATCATTTGGGGACCCTTCCGAGATCATTTCTGGATCCGTCCGGGATGCCGTAGGAGCCATTTCGGGATTTTTTGTTTCTTTTCCGGGATAGTTTTTGCACCCTTCCGGGATCATTTCTGGATCTGTGCGGGATCCCATCTGGGTCAATTCCGGACTATTTCGGGATCATTTTGGAATCCTTCCGGAATCATTTCTGTATGGTTTTCGCGATCCATCGTGGATCCCCTCGGAGCCATTTCGGAACTTTTTCTGGAGTTAGTCGGGATAATTTAGGGACCCTTCCTGGATATTTTCTGGATGGTTTCTGAGATCCGTCCGGGAGCCCGTCAGGGTAATTTCGGAACTTTTTCGGGACTATTTCGGGATCAATTTGGTACCCTTCAGGCATCATTTCTGTGTGGTTATCTGGATAAGTCTAGAATCGTGTCGTTGTCATTTCGGGTTTTTTTGGGACTACTTCGGGAACTTTTGGAAACACTTTCGGGGCGTTTCTGGATGGTTTTCGGGATCCGTCCGCGATAGCATCGGGGTCATTTCGTGGCTTTTTCTGGAAAATTTCGTTATCATTTTGGGATCCTATCAGGTTATCAGCTCATAAAGTTCTTTTTTTTTACTCAATTACAAAAATAAAATGCATTAGACAGAAAAAAAAATTTAAACAGATAACTTTATAAGCAGGCTAACGTGAATAGCCCACATATTTCATTTTCTCCTTGCGGACGGGGCCGCGGGTAAAGGCTAGTATCTAATCTAATCTAATATATTGTAACGAACTTTTATTTGCAAATCCTCTTATTTGCCCTTTTGCTAGGATCGTATCGCTAAACTGTTGAATAAATAACTCCAATATTGAATAACGGAAAAATGGCCTTTATTTAAAATACTTCACAATAACACTCAAACTGTGCAACGAATAGCTTAATAACCAAACTCATATCTTAAAGGAAACTGACTTTCAAAATAATAGTGCTATTGCTCGCTAGATATCGTCTTACTCGTAACTGCTTGACAATTCAAATCAAACTGAATTACTTCTTACTCGCCTGCATCGCTTTTATAGTTTACGCTGCATACTTCTAGGCTCTTCGATTTCCAGAAGTTACTAGTTGTGTCGGCTACAAAATCGCCAGCCACAACTACGTGCACAAATTATTGCTCTCTCTTGTGACAACTCAGATAAGGTATATGCATGTGTTTGTAGTTTACAGTCTCCCGCACACACATAAGCGTATAAGTAAATTCATCGGTGTGTGACATCTCATCTCTCGCTGCCTTGTATGTAAATGTTGCTCGTCGGAATGTGTACATATGTGTAGACGCAATTATTGATTCGTTTATGTAGATACATAATGATTGAATTATTGATGTGCATTCACGTCACTGCTTAGATCGGCTTAGAGCTGGCAGCACTCCTTAGTTTTGCTAATATTCGTAACACTGCCCTCCACCTAAGTCTGATCGTCCCGATCAGACAAATCTCTCGATCTAAACGCTGCTAATCTCTCCAAATGAACCACTTTCATTTTGGTTCGTGGTTTGTATGCGGTACACTACATCGTTGATCCGTTTTACAACTTTGTATGGGCCTTCCCAGTTACACTGCAATTTCGGGGACAAACCTTTTTTTCGTTGTGGGTTGTATAGCAGCACCAAATCTCCTTCCTGAAACCCTTCCGAATTAATTGCTTTATCGTACCTCGCTTTCATCTTGTCACTCATAATCTTTGCTCGTTGCCTTACCAGATCGTGTATCTCTATCAGCTCTTCTTCTAAGACATCAATGGATTTCTTGACATTCCTCTCCGTATCGGCATCTATCCCATACTTCAAATCAGCTGGCAGTCGAAGGTCATTGCCAAAAATTACCTTTGCGGGAGTTTGGCCCGTTGTGTCATGTACTGCCGATCGGTAGGCCATCAAGAATAATGATATGTGTGTATCCCAGTCCTTATGGTACTTGTCGACTACTTTCCTTAAATGCTCCTCTAATGTTCTATTGAAACGTTCCACCATACCATCGGACTGAGGATGCAATGCAGTTGTCCGTGTTTTTCGAATGCCCAACTTCTTGCACAGTTCTTGGAACACAGCTGATTCAAAATTCCTGCCTTGGTCAGAATGTAACTCCATTGGTACACCATACCTTGCAACCCATTCGTTTTTAACCACTTCTGCTACTGTTTCTGCTTCTTGGTTTGGGATTGGGTATACCTCTGGCCATTTACTGAAATAATCCATAACCACCAGTACGTATTTGTTTCCGCGGTTGCTAGTAGGAAATGGACCTGCGACATCCATGGCGATCCTTTCAAATGGTGCACCTGAAATATACTGCTTCATCTGGCCACGACTTCGGGTTTTGGGCCCTTTCGCTCTGTTGCATACCTCGCAATTGGCAATCCACTCGGTGACCGACTGACGGCAACTAACCCAATAGAATCTCTGCTTAATTTTCTCGAGTGTCTTCGTGATTCCAAGATGGCCTCCACTTGGACCATTGTGCAACTCGCTGAGCACGTCAGGAATCCTCTTTCTGGGAACAACTATAAGTTTCTTCTTGCACTGACCATCCTCACTCTCCCATACTCGATGCAAGCAACCGGATATCAATTCCAAACTGTTCCACTGTGCCCAATATGACTTCGCAATGGGACTCTCTGCTGACATATCCTCTCTGCTTGGTCTTTCGTTTCGTTCGAGCCCTTGCATAACATGTGACAGATCTGTATCTTCTAGCTGACACTTTCTTAGTTGTTCCTTGTCCCATTCATCCGTACACGTTATAGTCATTAGCCGGACATCTATAATGTCTTCTTTAGCCTCGGCCTTTGAACAGTGCTTGCATTCCAAACCACATGGCCTTCGTGACATTGCATCGGCATTTCCATGGGTACTACCTTTTCGATGCTCAATGGAAAAGTCATAGCTTTGAAGTCGCTCGATCCACCGTGCCAATTGTCCTTCCGGATTACGGAACTGCAGAAGCCATTTCAATGCTGCGTGATCTGTCCTGACATGGAATCGCTGGCCGTAGAGGTATTTGTGAAAATGTTTAATGCACTCTACCAATGCCAACAGCTCTCTCCGCGTAACACAGTAGTTCCTCTCTGGTCTTCCAATCGAACGGCTGTAATATGCAACTACCTTCTCCTGTCCATCGACCAGTTGTGATAAAACGCCTCCTATAGCATATCCACTTGCATCTGTATCTAGAATAAATGTTGCTCCTGGAATCGGATATGCTAACATTGGGGCAGTGCACAAACGCTCCTTCAATGTTTGGAAAGCCACTTCTTGCTCCTTCTTCCATTCAAAAGCTTTGTTTTTTCTTGTAAGCTCATGGAGGCTATGGGCTACGCTGGAAAAATTTGGTACAAATCGGCGGTAATATGTGCACAGCCCAAGAAAACTTCTCAATTCATGTAGATTCTGTGGTCTTGGTCAATCCTGTACAGCCTCTATTTTTTCGTTCGCAGTGCAGATGCCCTCTGTCGTTACCTTGTGACCCAAATAATTGACTTCCTTTTTAAACAGCGCACACTTTTTGGGACTTAACTTCAGACCAGCGCCAGCTATTCTTTGGAAAACTTCCTCCAAGTTCTTAAGATGTTCATCAAAGTTCTTGCCCAATACGATGATGTCGTCCAGGTACACCAAGCATGTTTTCCAATGTAGTCCTTTCAGTACCTGGTCCATGAGTCTCTCAAAAGTAGCTGGTGCATTACAAAGTCCAAAAGGCATCACTGTAAATTGCCAAAGACCATCACCGACACTGAAGGCTGTTTTCTCTTTATCTTCCTCCTTCACCTCCACTTGCCAGTAGCCGCTTTTCAAGTCCAGCGTGGAAAACCATTTCGTACCAGATAGCGAGTCCAGAGTGTCGTCAATTCTTGGCAATGGGTAGCTATCCTTTTTCGTTACGTCATTCAACTTCCGGTAGTCCACGCAAAACCTCATTTTTCCATCCTTCTTTTTTACAAGTACTACCGGTGAGCTCCATGGACTAGCTGATGGTTCGATGACGCCGCTGTCGTTCATTTCTTGAATGATTTGACTCACAATTTCCCGCTTCGCCAGTGGAACACTACGTGGAGCTTGACGGATCGGTCTCGCATCTCCAGTGTCAATTTGATGTTTCACAACGTTGGTGCGGCCTGGTTTAGAATCATCCTGGTCAAATATGTTCGCGTACTTTAGGAGCAGTTGTTTTGCCTTACTCTGATATGCTTCCTCTAGTCCCTGCATCCATGCCGTGATGTCATTTGAAAGATCAGTATTACTAGCTGAAACGTGTTCCTGGAGCTGTTCACAGTTAATAACCACTTCAGCCTCTTGGCATCTTCCCAAAATAGCTCCTTTAGTCAGTTTGAGTGGTGACTTGAACTCATTGAGTACTCTTACCGGAATACGTCCATCTTGTTTTGTCATAGCCAGGGTTTTTCCTACAAGTATGTTTAGTGCTGATTTGTTTGCTGCTTCGACAACCCACAATTTGTTTGTCCCACAATCTCCATCAACCTTTGCCCAGATGACTGCTTCGGATTTTGGTGGTATTTGCTGACTCTCTTCCACCAGCACTCGTTTACTGCTGTAGCCTCTCTCGTAGCCGAAATTAAGTGGTACATCCATGTTTTTATATCGCATCGTCTTGCTTTGCATGTCGATCTTGATGCCCTGGTCGATTAAGAAGTCCACTCCAATTATGATTTCATCAACAATTTCTGCCACTATAAAATTGTGTACTACCATGACGTTCCCAATTGCGACTTCACATTCTACTTCTCCAATTACCTGGGTGTCCTCTCCCGTGGCTGTACGTAATCTTGCTCCAAGCAATGGTCTTATTTTTTTGTTGACTAAATCCGCTCGAATGATGGAATGAGATGCACCCGTATCTACAGTCAATAACCGTTCCTTTCCGTCCACATGTCCTCCAACAGTAAGGTTGCTCGATCTTCTTCCAATCTGCGAGATAGAGATTATGGGGCATTCAATTGCGGGAGCCAGCTGTCGCCCCTTGCGGCTGACTCGATTTAGTTTAACGATTGAGTGGTCTTGGATATTTGCTCATCACCTTCTGCTCTGCGTTTATGACCACCCACATTGTTGGAACTATTGGGACCGCTGCTGCAATGTCGTGCAATATGACCTGGGTTGCCGCACTTGAAACATTTAATAACTCCGGCATTTTTCTGTTGTGATCCCTTCAGTGCTTCCAAAATAGTGTCTACCCAATCTGGTCTTTCCACTTCTACACGATGAGCTTTGTATGCTGGTTTACTCAATAGTGAGGCCGTTTCCTGAGTCAATGCATGTGATACCGTTTCAGAGAATGTCAGCTTTGGGTTTGCGTATGTAGCTCGCTTCGTTTCCACGTCCCGTATGCCATTTATGAAACTCTGGATTTTTACCCTTTCAGTGTATTCCACAGGTGCGTCCGCATTTGCAAGATGGGCCAATCTTTCAATATCTGAAGCAAACTCCTGCAATGTTTCATTTGCTTTTTGGTAGCGGTTTTGCAACTCAATTTGGAATATCTGTTTCCTATGCTCGCTTCCATAACGTCGTTCTACAGCAGCCATCAATGCTTTATAATTGTTCCGCTCTCCTTCGGGAATCGTCTGTAGAATTTCCGCTGCTGGCCCCTTCAATGCCACGAATAGTGCAGCAACTTTATCTTCTGCATTCCAGTTGTTCACTGCTGCGGTCTTCTCAAACTGTAGCTTAAAGACCTGGAAAGGAACAGAACCGTCAAAGGATGGTGTTTTTACCTTTGTATTGCTTGCTGAAACAGCTGGGCGGTTTAATTGCAACTCTTGTATACGACCTCTCAAAGCATCCACCTCGGCTTCGATTTTTTCCTCAAACTGCGTTATTTTCTCGTCCATACGTGCTTCGAGTTTTGATGATATACGCGCCTCTTGTGCTTCGAGTTGTACTGTTATGCGTGCCTCTTGTGCTTTCAGTTGTGTCTCCATTTTTGATGTAATCTGTGTCGACATTTCTGCCATACGCGTTTCTTGTGCTTCAATCTTCGATGTAATCTGTGTCGACATTTCTGACATACGCGTTTCTTGTGCTTCAATCTTCGATGTTATCTGTGTCGACATTTCTGACATACGCGTTTCTTGTGCTTCAATCTTGGATGTTATGCGTGTCTCCTGCGATTCTAGTTGTGATGCCATATATGTCTTCTGTTCTTCCATCTTGGATGACACTGTCGATGTTTGAGCAGATATTGCAGCTAAAATCATGTTCAAGTCTGTACTGGTAACCGTCTGCGCTGTTTCGTTCTTCTCTTCAATTTTTGTTGTCTCCTCGCCATCAAGATGAAAGACATGCTCTTCCACATCAATTCCTTCTGCTTCCATTGCTTCTCGTAGCCGTGCCTGAAGTTCGAGTTTAACGCCGCTTGTATTCAATCCACGGCTCTCCAACTCCTTCTTCAGTTGCGGGATCTTCAATTCACTTAACTTTGCCATGTCCTTGTTGTCCTCTAGAATTTATTCAACAATTCCTCTTCTGACACCAATTGTAACGAACTTTTATTTGCAAATCCTCTTATTTGCCCTTTTGCTAGGATCGTATCGCTAAACTGTTGAATAAATAACTCCAATATTGAATAACGGAAAAATGGCCTTTATTTAAAATACTTCACAATAACACTCAAACTGTGCAACGAATAGCTTAATAACCAAACTCATATCTTAAAGGAAACTGACTTTCAAAATAATAGTGCTATTGCTCGCTAGATATCGTCTTACTCGTAACTGCTTGACAATTCAAATCAAACTGAATTACTTCTTACTCGCCTGCATCGCTTTTATAGTTTACGCTGCATACTTCTAGGCTCTTCGATTTCCAGAAGTTACTAGTTGTGTCGGCTACAAAATCGCCAGCCACAACTACGTGCACAAATTATTGCTCTCTCTTGTGACAACTCAGATAAGGTATATGCATGTGTTTGTAGTTTACAGTCTCCCGCACACACATAAGCGTATAAGTAAATTCATCGGTGTGTGACATCTCATCTCTCGCTGCCTTGTATGTAAATGTTGCTCGTCGGAATGTGTACATATGTGTAGACGCAATTATTGATTCGTTTATGTAGATACATAATGATTGAATTATTGATGTGCATTCACGTCACTGCTTAGATCGGCTTAGAGCTGGCAGCACTCCTTAGTTTTGCTAATATTCGTAACAATATATTATAAATGGGAAAGTTTGGATGTTAAGATGTTTGGATGTTTGGATGTTTAGATGTTTGGATGTTTGGATGTTTGGATGTTTGTCCAGACGTTTGTCTTTGTGACTCAATAACGCAAGAACGGCTGGACCGATTTGAATGAAATTTTGCACACATATAGCCAATAGTCTAGAAGGATCTACTAGCTATATATTTTTCAAAAGGGGCGTGATCCCCGCCCCCTAGGAACATTTATAATTTAATTATTATATTTTTTCGTCTTTGCGACTGAATCACGCCAGAATGGCTACACGGATTTTGATGAAATTTGGGACACAGACAGTAGTCTACTAGCGAAATTTTTTTCGAACATGGAAAGAGAGGTCGGGGTCCCACGACCCTTCGAGAAATTATTTTTCATAATTTTTACACATTATAACTTTACGTATACTGGCCTTCACCAATATCACAGACTCAAGGGGTCAAATAAGTCGAGGGCTTACAAAGTAAGCAGTGACACCCTCCGCCCACCCCCCTTTATCTCCCCCTCTGGTGTAAAATCCATAAATTGTTATAACTCAATCTAAATTTTCTCCTAAATCAATAGTTTTTGGTATCTGGTACATACAGAACGATATCTAGACAATTTTGGAGGAACGATCAGTGGTCCTCTCCTCTACTCCCGCCATCCGCCCTCCATCAATTGTTTTTATTAGCACGCTTTTATTAGCTTTACCTGTATGTTTCTATCTAACTTTTTATTCGCTCCAATGCGCCTGCTGCCTTATTAACATGGTTTTATAATTAGCTTCACCTTATTTGTAATCCCGTAAGGGTCATATCGAGACCCTTCCGGGATCATTTCTGGATGGTTTTCGGGATCGGTCTGGGATTACGCCGGGGTAATTTCGGGACTTTTTCGGGACTATTTCGGGATCATTTTGGGACCCTTTCGGGATCATTTCTGTATAGTTTACGGGATCCGTCCGGGATCCCGTCGGGGTTATTTTGGAACATTTTCGGGGCTATTCCGGAATCATTTCGGGACTATTTCGCGATCATTTGGGGACCCTTCCGGCATCATTTCTGGATGGTTTTTGGGATCCGTGCGGGATCTCGTCGGGGTCATATGGGGACTTTTTCGGGATCATTTGAGGGCTCTTCCGGCATCATTTCTGGATGGTTTTCGGGATCTGTCCGGGATATCGTCGGGGTCATTTGGGGACTTTTTCGGGATCATTTGGGGGCTCATCCGGCATCATTTCTGGATGGTTTTCGGGATCCGTCCGGGATCCCGTCGGGGTCATTTCGGGACTTTTTCGCGGCTAATACGGGATCATTTGGGAACCCTTTCGGCATCATTTCTGGATGGTTTTCGGGATCCGTCCGGGATCCCGTCGGGGTCATTTCGGGACTTTTTCGCGACTAATACGGGATCATTTGGGAACCCTTTCGGCATCATTTCTGGATGGTTTTCGGGATCCGTCCGGGATCCCATTAGGGTAATTTCGGGACTATTAGGGGATCATTTGGGAACCTTTCCGGCATCATTTCTGGATAATTTTCGGGATCCGTCCAGGATGCCGACGAGGTCATTTCGGGACTATTTCGGGATCATTTGGGATACCTACCGGCATCATTTCTGGATGGTTTTTGGGATTCGTCCGGGATCCCGTCGTGGTCCTTTCGGGACTTTTTTTCGACTAATACGGGATCATTTGCGGACCCTTTCGGCATCATTTCTGGATAGTTGTCGGGATCCCGTCAGGGTCATTTCGGGACTATTAGGGGATCATTTGAGCACCTTTCCGGCATCATTTCTGCATTGTTTTCGGAATCCTTTCGGGATCCCGTCAGGGTCATTTTGGGACTTTTTTGGGGCTAATACGGGATCATTTGGGGATCCTCTAGGGGTCGTTTCGTGACTTTTTCTGTTTTATTTCGGGATCATTTGGGAACCCTTCCGGCATAATTTCTTGATGGTTTGCCGGATCCATCAGGGTCATTTCGGGACCATTTTGGGATCATTTGGGGACCCTTCCGAGATCATTTCTGGATCCGTCCGGGATGCCGTAGGAGCCATTTCGGGATTTTTTGTTACTTTTCCGGGATAGTTTTTGGACCCTTCCGGGATCATTTCTGGATCTCTGCGGGATCCCATCTGGGTCATTTCCGGACTATTTCGGGATCATTTTGGGATCCTTCCGGAATCATTTCTGTATGGTTTTCGCGATCCGTCGTTGATTTCCTCGGAGCCATTTCGGAACCTTTTCTGGAGTATGTCGGGGTCATTTGGGGACTTTTTCGGGATCATTTGGGGCTCTTCCGGCATCATTTCTGGATGGTTTTCGGGATCCGTGCGGGATCTCGTCGGGGTCATTTGGGGACTTTTTCGGGATCATTTGGGGGCTCTTCCGGCATCATTTCTGGATGGTTTTCGGGATCCGTCCGGGATATCGTCGGGGTCATTTGGGGACTTTTTCGGGATCATTTGGGGGCTCTTCCGGCATCATTTCTGGATGGTTGTCGGGATCCGTTCGGGATCCCGTCACGGTCATTTCGGAACTATTAGGGGATCATTTGAGGACCTTTCCGGCATCATTTCTGGATAGTTTTTGGAATCCTTTCGGGATCCCGTCAGGGTCATTTCGGGGCTTTTTCGGGATCATTTAAGGATGGCTTTCAGGATTCGTCCGGGAACCCGTCAGGGTAATTTCTGGACTTTTCCGAGACTATTTCGGGATCATTTTGGGACCTTCCCAAGATCATTTCTGGATGGATTTCGAGATTTGTCCGGGATGCCCTCAGGGTCATTTTGGGACTATTAGGTGAGCATTTGAGGACCGTTCCGGCATCACTTCTGGATGGTTTTCGGTATCCGTTCAGATTCTCGTCGGAATAATTGCGGGACTTTTTCGGGATCATTGGGGTCCCTTCCAAAATCATTTCTGGATGGTTTTTGGGATTCGTCCGGCATCCCGTCGGGGTCATTTCGGGACTTTTTCTCGACTAATACGGGATCATTTGCGGGCCCTTTCGGTATCATTTCTGGATAGTTGTCGGGATCCGTTCGGGATCCCGTCAGGGTCTTTTCGGAACTATTGGGAGATCATTTGAGGACCTTTCCGGCATCATTTCTGGTTAGTTTTCGGGATCCTTTCCGGGTCCCATCAGGGTCATTTCGGGACTTTTTCGGCATCATTTAAGATTGGTTTTCAGGATTCGTCCGGTATCCGTCAGGGTAATTTCTGGACTTTTCCCAGACTATTTCGGGATAATTTTGGGACCCTCCCAAGATCATTTCTGGATGGATTTCGTGATCTGTCCGGGATGCCGTCAGGGTCATTTTGGGACTATTAGGTGATCATTTGACGATCTTTTCGGCATCACTTCTGGATGGTTTTCGGTATCCGCTCAGGATCCCGTCGGAATTATTGCGGGACTTTTTCGGGATCATTTGGTGTCCCTTCCGGCATCATTTCTGGCTGATTTTTGGGATTCGTCCGGCATCCCGTCGGGTTCATTTCGGGACTTTTTCTCGACTAATACGGGATCATTTGCGGGCCCTTTCGGCATCATTTCTAGATAGTTGTCGGGATCCGTTCGGGATCCCGTCAGAGTCTTTTCGGAACTATTAGGTGATCATTTGAGGACATTTCCGGCTTCATTTCTGGATAGTTTTCGGGATCTTTTCGGGGTCCAGTCAGGGTCATTTCGGGACTTTTTCGGGATCATTTAGAGATGGCTTTCAGGATTCGTCCGGGAACCCGTCAGGGTAATTTCTGAACTTTTCCGAGACTATTTCGGGATAATTTTGGGACCTTCCCAAGATCATTTCTGGATGGATTTTGGGATCAGTCCGGGATGCCGTCAGGGTCATTTTGGTATTAGTTGATCATTTGAGGACCTTTCCGGCATCACTTCTGGATGGTTATCGGTATCCGATCAGGATCCCCTCGGAATCATTGCGGGACTTTTTCGGGATCATTTGGGGTCCCGTCAGGGTCATTTAGGGGTGCGTTCGAGATCCCGTCAGGGTCATTTCGGGACTTCTTCGGGAATATATCGGGAACATTTCTGGATGGTTTATGGGATCCGTCCATGACCCCTTAAGGGTCATTTCGGGACTATTAGGTGATCATTTGAGGACCTTTCCGGCGTCACTTCTGGATGATTTTCGGTATCCGCTCGGGATCCCGTCGGAATCAATGCGGGACTTTTACGGAATCATTTGGGATTCCTTCCGGCATCATTTCTGGATGGTTTTCGGGATTTGTCCGGGATCCCGTCGGGGTTATTTCGGGACCTTTTCGGGGCTAATACGGGATCATTTGGGGATCCTCTAGGGGTCGTTTCGTGACTTTTTCTGTATTATTTCGGGATCATTCTGGGACCCTTTCGGCATAATTTCTTGATGGTTTGCCGGATCCATCAGGGTCATTTCGGGACCATTTTGGGATCATTTGGGGACCCTTCCGAGATCATTTCTGGATCCGTCCGGGATGCCGTAGGAGCCATTTCGGGATTTTTTGTTACTTTTCCGGGATAGTTTTTGCACCCTTCCGGGATCATTTCTGGATCTGTGCGGGATCCCATCTGGGTCAATTCCGGACTATTTCGGGATCATTTTGGAATCCTTCCGGAATCATTTCTGTATGGTTTTCGCGATCCATCGTGGATCCCCTCGGAGCCATTTCGGAACTTTTTCTGGAGTTAGTCGGGATAATTTAGGGACCCTTCCTGGATATTTTCTGGATGGTTTCTGAGATCCGTCCGGGAGCCCGTCAGGGTAATTTCGGAACTTTTTCGGGACTATTTCGGGATCAGTTTGGTACCCTTCAGGCATCATTTCTGTGTGGTTATCTGGATAAGTCTAGAATCGTGTCGTTGTCATTTCGGGTTTTTTTGGGACTACTTCGGGAACTTTTGGAAACACTTGCGGGCGTTTCTGGATGGTTTTCGGGATCCGTCCGCGATAGCATCGGGGTCATTTCGTGGCTTTTTCTGGAAAATTTCGTTATCATTTTGGGATCCTATCAGGTTATCAGCTCATAAAGTTCTTTTTTTTACTCAATTACAAAAATAAAATGCATTAGACAGAAAAAAAATTTCAAACAGATAACTTTATAAGCAGGCTAACGTGAATAGCCCATATATTTCATTTTCTCCTTGCGGACGGGGCCGTGGGTAAAGGCTAGTATATTATAAATGGGAAAGTTTGGATGTTAAGATGTTTGGATGTTTGGATGTTTGTCCAGACGTTTGTCTTTGTGACTCAATAACGCAAGAACGGCTGGACCGATTTGGATGAAATTTTGCACACATATAGCCAATAGTCTAGAAGGATCTACTAGCTAGGGACTATTTCGCGATCATTTGGGGACCCTTCCGGCATCATTTCTGGATGGTTTTCGGGATCCGTGCGGGATCTCGTCGGGGTCATATAGGGACTTTTTCGAGATAATTTGAGGGCTCTTCCGGCATCATTTCTGGATGGTTTTCGGGATCCGTCCGGGATATCGTCGGGGTCATTTGGGGACTTTTTCGGGATCATTTGGGGGCTCTTCCGGCATCATTTCTGGATGGTTTTCGGGATCCGTCCGGGATCTCGTCGGGGTCATTTGGGGACTTTTTCGGGATCATTTTGGGGCTCATCCGGCATCATTTCTGGATGGTTTTCGGGATCCGTCCGGGATCCCGTCGGGGTCATTTCGGTACTTTTTCGCGACTAATACGGGATCATTTGGGAACCCTTTCGGCATCATTTCTGGATGGTTTTCGGGATCCGTCCGGGATCCCGTCGGGGTCATTTCGGGACTTTTTCGCGACTAATACGGGATCATTTGGGAACCCTTTCGGTATCATTTCTGGATGGTTTTCGGGATCCGTCCGGGATCCCATTAGGGTAATTTCGGGACTATTAGGGGATCATTTGGGAACCTTTACGGCATCATTTCTGGATAATTTTCGGGATCCGTCCGGGATGCCGACGAGGTCATTTCGGGACTATTTCGGGATCATTTGGGATACCTACCGGCATCATTTCTGGATGGTTTTTGGGTTTCGTCCGGGATCCCAGCGTGTTCCTTTCGGGACTTTTTTTCGACTAATACGGGATCATTTTCGGACCCTTTCGGCATCATTTCTGGATAGTTGTAGGGATCCCGTCACGGTCATTTCGGGACTATTAGGGGATCATTTGAGGACCTTTCCGGCATCATTTCTGTATTGTTTTCGGAATCCTTTCGGGATCCCGTCAGGGTCATTTTGGGACTTTTTCGGGGCTAATACGGGATCATTTGGGGATCCTCTAGGGGTCGTTTCGTGACTTTTTCTGTTTTATTTCGGGATCATTTGGGGACCCTTCCGGCATAATTTCTTGATGGTTTGCCGGATCCATCAGGGTCATTTCGGGACCATTTTGGGATCATTTGGGGACCCTTCCGAGATCATTTCTGGATCCGTCCGGGATGCCGTAGGAGCCATTTCAGGATTTTTTGTTACTTTTCCGGGATAGTTTTTGGACCCTTCCGGGATCATTTCTGGATCTGTGCGGGATCCCATCTGGGTCATTTCCGGACTATTTCGGGATCATTTTGGGATCCTTCCGGAATCATTTCTGTATGGTTTTCGCGATCCGTCGTTGATTCCCTCGGAGCCATTTCGGAACCTTTTCTGGAGTATGTCGGGGTCATTTGGGGACTTTTTCGGGATCATTTGGGGCTCTTCCGGCATCATTTCTGGATGGTTTTCGGGATCCGTGCGGGATCTCGTCGGGGTGATTTGGGGACTTTTTCGGGATCATTTGGGGGCTCTTCCGGCATCATTTCTGGATGGTTTTCGGGATCCGTCCGGGATATCGTCGGGGTCATTTGGGAACTTTTTCGGGATCATTTGGGGGCTCTTCCGGCATCATTTCTGGATGGTTTTCGGGATCCGTCCGGGATATCGTCGGGGTCATTTGGGAACTTTTTCGGGATCATTTGGGGGCTCTTCCGGCATCATTTCTGGATGGTTTTCGGGATCCGTCCGGGATCCCATCAGGGTAATTTCGGGACTATTAGGGGATCATTTGTGGACCTTTCCGGCATCATTTCTGGATGGTTTTCGGGATACGTCCGGGATCCCGTCGGGGTCATTTCGGGACTATTTCGGGATCATTTGGGGTACCTTCCGGCTTCATTTCTAGATGGTTTTCTGGATCCGTCCGGGATCCCGTCGTGGTAATTTCGGGACTTTTTCTCGACTAATACAGGGTCATTTAGGGTAGCTTCCGTCATCATTGCTAGATGGTTTTCGGGATCCGTCCGGGATCCCGTCTTGGTCATTTCGGGACTTTTTCTCGACTTATACGGGATCATTTGGGGACCCTTTCGGCATCATATCTGGATGCTTTTCGGGATCCGTCCGGGAACCCGTCGGGGTCATTTCGGGACTTTTTCTCGACTAATACGGGATCATTTGGGGACGCTTTCGGCACCATTTCTGGATGGTTTTCGGGATCCGTCCGGGATCCCGTCGGGCTAATTTCGGGATCATTTGGGGTACTTTCCGGCATCATTTCTAGATGGTTTTCGGGATCCGTCCGGGATCTCGTCGTGGTAATTTCGGGACTTCTTCTCGACTAATATAGGATCATTTAGGGTAGCTTCCGTCATCATTGCTAGATGGTTTTCGGGATCCGTCCGGGAACACGTCGGGGTCATTTCGGGACTTTTTTTCGACTAATACGGGATCATTTGGGGACGCTTTCGGCATCATTTCTGGATGGTTTTCGGGGTCCGTCCGGCATCTCGTCGGGGTCATTTCGGGACTATTTCGGGATCATTTGGGGTACCTTCCGGCATCATTTCTAGATGGTTTTCGGGATCCGTCCGGGATCCCGTCGGGTTCATTTCGGTACTATTTCGGGATCATTTGAGGTACCTTCCGGCACCATTTCTAGATGGTTTTAGGGATCCGTCCGGGATCCCGTCAGGGTCATTTCGGGAATATTTCGGGATACATTCCGGCATCATTTCTGGATAGTTTTCGGGATCCATCCCGGATCTCGGCGGGGTCAATTCAGGACTTTTTCTCGACTAATACGATATCATTTGGGACGCTTTCGGCATCATTTCTGGATGGTTTTCGGGATCCGTCCGGGAAACCGTCGGGGCCATTTCGGGACTATTTCGGGAGCATTTGGGGTACCTTCCGGCATCACTTCTAGATGGCTTTCGGGATCCGTCCGGGATCCCGTCAGGGTCATTTCGGTACTATTTCGGGATCATTTGAGATACCTTCCGGCACCATTTCTAGATGGTTTACGGGATCCGTTTGGGATCCCGTCAGGTTGATTACGGAACTATTTCGGGATCCTTTGGGTACCTTCCGGCATCATTTCTATATGGTTTTCGGGATCCGTCCGGGATCCCGTCGGGGTCATTTCGGTATTATTTCGGGATCATTTGGGGTACCTTTCGGCATCATTTCTATATGGTTTTGAGGATCCATCCGGGATCCCGACGGGGTCAATTCAGGACTTTTTCTCGACTAATACGGGATGATTTGAGGACCCTTTCGGCATCATTTCTGGATGGTTTTCGGAATCCGTACAGGATCCTGCCAGGGTCATTTCGGGACTATTTCGGGATCATTTGGAGGATCCGTCCGGGATCCCGTTGGGGTTATTTCGGGACTTTTTATCGACTGGTATCGGATCATTTGGGGACCCTTTCTGCATAATTTTTGGATGGTTTTCGATCATTTCGGGACTATTAGGGGATCATTTGAGGACATTCCGGCATCATTTCTGGATAGTTTTCGGAATCCGTCTGGGATCCCGTCGGGGTCATTTCAGGACTTTTCGGGTCCAATACGGGATCATTTTGGGACCCTTCCGGAATCATTTATGTATGGTTTTCGCGATCCGTCGTGGATCCCCTAAGGAGCCTTCCTGGATATTTTCTGGATGGTTTTTGAGAACAGTCCGGGAGCCCGTCAGGGTAATTTCGGAACTTTTTCGGTACTATTTCGGCATCATTTGGGGTATTTTCCGGCATCATTTCTGTATGGTATTCGGGATCATTTGGGGTCCCTTCCGGAATAATTTCTGGATGGTTTTCGGTAATTTCGGGACTATTAAGGGATCATTTGAGGACATTCCGGCATCATTTCTGGATAGTTTTTGGGATCCGTGCGGGATCCCGTCGGGGTAATTTCTGGACTTTTTCGGTACTAATACGTGATCATTTTGGGACCCTTCCGGAATCATTTCTGTATAGTTTTCGCGATCCGTCGTGGATCCCCTAAGGAACCTTCCTGGATATTTCCTGGATGGTTTTTGAGAACCGTCCGGGAGCCCGTCAGGGTCATTTCGGAACTTTTTCGGGACTATTTCGGGATCATTTTGGTACCCTTCAGGCATCATTTCTTTGTGGTTCTCTGGATAAGTCTAGAATCGTGTCGTTGTCATTTCGGTTTTTTTGGGACTATTCCGGGAACTTTTGGAGACCCTTCCGTGGCATTTCTAGATGGTTTTCGGGATCTGTCCGCGATAGCGTCGGGGTCATTTCGTGGATTTTTATGGATAATTTCGGGATCATTTGGGTATCCTATCAGGTTATCAGCTCATTTAGTTCTTTTTTTACTCAATTACAAAAATAAAATGTATTAGACAGAAACATCTTTTTAAACAGATAACTTGATAAGCAGGCTAACGTGAGTATCCCATATATTTAATTTTCTCCTTGCGGACGGGGCCGCGGGTAAAGGCTAGTATATAAATAAATTAGCGGTATCCAACAGATGCTGTTCTGGGTCACCCTGGTCCACATTTTGGGCGATATCTGGAAAACGCCTTCAAATATACAACTACCACCACTCCCTTTTGAAACTCTCATTAATACCTTTAATTTGATACCCATATCGTACAAACTCATTCCAGAGTCACCCCTGGTCCACCTTTATTGCGATACCTCGAAAAGGCGTCCACCTATAGAACTAAGGCCCACTCCCTTTTAAAATACTCACTAACTCCTTTCGTTTGATACCCATATTGCACAAACGAATTCTAGAGTCACCCCTGGCCCACCTTTATGGCGATATCTCGAAACGGCGTCCACCTGTGGAACTAAGGATTACTCCCTTTTAAAATACTCATTAAAGGGGTGGTGCCGCGCCCATTTTTTTTTAATTTGAAGTTTTTCCTATTTACTGTTATAAATCAACTTGAGAAATAATATACCATTGATATGAAGCTCTTTTTTTGCAAAGATATAGTTTATTTTATTCGTCCACGACCATTTTAAAAATTTTTTGTATAAAAGTGAGCGTGGTCCTTAACCGATTTCGTAAATTTTTCTTCAAAGCATTCCTTATAGTGAAAGTAACCTCTCTGCCGAATTTTGTTACGATCGGTTTAACAATTTTTGGTTTATGATTAAATATATTTGTAAAATTGATTTTTTCACGAGTGGGCGGTGCCGCGCCCATTTTAAAAAATGTTTTCAAATTTTTATCAAGAGTTTCAATATCAGTCCACATGTCAAATTTCAACATTCTAGGTGTATTATTTACTAAATAATCAGATTTTTGTGCTTTCAAAAATGTTATATATATAAAAAGTGGACGCGGTTATCATCCGAATTGGCTCATTTTCAATAGCAATCTATTCTAGGTATAGAAAAGATCGTGTATTAAATTTGGTGAAGATATCTCAATATTTACTCAAGTTCTCGTGTTAACGGACAGACGGACGGACATGGCTCAATAATTTTTTTTTTCGATACTGCTGATTTTGATATATGTAAGTTTATATCTACCTCGATTCCTTTATACCTGTACAACCAGCTGTTATACAATCAAAGTTACAATACCCCTTGTACAAGTACAGCTGGGTATAATTACAAAGTTTACAAACGGCGATGGTTACTACGACATGTTTCTAACTTTCAGTGCTTTATCAGCTAACTTCTCGGGAGCAGAGTATTGAACTCGAAACCTTAATTCTCAATCTCTCAATTCATACTTTATATGTAATAGTGTAAAAACAGTCAGCTTTAAGAATTCTCCTCTGCTCGCTTTGCGATTGGTCTATACTGGTTTTTGTTACTATTCCTTTGCACAACATTATGTGCATAATAACTCTATATGTTTTTTTTTTAATTCTAATTGCGTGGAATACTTATAGACGCGCTCTCAAGAGCTTAGTGTCATTGAACTTTTATTTTTTGTAAATGGAAGAGATACGTTTTAAAGTCACATGACAAAATGGCCCTTAACATTTTAAGAAAAATAAAATAAGGAACGAAACGTTGGCATATCTTTAGTTATGAAATCAGTCACAGAATATAATATTAAGGAGTTGTGGTTCTTAGAAAAATACTTGGTACAAAAAATATAATATATATTCAAAGCTGAAGAACAGGCCTTTCGTAGCTTAATGTTTAATTAACTAGAAACTAAAATGCGTAAACATTTTTGTGTTACGTATGTTGCTTCAAAAATTTCACCAGAACTTAATCATACTTCCTTTTTCTAGCCAGGCTTCTAACTTATAATTTATGCATTATGATATCAACACTTTCAATCAGCCGAGCTGTAAATGATCTATAATATCCTCATGCTACAATAAGCTTAAGTCGCATAATAACTGAAGAAACTTATTTTATGCAAGTCCTTCAAGTATCTAGCTAACTAAGCAAGTTATCATGAAAAGTAGGAAAATGATGCATAACACCACACACACACGCCCCACACAAACACCATATGAGAAAGCAACAAAAATGCGCACTTACATACACATACCCCGCCAAGTTAAGTCTCGAATGTCCACAACAGTTGTTCAAGTATTAACAAGAAGGATAATCCGTAAAGGTTTTTAGCGTGCTTAAAGCATTTAGCGGTAAAAGTTTTTACATCGTACCGTTACCTGTCACTTACTTTTCACTCAACTGTTTTACATCGCGTCCTTTAGTGCACATTTATGTGCGTACTTGCATATTGAAGCCGCTACAACTTGCAACTTTTTGAACTTTCTAAGAAAGTTTTTTATAATTTTTATTTTTTTTTTTTGTTTTCTTGATCAGTTTTCTAATATATTCAAAGCACTCTCAACGATGAGGGTGACACATGCATAGATTATCACCTGTCAAGTTGCGAATTTTTAGAGCGCAACAAATGAATTTGGCGAACATGAAAAGGAATATTAAGACTTAGCAGATATGTAGTAAGACGATGATAGGGTTGAATGGCTGAGAAATAAACCAAATGTTCACATGTAAGATGTGAGATACACTCGATACATTTGAGCTACCTGGATTAAGAGGTGTAACTGCAATATGAAAATGTGTTAGTGTTCTCATGCAAGCAGCGTTATGTGACGGTAAAGCGGTTTTCATAAAGGAGGGTAAGGGAATGTAATGCTACATACTTATAGAAATGCTGAGGGAAGCCGTAAAAGAGAAAATTGTGGAACAATTTACTTACTATTTTGCGTTCATGTTTCTGACGAATTTATTAGAAAAAACTTCCCATGCAGAGACTGTAGAGTTTAGTTGCGGTTATATATGTCAAAAGGCGATCATAGTACCATCTAGCAATTGACCGCCATTAGTGAAGTTTAAAACGTAGCAAATGTCCTTCATTTTCTTAGTGACGCTTAAAACGTACCAACTTTACATCGTCGTATTAATGACGCTCATAAAAAAGACTAACCAATTGGAGTCGTGTTTACTCGAAAGAGAGCATAGTGGACGTAGTGTAACACCGACCCTATTACCGTTGATAAAAACTGTACCGCGGGGAGAAGGATAAGCCAGTCGTGACTTGCAGATGCTTGTATTCAGGTCTTGATTCCTATCTTGAAGATTTTGGCGATTTTTAGCGGTTGACATTGGCTTTTTCCTTGGAATTTGCCCTCGACTTTTCCCTGGCTTTTGCCCTCGACTTTTCCATTGGATTTTTTGTCTTCTTCTTGTCCTTTAATGCGATAAATTCACTTTCGTGGAAGTTGACAATAACGCACTCTCTTCCGAGTAATGCCGCCACTTCAGCCCACAAATAAGACAATAAAGCATTCTCTTTGGAGCAATGTGATCTTCTTCGTTAGAAAGTTGGCATATGGTTTACTCTTGGTCGGCCTACAAGGTTAAACTGCCTGTTTACTAATTCTGACGTAAGCATAAATATTTCAAAGGGTCTTCTGCGGAAGGTCAAAGAAAAGGTTGATCACATCCCGAAATTGTGACCCTGTTGTTTAGTCTGTTTTAACTTGTTGAAAAAATTAAGATGAAGGAGTTGTTTATCGTTTGTGGATAACAATTGATAATTGTAAGTGTGGGTTTGTGCTCACTCTTCTTTTTGAAATATTTGAAACTCCGCTAGGCTATGCTGAGCATTGGCATGTAACGAATATTAGCATCACTAAGGGGTAATATGATTTCTAAGCCGATCCTAAGCAGTGACTCGTGCACATCAATAGATCAATCATTATGTTTACACATATGTACGTAAACGCAGCGAGAAGATACGCACAAACGCATGCAGATATCTTATGTGAGATGCTCCCAAAAGTACGAAATTATAATTGTGGAAGTGTCGCTCACAAATACACGCGCATATGAGAAGCTATACACGTGCATCTGTAGTTATAATTTTATAGCAGTAACGAAGTAAATTCTGGAAGCGCCCAGAAGATGCAACGAGGAAATCGCAGAGTATAAAAGGCAGCAACAGTAGAGGCGCGACAATAATTCTGCTTTAAGACACTATCTGGCAAGCAATAGTAGTGTTATTGTGAAGAACTTTAATAAAGGCCATTTTGCATTATTTAATAGTGGAGTTTTTTATTCAACAGCTTAGTGATTCGAACGTTAGCAGAAGATTGCAAATAAGGGGAATTGCAGTAAATTCGTTACAATTGGTGTCAGAAGAGGAATTGTTGAATAAATTCCAGAGGACAACAAGGACATGGCAATGTTAAGTGAATTGAAGATCCAGCAACTGAAGAAGGAGTTGGAGAGCCGTGGATTGAATACAACCGTCATTAAACTCGAACTTCAGGTACGACTACGAGAGGCAATGGAATTAGAAGGAATTAACGTGGAAGAGTATGTCTTTCCTCTTGATGGCGAGGAGACAAGAAAAATTGAAGAGAAAAATGAAACATCGCAGACAGTTACGAGCACAGACCTGAACATGATATTGGCTGCAATATCTGCAGTAACATCGATAGTAACATCAATGTCGTCGCAAGTTTCATCTCAACTAGAAGAACAGAAGACATATATGGCATCTCAACTAGAATCCCAGGAGAACCGTATAACATCCAAGATGTAAGAACAGAAGACATATATGGCATCTCAACTGGAATCGCAGGAGACACGAATAACATCAAAGATGGAAACACAACTGAAAGAGCAGGAGGTACGGATAATAGTACAACTCGAAGCGCAAGAGGCGCGTATATTATCAAAACTCGAAGCGCGTATGTACGAGAAAATAACACAGTTTGAGGAAAAAATCGAAGCCGAGGTGGATGCTTTGAGAGGTCGCATACAGGAGTTGCAATTAAATCGCCCAGCTGTTTCAGCAAGCAATACGAAGGTAAAAACTCCATATTTCGACGGCTATGTTCCCTTCCAGGCCTTTAAGCTACAGTTTGAGAAGACCACAGCAGTGAACAACTGGAATGCTGAAAATAAAGTGGCACCTTTATTCGTAGCATTGAAGGGGCTAGCAATCGAAAACCTACATACTATACCCGAAGGATGCGGAACAACTATGAAGCATTGATGGCCGCTGTCGAGAGACGTTACGGAAGCAAACACAGAAAACAGATATAACAAATTGAGTTGCAAAACCGTTACCAAAAAGCAAATGAGACATTGCAGGAGTTTGCTTCGGATGTTGAGAGATTGGCTCATCTTGCAAATGCGGACGCACCCGTGGAATACACTGAAGGGGTAAAAATTCAGAGCTTTATAATCGGCATACCCAAAGCAAACATTCGCTGAAACGGTATCCCATGCACTGACTCAGGAAACTGCCTCACTTTTGAGTAAGCCAGCGTAAAAAGCCCATCGTGTGGAAGTAGAAAGGCCAGATTGGTTGGACACAATTTTGGAAGCACTGAAGGGATCACAACAGAAAAACTATGGAGATATGAAATGTTTTAAGTGCGGCAATCTGAGTGGCCGTAAACGAAGAGCTGACAGAGATAAGCAAATCTCCAAGTCCACTCAGTCGTTAAACTAAAGAGAGTCAGCCGCAAGGGGCGACAGCTGGCTCCCTCAATTGAATGCCCCATAATCTCTATCTCGCAAATTGGAAGGATGGAAGGTCAAGCAATCTTACTGTCAGAGGACATGTGGATGGAAAGGAACGTTTACTGACTGTAGATATGGGTGCATCCCATTCCATAATTTCATCAGATTTAGTCAACAAGAATCTAAGACCATTGCTTGGAGCAAGATTACGTACAGCCACGGGAGAGGACACCCACATCATTGGAGAAGTAGCATGTAAAGTAGCAGTTGGGAGAGTCACGGTACTCCAGAATTTTATAGTGGCAGAGATTGTTGATGAAATTATAATTGGAGTGAACTTCTTAATCGACCAAGGCATCAAGATCGATATGCAAAGCAAGGCGATGCGATATAAGAACATGGATGAGCCACTTGATTTTGGCTACGAGAGAGGTTACAGCAGTAAACGATTGCTGGTCGAAGAGAGTCAGCAAATGCAACCAAAATCCGATGGATGGAGATTGTGGGACAAACAAATTGTGGGCTGTCGAAGCAGCAAACAAACAAGCACTGAACATACTTGTAGGAAAAACCAGGTAGCGGGGTGATCAACCGCTGCGGTTAGGTGGCCTAGCCAAAGATTGTTGCACATATTTTTGCATTGTCTGCTTTCGACGGCTGGGTTGGGCGGCATTGTTAGATGCTTCGTTCAGGAGGACGGTCGTCTAAAATAGAACTTCAAGGATTGAAGGCTAAGAAAAACTGAGCAAGTTAAATAACATTTTGCCAAGTTTTATAGTAGTCGCATATTATTTTATCAGGGATACTTTTAAACTTCTTGAAAGTACAATATAAAAACTTGAGTTAATATGTTCAGACTCGAGCTCTCATTGTAAGTTGATAAGAAAACCAAAGCAAGCTTAATGGATAAGACTGCTCTTAAATAAGGGGCAAAAGTGATCACAAAATCTGTGTTAAGTGGACAAAGAGCTCAATGATGCTGCGAGTCTAACAAAGATGCTTCGAACAGGGGAGGGAGAAACGGACCTCAAGATTACGAAAACGGTGGAAAAAATGCATTGCATGAGCACAGTGGCGGATAACTTGGAGGGAGGAAAATAGCTCGTGCGAGCTCCTCCTGACCATTGAGGAGGGTTCGTTTGATGTGGAGCTGATAGAGGAGCTATGACTTCCATCTGGAGCAAAGATTTCTGGACTCAGTGCTCGCGGATTCAGCGTTTATTACGCAAAGACGGATAGCTGGGGTAGAGCTGCAGTCTTGGTAAGGAAACACCTATACTCGTGCATGATATCTAACCTCAGTACCGAAGACCTAGCGGTAGTCGCAATAGAGCGAAAGAAAAAAAGAACCTTCCCTTATCCTGGCATCCTGCTACATGGCCCATTTCGTGGATGCCGCACCAGGTGATTTCAAAAGACTGGTGAATCAAAAAGAGTGCAGAGTACGGCTTGTCATAGGTGCGGATGCGAATGCGCATCATATAATATGTGGAGGGGACGATATTTATAACAGAGGTGAGTCCCTTTTTTGTTACATACTACAGAGTAGTCTACAGGTGACAAACGGGGTAGCATTGCCTACATATACTGGTCCTACGGCATGCAGTGTGCTTGATACCACATTGAGTTCTCAACATGACATATCGGGGTATGAATGGAGGGTCCTTGACAGGCCCACATTCTCAGGCCATGTATATACCAGATTCAGAATCCCCCTAAATAGGCTAGAGAAGGGGAAAACCTTTAGAAACCCTCGGACAACGCACTGTATATATCAGCTTCAGAATCCCCCTAAAGAGGGTAGAAAAGGGGAAAACTTTTAGAAACCCTAGGGCAACGGGCTGGTACAAGTTTCAGAAAGATGTATCAGATTTTTAAGTTGGCAAAAGTTGCGGAAAGCGAGGAGTGCTGGAACTACTACAGAGATCTGTTGAGGATCCATAAACGTGAAATCAACAGGTCAAAGCGGGTTGCATAGAAAAATTTCTGACCCGACATAGAATGCTCCAGCGAAACCGCGAGATTGAGGAAAGTGCTATCTAAAGGAGATGCAGTCCAGGGACTGATAAAAAGGGACGACGGGGAATGGCCAAACAATTGTGAAGAGTTCCTGGGAGTGCTATTTAACACACACTTCCCATCAGGAGACGATGCGGAAGAGTTATGTAGCCACGTCTACAGTCGTAATACGGAGCGAAAGGTACCCAGATTGGGGAAAAAGAACAAAATTGAATGGGCAAAAACGTTTGCTGTGTTCAAACAGTCGGGCTCAGCTGTGATATTCCCTGCCATTAATGGCTAAGAATAATCTTCGAGGGTTGCATAAAATTGAACCACGTCCCGCAATCTTGGAGAACGGCTCGGGTAGTCTGCATATCGAAAGCGGGAAAAGCCAGTCATCTGCACCCAAAAGACTACAGGCCCATTAGCTTGAAATCTTTTCTGCTCAAATCCCTAGAGAGATTAATAGATGTGTATATAAAATCTAAAATGAAAGAGAAATTATTCTCTTCAGCGCAACACGCTTACACCAAAGGCAAGTCAGTCGATAGTGCATTGCATAGGGTAGTTATTCAACCTAACCTAACCTAACCTACCCAACTGAAACATGAGGTCGTGGAGTTGTAGCCAAATGACTTAGCTCTCTAAGCTGTTTATCGCAATAGCTTTTAAAACCCATTGGGCTTGTTATGACAAGCAATAAAATTACAAAATTACTCGTACGAATTTTAATTACATTTTAAGCATAGCAAAAATCTTACTAAGCAGATCAACACAAAATTTATATCATTTCTACGCTTTCACAGCTTTTTTATTTTTATGGGTCATTTTAAATAATTCTAATTGTTGTGTAGGCATTTAAAAAAAAAATGTTTGTAGCTACGCATTTGCTTTATTGCCAACCCCTCCGTTGGGATTTCACACATTTACGTTATGATTTAGCACAACATAATCGGTATAAGCATAAAAATTATCTATGCACAAGCGCTGTCCAAGCTAGGTATTAGTATTTGCTTTGGCAGCAGCAAGCGAAAAGGAAACAAATGTGAGGATTCCCAAAATTATAGGAGAGACCATTAAAAAGCAAGCCACTAATACCCAGATGCTCGTTCATCTCCTTGTTGCTGCTATTTTCTTGTATGAGTAATCTCTAAGGGATATTACAAGCTCGTGCGTTAGCTTTTAATGACCGAGTGACTGGCCTTTTATGTATGAAGGTAGATATATCATCTTGACTAGCTTTCTTGGTGTTTGAACGCCAAGTGGCAAGTTATGTCCAGTATTTAATACTTCTGAAGAAGATATATTTAAAAAGCAAATTACTCACTAACAAAGTCTGTAAAGAGTATTTCAAATGCACTTAAGTATGACACTTGAGCGACAACTAAATTGCTGTTTTTATTAAGTGTCATAAAATGTCTAACACTGACTGCTATGTGATACTATATGTAGTATCTATGGTTGTACGCAATTTATGAATACTACGTTGAGTTAGGGGACGCCATGTCGTATGAGTCACGTATCACTAATAAACTGGACATTGTATTGACGCGACGAAGGCATCACTGCATGTGAATTAATAACTAAGTTGTTTTTGCTATATGCACAACAAAAGCAAAAGTGCGTATGTGTTAAAACATTCTTGTCATCAAAGTACTTATAACTGTATTTGGAATACATATATATGTAAATACAAATGCCGCAAGCAGCTGAATCATCATTTTCCATTTGACATATCAGTCATAATCTTGATGATCTCAAATCGTATGTTGCGTAATCATTTCAGTTTGATTTGTTGCTAACTTTTATGGTAGCAAGAGAAAGTGCTTACACTCCCTCCCGCTGCTCGCACATGTCCTATTTGTGACAACAACATGTGGATATCAGATGATTGAAAATGTGCAAACTTGACATCATAACTGAAATTTATGAGCAGAATTGTGTATTTTATGACAGCTTTTTTACAATCGCAGTGGAAACAAAAAGAAGAAATTGGGCAATATGTGGACATAAATATCAAATATGAAGCCATATGCGTAAAAAAATCAATAGGGAAACAGATCTCGCTCTAACTTAAGACGATTCATATTCATTTTAATTTGGAGTTGTTACGATTTTGTATCTAATTTTTAGCCCACGGTTTCAAATGTCCATTCTGTGCCTAAAAGTACGCACTGTTTGTTGGGTTTTTTTCAGTGCCCGTTTTAGAGAATGTACCCAATGGCACCCAAAATTCCAATACAACAAAGGAAATGAAGGCAGACAAATCAACAAATCAGTCCTTGAATTTCAAACTTCGCTAATGCCAAAACTCATTTGCCAAAAACATCTAAAACAGTAACAAGTGCGCAGAAAAGTATGCAGCATTTAGTAGCATATAACAACAAGGAACAACAGCCTAACACGAATGATTTTAGATAGGACTTAGGCTGTGATACCTATTGAAAATATTATAAGAAAAGTTGCATAATTTTCTGCGCACTTGATTTTGCTTAAGATATTTTTAGCGAAGCGTTTTTAGTTTTAGCGTTTTGAAGAGCATGCTGAGCAGAGCTCACAGAGTATATTAACTTTGTTGGCATAACGGTAATCCGTAACGGCATAAACTAATCGAGATAGATATAGACTTCTATATATCAAAATGATCTGGGCTAAAAAAGAAATTCATTTAGCCGTGTCCGTCCGTCCGTCCGTAAACACGATAACTTGAGTAAATTTTGAGGTATCTCGATAAAATTTGGTACGTAGGCTGCTGGAAACTCATCTCAGATCGCTATTTAAAATGAATGAAATCGGACTATAACCACGCCCACTTTTTCGATATCGAAAATTTCGGAAAACCGAAAAAGGGCGATAATTCATTACCAAAGACGGCTAAAGCGATGAAACTTGGGAGATGGGTTGACCTTATGAGTCAAATTTTAACAAAAAATTTAAAATCTTTAAAGTATATAAGTAAATTATGTCAAAATTCAACTCCAGTATTGATATGATGCAACAAAATACAAAAATAAAATAAAATTTCAAAATGGGCGTGGCTCCGCCCTTTTTCATTTAATTCGTATAGAATGCTTTTAATGCCATAAGTCGAAAAGAAATTTAACAATCCTTGTGAAATTTGGTAGAGGCTTAGATTCTAGGACGCTAACTGTTTTCTGTGAAAATGGGCGAAATCGGTTGAAACCGCGCCCAGTTTTTATAGACAGTTGTCCGTCTGTCCTTCCGCTCGGCCGTTAACACGATAACTTGAGCCAAAATTGATATATCTTTACTAAACTTAGTTCACGTACTTATCTGAACTCATCTTATCTTGGTATAAAAAATGACCGAAATCCGACTATGACCACGCCCATTTTTTCGATATCGAAAATTACGAAAAATGAAAAAAATGCCATAATTCTATACCAAATATGAAAAAAGAGATGAAACATGGTAATTGGACTGGTTTATTGACGCAAAATATAACTTTAGAAAAAACTTTGTAAAATGGGTGTGACACCTACCATATTGTAACGAATTTTCTGCAAATCCTCTTATTTGCAATCCTCTGCTAAGTTCGAATCACTAAACTGTTGAATAAATAACTCCAATATTGAATGATGGAAAAATGGCCTTTATTAAAGTACTTCACAATAACACTTATACTTTGCTACTCGCTGGCTTAATAACCAAACTGATTAATAACTCAAATGAAACTCTACTATTGGCCGCCAGATCGCGTGCTTAAGCAAACTGATTGATAGCTCAACTCAAACTGAATTACTTCTTACTCGCTTGCCCCGCTTTTATAGTTTACGCTGCATACTTCTAGGCTCTTCCATTTCCAGAACTTACCAACTATATTCGTGTGTGTATAGTTCTCATATAGTTTCTACTTGTTTACAATTGTCTACTTTTTAGCGCTTCTCAGATGTACATATGTGAGTTTGTAGTTTACAGTCTCCCGCACACACATAAGCGTATAAGTAAATTCATCTGTGTGTGACATCTCATCTGTCGCTGCCTTGTATGTAAATGTTGCTCGTCGGAATGTGTACATATGTGTAGACGAAATTATTGATTCGTTTATGTAGATACATAATGATTGAATTATTGATGTGAATTCACGTCACTGCTTAGCATCGGCCTGGAAATGGCAGCACTCCTTAGTTTTGCTAATATTCGTAACAATATTAATAAGAAGAAAATCAAGAAGTTCTGCAGAGCGGAATCAAATGCCCTTGGAATCTTGGCAGGAATACTGTTCGTGGTATTACATATATAAATAAATTAGCGGTATCCGACAGATGATGTTCTGGGTCACCCTGGTCCACATTTTGGTCGATATCTCGAAAACTCCTTCTCATATACAACTAAGGACCAATCCCTTTCAAACCCCTCATTAATACCTTTAGTTTGATACCCATATCGTACAAGCACATTCTAGAGTCACCCTGGCCCACCCTAATGGCGATATTTCGAAAAGGCGTCCACCTATAGACCTAATGCGCACTCCCTCTTAAAATGTTCAGTAACAACTTTCGTTTGATACCCATACCGTACAAACACATTCTAGAGTCACCCCTGGTCCACCTTTATGGCGATATCCTGAAATGGCGTCCACCTATAAAACTATGGCCCACTCCCTTTTAAAATACTCTTTAATACCTTCCATTTTAAACCCATGTCATACAAACACATTCCAGGGTTACCCTAGGTTAATTTTGTTAAATGGTGATTTTCCCTTATTTTGTATCCAAAGTTCTCAGCTGAGTATGTAATGTTCGGTTACACCCGAACTTAACCTTCCATACTTGTTTTTTTTTTTTTTTTTGATTCATTTCCCCACGAGTGGCGGAGAAAGGAACGTCCACACCGGCAGAGATCTTCATACAACCTTGTGTGACCTGGTACCAGGAGGGCTTCGTTCACGACTGGGCTATTTAGGGGCCCCCAGCCTGGCTGATCCTCGGCACGGAAACGCATAACGCCTTGATCTAGCCCCCGATAAGGAAGGGAAATAGGAAAGAAAGAAAAGAGAAGGAGAGAGATACCCCAGAAACCATGATCGAGAATCATTTCCGTACAACCAGGCCATTAATAGGTCTGACACACAGCCCTGATCTTAGCTGGACACCGTCCGGACATCGCACAGGCTCAATACTGTGGTATCCATTTTGGTACGAGGGATTTATTTATTTATTTTTTTTTTTTGAGGCTCTAAAAATATTGTGTAATTCTTGATCGGAATAGGGGCGTAGCACCGCCCCTTAAAAATTTGTTTTTCCCCATTTTCTTCTCAAAATAAAACTTGGTAAGTGAAATATCAGTAATGCAAAACTATTATCCGCTCAATTATTACTCCTCCAACCATTAATTCCTACATCTGCTATCACTTTCCAAGCCGAATTTAAAGGCATGTGACGCCAGAAGGTAGTTGAAATTGACTAAAGTTGTGTGCCTTTAAAGTACGTGGTTCTTTGTAACAAATTGAGCAATATTAAACTTGATGCTTAGTTTAGCTCCCTTTGCATTTAAAAGTTCATCAACTTGCTGGACAACAGCAACTTTCCTATGCTCCGTCTCTTCCTTGCAAATATATAAGTGTATCGCTACGGATAAAGGATCTGCATCGCACTGAGTTCAGCGAGGGGGTATCTTTACACCGATCCTAGGACTAAAGTTCCACATCATCCTGGAAAACTACTCGTCAGGTTTACTATGGCTTTTTGATGCTTATTGAAATACAAACACTATTAGAAGGCGAATGCGATCCAATCACCACGTTTCATGTGCGATACATCAGTCTGGTAGTTCTGAGATGAATGCCGCAAAAGTACAATTTTGAACCTAATTAAGACGGGAATATCGTCTCTAGCATACCAGTTTGTAAGGAATCCTATAATATACCCACGGTATTTATGGCTGCCGTAAGAGGCTACAAAATGTCAGTTCCGTTCTTTGGTTGTGCACTTGGTTTGGAACTTTCTGCGTAAATACGTTCTTCAATGAAAAATTGCAACATGTCTCAAGTACCAAGGTATGCCCGGCTGTTTCCGTTGGTGGATGCCCTCGTCAAAGTAAATGTTGATATCTCCTCCTTACAGCAAGCACGTTGAACGGGGAAAGGCAAAAAGACAATTGGATTTTGCAACATCTGGTACAGTGGTCATATGGACAGACACGCGTCTACGGTGCAAGTTGCTGGTTATGTAATGGGAAAGAGACTTCACCACCAAATATAATCCTTCACGGTTATAAATTAGCGTCTCGCAGTGATCTGCATCTAGCCGAGTTTTCACAAGAGTATTTGGGAATACAAATTAAAACACGATGCTGACGACACGAATAAAGACACCTTTTATGAAAAACTAGAAAAAAAAAAAACAAATGATGCTTGCTGCGGCAGGATGGGAAAGGAAGAGGTCAATGGTCCCAGAGTCGGCAAATTTAGCCTCCACGCTCTAAATATTGGAATCAGCAATATCAGGTTCCAACATAAAAAAAAAAACAAACAACACCAAGCTAGTTGACTGTCTCCTGATCGAGGAATACAAAACCGGGTCGATCGCGTCACGATCAACGCAGGCAGAATGTCCGGAATCTGCGCACTCTTAGAGGACTACTTGGCCCAATATCATGTGTAAAACAAGATGCGCACACGCCTCTGCGAGCAGAAGATATACAATAAAAGTTTGCTATTGAGGACGAACTCCCGAAACAGATAGCTTAACTTCAAATAAGAATGACAGCTAAGTTTGTTGACTTCTCGAAGGGGTCCGAACCAAAGTAGCTGATAAAGCAAGAGTCGGGGCATCACAATGACATCTAGTAAAAGTGATTGAAAATTAGTTTGTCGGCCTAGACCTTTTGGCCTACCATAACCTATCACATCAACTGATGAACCTTTTACCCTAAGTTTGCGCTAACGCGACACCAACGCCATTCAAAGATTGTATTCTACTGAAATCGATTTGTTTGTTGTTGACAACAAAAAACATTCTCAAGTGAGACACTACAAGCATTGCGTGGACATCTTTGTTAGATATACATATATACGCCTTTGGAATGGCTATCTACTGGCGTAGTCTCTACCCAATACACACACATCTTATGAATAAACAGATCAGACAAACCCACAAATTGCAACTGCTTAGTTTTAAGTACCAAATATAACAGCTTTCTCGATAATCACGAATCGTCTGCGGTGTTACTGCTAACCACTACAAGTGAATAAACTCATTCATATTTACATTAAATTATCACCTCCATGCGTACGTACTTACGTAGCATTCTCGTATCATTAATATGTTCATTGCGATGCCAGGGAGCATGTCAGCGTGGCAGCATTCCAATGTCATTGGCCAACAACAACAACAAAAAGATATAACAAAATGCTTAAAGCATTGCCAATGCTGAGTTTAAAATATCTGTGAAGCATAGGGTGTGTTGAAAGATAATGCAAGGTAACATAGGACAAAACCTTGGCTGCTGGACAATTATTACAATGACCACATTGGTAACAGTGACAATATTAGAATTAGTTGTAGAAAGTACAAAGGCATGCAACAAAACATGTGAAAATTGGCGTGAGACCAACTAAATTATTGCCAGTGTTGCCAGACATATTTGAAAGCTATCACCTATTTTGGTTTGTTGTTATACTAAAATAGTAACAAATTCTTGGTGTGAAAAAATCTTCGCTGATGGTATGGGGGAATCCGAAACCAGACGAGTCATCGGTTTTTTATCGAAATGAATATAGATTCGAACGAAGTTTTAGATTTTATATCGGCGAGTTATCGAAAAACTTTCGATCATTAATTGAAAATTAATCAATTCTTCTCGAAAATCTATAGATTTCTAATCAAAAACTTATTTGTTTTTTATAAAAAAATTATCGATTAGCTATCGAATAGTTATGAATTTGATATCGAAAAGTTATGAAAAGTTATTGTAAAATTCTCTGTTCTCTGCAGACGAGTATTGATTTATAATTGATTTAGTACTGATTTGTGATATATTTGCTATCGATAGTACAGGTTATCGATGAGTAATGGGATTTTCTTATCGGTTATCGGTTTTTTGATACCTTATCAAACAGTCAACGATATTCTCTGGAGAAATTATAGATTTTTATCAAAGAGTTATCAGTTATTTATCGAAATGTTAGTGATTTGTTATCTCTTGGTTATTTAAAAGCTATAAGTTTTTCACTAAAATGTTATCGATTTAGTGTTAGCAATTTGTTATCGGTTTTTGTTGAAAATTTTTCGATACCTTATCGATTAGTTAACAATATTGTTTGGAGAAATTATCGATTTTTAACAAAGAGCTATCAATTATTAATCGAAAAATTATCGATATGTTATTTATTTGTTATCTATATGCTTTAAATTTTTCACTAATATAAGGTAATCGACTGAGTGTGAGCAATTTGTTATCGGCTTTTTGACCATTTCCTATCTACTACTCATTCGTTTGTTGGGATGCAGATACCCATAAAACTCCAATAAAGAATAGATGACACATATGTAAACCGTCTATAACAAAACAATCAGAAACCCATTAGAAGCTGATAGGAAACCGATAACTGGACAATAATGTCACTTATGGTAATAAGCCGATAATAAAAAAGAACTTGTCGGTATCGATTGTTACCAATAAGAAGCCGACAAACTCCTTTCAAAAAGCCCGACATTATTTGTTTCTGGCAAAATTACTTCTGTTGTAGTTTACGTTCCACCTCTGCGCTAGCTCTGGTTAATTTTAAAGCAAAAGTTTTATAAACATTTTGATTGATATTTACATATCAATCTTCACGAGTAATGAATACTCACGGCGTTTTCTTCAACGAAAATAGAAGCAAAAAAGTTAAAAAGCATAAGCTCGCCAAGCCCCTGCACTATACAAGATTGATTCGTAGGCAGCGAATCGTTGAAATCTAACCTAGTTGAATTTCTCAAACCGTTTAGTAGCCCGTTTAAAAACCTAAAGTAAACTCATAAAAGATATAGTCAATGAGAACAAGCAAGCCTATTCGATCGATTTCTCTATTGAGAGGGAATGATAGCTATCTGCAGCTTTATTGCGTTCCCGAAATATTGAAAGATGCCAAAGTAATTTTCCATCCGCACGCAGCTAAGGCTTGTAACTCTATAAAGAATGAGGCCCATCTTCTCTAATATTTATAACGACTTACAGACGATTGTATAGGAAGATCGATGCCGCACTTCTAGAAACAATCACTTCTCTTACCTTAACAAGCTTGCGGATCAAATGTGCTCGTGGAGCATAACTACTTGCTCTCTTTCCCATAATGGAGGTGAAGGATACTAAGGTAATTTCGTTGCTGGAGGACACTTTTCTTATTACGCAGGAAATTTTCCATCCAACTCTGGCCTATGGTACGCCGATGAAACTAACTAAAATCAGCTACACAGAGCTACAATTAAGTGAAACCTTTAACTTGGATACCATTCGCAAACTTCTCTGCTGCATTGCGTTGTTTTCCTGTAACCGAGCAGTTGGTGTTTCTTTTCACATTTCTCTCAAAGCAGAAATACTTCTATATTAAGTCTTTGTACACTTTATTCTACTCAATGAGCTGTTTAGAGCAACGGTATCTTTCAACGAGCGTCGGACAGTTTGGATATCATTTTCTGCCTCCTCAACTCAATGAGCTTACTTGTGACCTCTTAAAAACTTCTAGTGCTGAAATAAGGTAAAAGTGCCCTGATCAAATAGTCCAAAATGTTTCAAAATATCCCCAGAATAGGTCAAAGTGCAACATCTGGCAGTATTGTACCAACAGCAAAACTATTTCAAATTTATAAACACAGAGTTGGATGCGCAATTAAGTTGTATTTTAGATGTTTACATGCATTTGCAGGAATGATAATTTAAGCAGGTTCGGATAATGTGGGCGGAGTGTGTATAGTGGACAATATGATTGTCTTAGAAGCTACAAACCATGATCATCAAGCGACGCTGAAGCAACTTTGTATCGGCATTGAGGGTCGAGAGTATGTCTGTTTGAAAAAAAAAAACCTATAAGAAGATATTTACATCAAGTTTACAACGATCTGTAGCTCTTACCAATTTCTAGAGAAAGCAAATGTGGTACAAGTGGAGCCTCTCGCTTCACTCCCATTGGATATTTACAGCGATTTTGAAGCCTATATCACAGTACTTAGTCCTTGCAAAGAGACTAAATGGCTCGAGGCAGTTTGATCGCTAACCATACGGCATCAGTATCAATATTGAACGAGCATATTACTTGATTTCGTGCCTGCACTTTGACGGGGATCTTATATCCACAATAGTGGACCAGACGATACAAGTTTATACCGAGTGTAGTGGAACGAGTAGGGTCTGGTGTATATACTGTGCTGATAAGAAAGAAAAAATAGATCATACAAGCTATAGACAAATGTAGTAGCCGTGATCAAACCATACGCTCCAACTTTTGTATGGACACCCAGACAGAAATTAAGGCAAAAATTCTGCGTAGAAAAATGGCTTAAAAGGAGAGTATACGGTAACAAGAAAAATCGTAATAGGAGAGACACACGTCCTTGTTTGGGAAATTCAAAAGCGAATGGGCTTAAAAGAGCACATCCCCGTAAATTAGTGATGTGACAGATAAAAATAAAACAAAATATGCACATAATAGATCGAGCAGAAAATACATGAAATCAAACGCCGGGCTGGAGTGTATCGGAGATTATGTACAAGTCTTACTACCTTGGACTAGCAAAGTTACTCATTACTGAAAAAAGAGACTTTAGGATCATGATGGGCCTCTTACTGGAACAACACATCATCATTATCATTAATTGGTGCTTAACAGCCTAAGTTGTTTTGCCCGTCTCCTAACAAGTCACACCAGCCATCCTTGTTTGAAGAAAAGTGATGCCAATTTGAAGCACCAAGCGTGGTTAAGTCTTCCTGCACCTGACTCTCCTTACTCAGTTGAGGATTTGGATTGAACAAATTTCTTGCAGGGAGCTTATTCGTTATTTCCGTAAGATGACCTAGCCAATTTAAAAGTTTGTGTCGTGATGGTTTATTTCTGCTGCTAGAATTATTTCCTCCAACATTGGATCAAAAAGAGCCTTGCTTGGTTTCGAATGGATCGAAAAGGTCCTACCCAATCCTTACAGAGCTGATGGTGTTGCTCAAAATCATTTGCTAAAACTCTACCTACTTTGCAACGAACTTAAATTCAGACATAGCATCATAAAACAACATTTTTTTGCGCTGTCAAAGGCTACGAAAAAATTAAGGTTGGTCTTGTCTTTTATCGCGGATTCTGTCCAGGATATGAGGCAAAGTGAAGTTCTTGTTTAGCACGTTTGTGGCCATACTGATAAGGCCCAATCAGGAAGGTGACTTTGCTATTTAATTAGGCCTCGTCAGTGGTGGAAGATGTAGGAAGACGGGTTTTAGGAGGGTTTTAGACGCAAAAAATCTGGCAGGGAGCGTTGGTGTCCTGAATTGAGTAGCCTAAGACTCCACCTTTTGGGATAGACACAGCTATAAGACTTAGGAGAAGCAGGTAAGAGAGACCTTAGAAAGCTTTTATTATTTTCCCAAGCGGACGGAGTTATTGTAAAACTTGGGCAGTGATTTTTGTAGGATTTTTCAGTTTGGTTGTCGAGCAAATTTTTAGTAACACCACAGATATTTTCGGTCTATGTGAGGTCTTCTCGGTCTGACCACTTTAACCTAATCTATCCCGAAGTTGCTGCTCCTTCATCATCTGATGAATAAAGGAAGAAGGAAATGCCTGCTGGGTTACGCTAACGTCCGCTTCTTATAATACTGTAACGATTTTACTTGCAAATCTTCTTATTTGCCCTTTTTCTAGGTTCGTATCGCTAAACTGTTGAATAAATAACTCCAATATTGAATAAAGGAAAAATGGCCTTTATTAAAGTACTTCACAATAACACTTATACTTTGCTACTCGCTGGCTTAATAACCAAACTGATTGATAACTCAAATGAAACTCTACTATTGGCCGCCAGATCGCGTGCTTAATCAAACTGATTGATAGCTCAACTCAAACTGAATTACTTCTTACTCGCCTGCCCCGCTTTTATAGTTTACGCTGCATACTTCCTGGCTCTTCGATTTCCAGAACTTACTAGTTAGTTCGGCTACAAAATCGCCAGCCACGACTACGTGCACAAATTATTGCTCTCTCTTGTGACAACTCAGATAAGTCATATGCATGTGTTTGTGCATTGCCGCTCCGCTGCTCGTATATGTACATATGTGTAGACGCAATTATTTATTCGTTTATGTAGATACATAATGATTGAATTATTGATGTGAATGTTTGTAGTTTACAGTCTCTCGAGTACACATAGGCGTATAAGTAAATGCATTTGTGTGTGACGTCTCTCTGGGCTGCCTTATATATGTGTATACTTGATTTGCTTATTGACGTAAATACTGCTTGGCATGGCCTTAGCATCGCCTTAGTGATGGTATAGCTTAATGATGCTAATATCCGTGACAATACTAAACCAATACTAACAAAGGAATCAAATATTTATTTGCATAAATTTGTCACAGACATACCCTTCGAAGTTCATTTTACTAACCACCATTCGTCCATAAATACATATTAAACTTTAAACAGATGCAGAAACTGCAAATGCAAGAAAATGAAATGACTCTTAGCTGAGATAGAAAATCGAGATGACTTACACAGCTTGGTGCTCATTACATGATGCAACCATTTTTTATTTCATGCAAACTCTGCATTACATCTTCTCACCTAGCATCTTTAGTCATCTCTTGGCGGTCAGAAGTTGTTAGAGATAACTTTAATGAAACCCTAACGCCGCCGTTGGCCAAGCGATAATTGGAGATAATTATATTTATAACGGAACAGCATGATGTTTGCGAGCGACGGTGGGCGGAATGTGATAGCGGTGCACAATGCAGCATTCCTCGACACGAAAGCATAGCTGGCTGGCAAGCACAAATATGGACACCAATCATGCCATGATATACCGTTAACTATTTATGCTGCGTATTTAAACTGTTACTCAATTTGTTCGTTAATCCTTTTTGTTGCTGCGCTAGTTAAGTTTTCTGCTGCTTGTACTGCACTAAAAGCTGAGGCGTGCAAAATATAAAGTAGCGAGCAGAAAAATAGCAGTGGCAAGTTCGTCGTTTAAATTCTTCTGTATTTTTATTTTATTTTTAGCAAAAACATTTATGAATTTTGTAACTGAAAATATGAGAACAAATCACTAAAACGTTTTAAAAAAATTCGAAAATTCGATAATAGTTTTTTGAGTATTCGAAATTCAAAAGTTTAGAACTTTTTGTTTGAAGTTCTCGGATATTTTCTGTGCATTCAGTTTTATAGCCCAATCAATTCTAGTCTAAAAAGGTACAAGTAAAACGCGTCTTAAAATTCGTTTAAAATTTGTTGACGACTTTTTTCCGAAGGATGTTACAGATTTTAATCCATACAAATCGCGAATAATTTTTTATTTATATGGAAGAGGATCTGAAACCGAATTTGGAAAAAACAAGTGAGAAAAGTTAAGTTCGGGTGTAACCGAACATTACATACTCAGTTAAGAGCTATGGTGACAACGTAAGGGAAAATAACCATGTAGGAAAATGAACCGAGGGAAACCCTGGAATGTGTTTGTATGACATGTGTATCAAATGAAAGGCATTAAAGAGTATTTTTTGAGGGAGTGGGCCATAGTTCTATAGGTGGACGCCATTTAGGGATATCGCCATAAAGGTGGACCAGGGCTGACTCTAGAATTTGTTTGTACGATATGGGTATCAAATGAAAGGTGTTACTGAGCATTTTAAGAGGGAGCGGGCCTTAGGTCTATCGGTGGACGCCTTTTCGAGATATCGCCATTAAGGTGGGCCATGGGTGACTCTAGAATGTGTTTGTACGATATGGGTATCAAATTAAAGGTGTTAATGAGAGTTTTAAAAGGGAGTGGTGGTAGTTGTGTATGTGAGGGCGTTTTCCAGATATCGAGGTGACCCAGAACATCATCTGTTGGATACCGCTAATTTATTTATATATGTAATACCTGCCAAGATTTCAAGGTTTTTTATTTCGCCATGCAGAACTTTTTTATTTTCTTCTATTTAATATGGTAGGTGTCACAACCATTTTACAAAAAAGTTATATTTCGCGTCAATAAACCAATACAATTACCATGTTTCATCCCTTTTTTCGTATTTGGTATAGAATTATGGCATTTTTTCATTTTTCGTAATTTTCGATATCGAAAAAGTGGGCGTGGTCATAGTCGGATTTCGTTCAATTTTTATACCAAGATAAAGTGAGTTCAGATAAGTACGTGAACTAAGTTCAGTAAAGATATGTCGAGTTTTGCTCAAGTTATAGTGTTAACTGCCATGCGGAAGGACAGACGGACGACTGTGTATAAAAAATGGGCGTGGCTTCAACCGATTTCGCCACAGAAAACAGTTAACGTCATAACGTCTACACCCCTACCAAATTTCAAAAGGATTGGTAAATTTTTGTTCGACTTATGGCATTAAAAGTATCCTAGACAAATTAAATGAAAAATGGCGGAGCCACGCCCTTTTTGAAATTTTCTTTTATTTTTGTATTTTGTTGCACCATATCATTACTGGAGTTGATTGTTGACATAATTTACTTATATACTGTAAAGATATTAAATTTTATGTTAAAATTTTACTTAAAAAATTTCTTTTTTAAAAGTGGGCGTGGTCGTTCTCCGATTTTGCTAATTTTTATTAAGCATACATGCAGTAATAGGAGTAACGTTCCTGCCAAATTTCATCATGATATCTTCAACTACTGTCAAATTACAGCTTGCAAAATTTTAAATTACCTTCTTTTAAAAGTGGGCGTTGCCACGCCCATTGTTCAAAATTTTACTAATTTTCTATTCTGCGTCACAAGTTCAACTCACCTAAAAAGCTTCATCGCTTTATCTGTCTTTGGTAATGAATTATTGCACTTTTTCGGTTTTTCGAAATTTTCGATATCGAAAACGTTGGCGTGGTTATAGTCCGATATCGTTAATTTTAAATAGTGATCTGAGATGAATGCTCAGGAATCTACGTACCAAATTTCATCAAGATACCTCAAAATTTACTCAAGTTATCGTGTTAACGGACGGACGGACGGACGGACATGGCTCAATCAAATTTTTTTCGATCCTGATGATATTGATATATGGAAGTCTATATCTATCTCGATTCCTTTATACCTGTACAACCAACCGTTACCCATCAAACTTAATATACTCTGTGAGCTCTGCTCAACTGAGTATAAAAATGGTCGAAAATCAATGCGAGTGTTGAGAGACCTCTAACTGTACCTTGTCTGACTAGTATTGAATGGCTTTCACACCTTCATACTCCGAAAACCTCAGAAATATACAAATAAAAATTTCAAATTTTTCGCAGTTTTAATAATCGTAAAAATTACTTCGAATTTTATCGGAATTTTTTTTTTGAGATTTGGTTTTGTGTTTTTTCAATTTGCATACAAAGAATGAAGCATTCTTTTTTATATAAAATTCGCAATTTAAAACACAGTTCGAAAAAAATGGTCAAAAATCAATGCAGATTTTGAGACGCCTCTAAATTGAAATTTGTTGAACTGAAATTGATTGGGCTACAAAAGCCGAAAGCTGCAAAGAAAAAGTTCGAAGTTTTCGTTATTTCAATTTGGAAAAAATAATTTTGAATTTTCGATTTATCGAAATTTATCGAAAATTTGTTTGAGATTGGTTTGCATATTTTTAGTAACACAATTCATATAAGGTTTTTGTCGATTTTTTAAGTTTTTCGAAAATATTTTTAAGAATAGTTTCCATAGCTTCAGTTACGAAATTCAATGAAGTTTTCTTTCTTAAATATTAAAAATAAAAAAGAAGAGTTTTATTGCATCGATGCATTCTCGCTAATTTTAGGACAACATATCGATAGCTTTTCGATAGTTAATCGATAATTCTTCGATAACAGATCAAAATATTTTTTATTGATAACAAGTCGATCATTCTTCGGTTAAGAATTGGTAAAACTTTGCAAACAAATCGATAATATTTCGATAGTAGATCAATATATTCTTCTTAACATATCGATAACTTTTCTACAAAAAATCGATAACCTACGTCGAAACCATATCGTTTTTCATAGTTATCTATAGCAAGCTTATAACCCAGCGATAATAACTCGACAAATTGACAAATCGTCTATACCTCGTTGATAAAACATGAATAGCACGTCCGAAACCCATCGATAATAAGCTATAATATAACTCATCAAAAAAACAACAAAGCATTATGAGACCGTTACACTCATATCGACTTTACCTTTCCTATTGTTCCTACTTTGCGCTACAGTGCAGTGACTACACTTAAGCTCAGATTCTCTATTTCCTGAACAAAGTTGTTTACACATCAAAAATTTGCCACTGCTATTTTTCTATTCGCTGTGGTAGGTGCCCGTTTATAAAAAAGCTTGTACTCTAGCACAAAAATTACATGCAAACTAATTACACCATCCCTTCGCACCTACCACACGAATGCATAAAAGTGTTATAAATAACCCGGAAGTGGAATAGCCTGCCGGATGGGGATGTCCGCTGTAAAATATTTAGCAAAAATTATGAGCTTTAAATGAACCATAGTCGGTTAAAAATTTCCGCTCACCTTCCTAATTCGCTCAAACTCCTATAATTGTTTTAATAACAGATTTTTGCTATGTAAAATAAAAAAATGTGTATATTGACCACATTAAACTGCATTTCGCGCTGTCTTTCGTACGGACGTTATTTATGATATTCAAACAATATTTGGGACACACATTTTACAATCAATTTGTCATACGCTCAATTAATGTCAACGTTATTAGCAAAAACATGTGGGGCTTACAAGCTTTTACTATGTGCAACAGACATATGCTTATGTATATACATATATATATTCTGCATGTAATAAGTGTAAGCGACCCTTAGAGTGCATGGGTCGGTCGTATTAGGGCTGTAATTCATCGTGGCGTTGACCAACTTGACGTATTCATTGCGATAACATCTAAAGCTGTAGCTATGTGCATATACATGAATGTTTTGAGTAGTGAAAAATGACCCATTAACATGCATTGCAATTATAAGGATTATCAAATAAAGCACAACACCACATGTTTATTATACTCAGCTGAGCAGAGCTCACAGGGTACATCAACTTTGTTCGCATAACGGTAATCCGTAACGGCATAAACTAATCGAGATAGATATAGACTTCTATATATCAAAATGATCTGGACGAAAAAAGAAATTCATTTAGCCATGTCCGTCCGTCCGTCCGTCTGTCCGTCCATCTGTAAACACGATAACTTGTGTAAATTTTGAGGTATCTTAATGAAATTTGGTATGTAGGTTACTGGGAGCTCATCTCAAATCGCTATTAAAATTAACGAAATCGGACTACAACCACTCCCACTTTTTCGATATCGAAAATTTCGAAAAACAGAAAAAGTGCGATAATTTATTACCAAAGACAGATAAAGCGATGAAACTTTTTAGGTAAGTTGAACTCATGACGTAGAAATTAGTAAAATTTTGAACAATGGGCGTGGCACCGCCCACTTTTAAAAGAAGGTAATTTAAAAGTTTTGCAAGCTGTAATTTCGCAGTCTTTGGAGATATCATGATGAAATTTGGCAGGAACGTTACTCCTATTACTATATGTGTGCCTGATAAAAATATGCAAAATCGGATGACGAACACGCCCACTTAAAAAAAATTGTTTTAAAGTCAAATTTTAACAAAAAATTTAATATCTTTACAGAACATGAGTAAATTATGTCAACATTAAACTCCAGTAATAATATGGTCCAAGAAAATACAAAAATAAAAGAAAATTTAAAAATGGGCTTGGCTCTGCCATTTTTCATTTAATTCGTCTAGAATACTTTTAATGCCATAAGTTGAACAAAAATTTACCAATCCTTGTGAAATTTGGTATGTGCAAAGACTCTGTGACGATAACAGGTTTCTGTGAAAATGGGCGAAATCGGTTGAAGCCGCGCCCAGTTTTTATACACAGTCGACCGTCTGACTTCCAGCTCGGCCGTTAACACGATAACTTGAGCAAAAATCGATATATCTTTACTAAACTTAGTTCACGCACTTATCTGAACTCACTTTATCTTGGTATAAAGAATGGCCGAAATCCGATTATGACCACGCCCACTTTTTCGATATCGAAAATTACGAAAAATGAAAAAAATCCCATAATTCTATACCAAATATGAAAAAGAGATGAAAAATGGTAATTGGATTGGTTTATTGACGCAAAATATAACTTTGGAAAAAAATTTGTAAAATGGGTGTGTCACCTACCATATTAAGTAGAAGAAAATGAAAAAGTTCTGCAGGGCGAAATCAAAAGCCTTTTAAAGTACTCGTTTACACCTTTCATTTGATACCCATATCGTACAAACACATTCTAGAGTCACCCCTGGTCCACCTTTTTGGCGATATCCCGAAATGGCGTCCACCTATAGAACTATGGCCCAATCCCTTTTAAAATACTCTTTAATACCTTCCTTTGTAACCCATGTCATACAAAAGCATTCCAGGGTTACCATAGGTTCATTTTGTTAAATGGTGATTTTCCCTTTTTGTTTCGAAAGTTCTCAGCTGAGTATGTAATGTTCGGTTACACCCGATCTTAGCCTTCCTTTCTTGTTTGTAACTTAAATTGTTTGCGTAGTGCGGCGGTTTTATATTTATTTATGCGAGTGTAAATGTAACTTTCTAATGTTGCAGAGGCAAATGTAAATCACAATCCGGGCATTTTTTCCTAAACCCTAAAAGCCTTGCGAAGCTGTAGGTCATAGCCGTATGAAATATGGACCTTTTATGTTCTTAGATCCAATTATCTGGCTTAAATGTCGCACAAAATTAGTTCTAAGCACACTTGGGCTGATAGAATCTAGATAACACTTTATAGCAATAAGTTCAATTCAGCATTAACAGAGGAAGTTATACCTTCATTAAAATCGCTTAAACGGCTTTAGCCGTCCAGCAAAAACAAACGGAAGTAAATCTTTCTTAGCGAAAGTTGATCAGCGCCAGAGCAGTGAAACAAGTGCTTAAGTTTAAATCCTTTTCCAACTCAGTGAATTCTTAACTTTCATCTGGCATTGAATTCAGATAGTTGAAAAAACTAAAAAACAACCAAATATGGTGCCGTTTTAGTATCTCTAATCCACTTAGATATTTGATAGCACCGTAGCACAGATGCTTGTGTCTCCACTATTAAATAAGACTCGTTTTATTGCGAGTTATTTAACCACTACTGCCAGATGGGTCTTAATCTCCTTTGCGCGCCTAGCCTAGAGCGTTACAAACGAGCCTACATATAAGCGGAGCTACTATAAGCGTGTTAAAAATGCTCAAACCTTTCCAGTTATACTGTAAAATAAACAGGCCGCGGCCGCTGTTGTATGTCGGTGGCATGACTCGTCTACCGCACCGAAGGTTCCGGACAAAGCAACATCAAATATTGAGAGCGTCGCCCCTTTTCACTGATTTTGCAAACGCTTTGAGTGTATTTCTACCATGTCTCAGTGAAAACTCATCCGGCTTGCAGATGCCGTTCGGGTCGCTGCAAAATATGTAGGCCACGTCCCGCCAATTTGTAGGAAAAATTAAAAAGGAGCATGACGCAAATTAGAAAAGACGATTGGCGTAAATTTCATTCGAAGCTATAACGTGCCTTGTATTGTACTGTACTCTAAAACAGCAGTTTTGCAAAAACGTAACCATGAAATTTTTCTTAAAGCTCGCAACACTCAGATACATTTTTCTGAACAAACATATAGTTCAGCTCATCTAATTTACTTTTAATTTGCATTGCTAGTTAAACGGGTTACAATATATACTTCGGTCAGTTATGCAGAATCCCGAAGGATTTCTGCTTTAGTTTCTAAGAACATTGGTCTTTATAAAATGATAACATTGCATATATTTCCTGGAGGCATCAGGAAGTCGCTACGTGTTGATGCAACATGTTGCTTAAGATTCACTCGGCCTTTTCACTTCTGGGACCGAGTTGAAGTATTCTTAAGAAATGTTAGAAACGCCTAATACAGGGAGTAATATTTCTCTTCCAATTTGCGTCGCGCTCCCTTTATCTTTCCATACAAATTGGCGGCACGGGAATACATGTTTTCTTCCGACTCCGAAGGGCATCTGCACCGCAGATGAGTTTTCACTGATAGACATTTCATGACAGAAATACACTCGGAGTGCTTGTCAAATCACTATCGAGGGGAGACCCTGTTGAGAAAAAATGTTTGCTAATTAAAATTTTGTTTCTAAATTCTTGATATAGCTTCATCCCGGGCTTGAGCCCACTACCTTCGGTGTGGTAGACGGAGCACGCTACCACCACATAACGGTGGTCGCCAAAGTTGTTACTCTTTCAAAATTTTTAAAATTTGACCAAAGAACCCTTGCCATCCCCTTATCTCAAGAGCAAATAAAAGAACACAGATGTGCTGAACTATAAATACAGGATCCATTTAAGTAAAAATACCTTGGTCACTCTGCTGCAAGGAAAGTGTCTAGCTTTGTTATACTGTGTTATCATTTGCTGAAAAAATCCTTCTTTACGTTGACTTTTTTTTTTACTGGATTATGATTTAAATTTCAGTTTTTGACAATGCTTTAATAGCTCATGTTTATGTGTGTCATAAAAGTAGAACGTTTCTTTAACTACTAGCTACTGCACTGCACCTATAATTTTATCTTATACTTTTATGGATCAACTAAGCCACTGCAGCCCGGTGAGACTTACTGTCGCAGTACTATAACGCGGGTCTCTAGTTCATTCTACCTTTCCGCATACACCAGTACCAGTGTTGATTTTATTTCGCACGACGATATTGCCTTGTGAGTGGTTTAAGTCTGGCCAAGTTCGGCGATGGTCTCACTGAAGTATCCACGTGTCGCATGTTTTGTATATCACAATGGCATATTGCTGATATTTCTGGTTGAAAATTGATCTGTAAGAGTTGAAACATTCTGTCTCAAGTTATCCGAGTTTTGCGATGAAATAAGCTAACCTCTGCGCAACCAATCTTCTGCGATATTGAGAAGGTTTCATTTGGATCTATTGCTGCTTGTGATGTGACCTAGAGTGGAATTTATATAGCTGATAAAATGCTTTGTCCGCAGATCGAGCAGCCTGCTAAGTGTGTAGACTTATATGATGCGGCTAGCTTTTGCGGCTGTTCCACATAATATCGTAGTATATTGGCTTGTTCACTGCCTTAAACATGATGGAGTTTAGCCTGAAGTACTCCGCTTGGGAGAAGTTGATTTTTCTTAGTGAATTAAGTTCGTATTACTCAAGAGATATATTTTGTAAAAAGGAGGGCGTGCTTCGTATAGTAGACTTTTAATTAAATAGGTATATGAAGGTACAAGAAGTGAGGATTTCCATACCAAAATGCTATAAATTCACTTTCAACTTTTTTTGAGATACATATGGGAATTAACTTCACTTTATAAAACCTATATAAGATCCTTTTTTGGAAGTAAAATCAGAAAATTTAGCCATTCTGGAACTTTTTATTTATATGAATTAAAATACATTGTGGAGTACTCGTATACTCTTTAAGGGCAATTTAAGAAGTACTTGAGGAGTATGTAAGGAACATACGAGTCCTCCATAGCTGATCATCAGCCGTATAAAAAATGTGGCTCAACTAACATTTCTATATCCTGTGCTAGGATCAGCTCAGGCCAGGATTACTCCATGGATCCCCTACGGGCCCTTCTGCTTCTTTAAATGAGAATCAATTGAAAATGCGAAAGCGTTATATGGAAACGATAATATTGAATTTTAAATGCTAAAGCGATTGTTAATAAAAAGTATCAACTGAAAATGCAACAACATCATTTGTGTTTAAGAATAAAAAATATGTAATAAAAATAATAATATATTTGACAAACGGTATAGTCGATAGTATAACAATGAAAGATTACAAATTTCATGTATTCCGGGTGACATATATTGGAATTAGAAAGTATATCCATGGAACAATGTTTTTTCATTACTTCATCCACCAAATGTTCTGTATATTTCAGCTTTTGCTCCACAATGTACCGCTCATTTTTCGCCGCAATTGTTATGAGCGCTGCACCTATGTTTTTATTTTTCACTTAGGAGTCTCGATAGGCATCAGCACTGGTAAGTACTGTGCAAACTGCAGCACTTCTGTTTGGCAATTTTAAATATTGTGGACCCGATTCTCGAATAGAATGAAGCCTTGTTGAACACCAATACCAGGTTATTTAAATAGTTCGCCGGCTTTTCCCAACTTTGAAAAATTGACCTTACGCAAGCAGCACATCCTAAACGAACTCCTCTGTTGGTCAACGGACGGCACTTTCAGATACTGTCATCACGCCTACTATGCAATGGTGGCCACCTCTGACTCTTTCGTTGACTTTTTCATACAAAATTAGTTAGCTTTTTTCAAAGAATATAAACAGGTAATAATGCAACTATACTTATTTGAAACCGCCTTCTAGTTAACGTATAGTTAGCTTCTTTTCCTGCTAGGAGTGTATGAAAGTTCGTTCTCATATTAAAAAATAATAATAATAATTTAAAACACATATGTAGTTCTTCTTTCTTTAAATACTGAGTCCTATGATGTTTCTATTATGAACATCGTCAGAATTGTTTAAGTGGGTACTGTACATGTCAGGGGGTACTTTTTTATTCTAAATTGTTTACGTAAAAGATTTGCTGGTGCTAGAACCACAGAAACAACTTTTTTGAGATAATTCTATTTTAATTCGATTAAAAGCTTCCGAATTATGTAGAAAAACTGAAATCAGAAAGCAACGCCCATTTTTTTAATTTTTTTCATAAGTTCTTGTTGTTGGTGACGAATTCGCCCCATTTACCACTTATTTAGGGTGACTACTAGCGTTTTCTGCGGTTGTTGCTGTTGTGTTAACAGTGCTTCGCCCCAATCAAATTCCTCTAACGGTAGTCCAAGAAAACCGGCAGTATCAAGAGGGGCGGACTATAGGGAGATTGACGTTAGAGGCGTAGGCTCCACATTGTAATAATATGGTTGATGTCATGTGGGTTCACATCGCATGCACGACATACGTTATGTATGTCGGCGTTAGTCCTGGGCAAGTAAGATTTTAACCTGTTACAGTTGGGTCAGGGTGACTCGTGTCTTCCTTGATATAGTATTTTCCTCTCCTGCAAGAGTAGGATATTATATATATTTTAATAAGAGGGTTCACCGAGCGAAGCCAGCAAAATCGTTTACAGATTATGTGTGGACTTGGCTTAGGGCCTGCTTATGTTTGTCTGGATCAAACAGCTATGTTGGCAGGTGACGGAACTCGTTATAGTGCACCACGCTTTCTGCGGTGTTACTCAGAAACTTTTTAGCGCAAGAAAAAAATTTCGGACAGGACTTGTGGATAATTTCTAGATATTAAGCTTCGTACTATGCAAAAATGAGAGTAAGCAAGAGGAAGCTAGATATTTGCTATAAAATTAATTTTGCGACCTTTTAAGTGGCATAACTAAGACGATCAAACTCGATTTATTGAGGCTTTGATGCCACTTTCATAATACCAAATAAAAGCGTGTGCATGTTTCCATTTTCTTTTGTTTTAAGTTCCAAGGTTAACTCATAAAATGAGTGGACTACTATGTATGTAAATATGCGATAAGTATAAAGATAATAAAAACTTTTAAAAATTATTTCGGATTTCTCGATATATTGATATATTGATCCTTCTTTTTTTTTCTTTAGTACAGAAGCAAATCCATAAAATATTTATGTAGCTATTAAGCTATTCTCAATAATCGTAATGCATATATATGTAAGTATGTATGATATATCTATAAACATAAAACTGGTCTAAGACAAGGAGAAACTTTATATTGGCAATTTTGGTAAGAGGAAAATTTCCATGATATTTGCATGCGTAAGTATCTTAACGCTTCGCAAAATCCACGAATACATTATGTTATACTCACAAATATACTCGCGCATACACATAAATATATGTATCTGAAACAAATAACTAAGTACATTCATACATAAGTGATTAAAGCTAAAACAACAAAAACTTTTCGGAAGTTTGTGTTGCAAATTAAAGCTGAATAAGCGACTTCGATTAGAAGATTAGAATGTGAGGATGTTGGTGCGTCTGTGTGTGTGCGTGAACAACAAAAACACATGCATATGCATATTGTTGTTACTAATTTTTGCATAACAAATGAGTATTTTAATATAATTATGCAAAAGTTTATAAGGACTTACTACATAGTGGCAAGTATCTACATTTGTGATGGAAATGTGTTACGATTGCGTGAAATTCTTGCTTTTCATCTAATTACAGGTACTTAGTAATTTTGTGTTTGTTTAGTGAGTTAAAATAATAATTGCAATTCTATGAAATTTTACTTCCAATTATGCAGTACTTGAATTTAGCTTACGATTTGGGCTCATACTTATATGAAAATGTTGCGCATACGCAGTGTATGGCCATAATAAAGGAACTTTACAAATTAGTTTCCTATTATATAATAATGCAATTATAAATATTTTACAATTAATTTTAATTACATTACTAAGGTATTTAAGATATTGTATGACTAATGATTATATAATTACATTGAAAGTAGTTCAATGTGAAGAAAATTTTGAAGACAATCAACCATGCGCCAAGGTACAACAAAACACTTTTACGTGATTTGTCAAAAATTGTGTAAGTTATCTATGATATAATTTGTCCATCACTGAAAAAGCACTACCATCTCAACAAAATTATGTTTTGAAAATTTTTTATATAATATTTTTCTTGAACAATCAGCTTTGCAAGGATAAATGATTACAGAACTTTTGAAAATTGTAAATTGATTGAAGTACAAATAAAACAAGTAAGGAAGTCTAAGTTCTGGTGTAACCGAACATTACATACTCAGCTGCCAAATTACAGCTTGCAAAACTTTTGAATTACCTTTTTTTAAAATTGGGCGGTGAGACGCCCATTGTCTCAAATTTTACTAATTTTCTATTCTGCGTCATAAGGTCAACTCACCTCACAAGTTTCATCGCTTTATCCGTCTTTGGTAATGAATTATCGCACGTTTCCGTTTTTTTGAAATTTTTGATATCGAAAAAGTGAGCGTAGTTATAGTCCGATTTCGTTCATTTTAAACAGCGATCTTAGATAAGTGCCCAAGAACTTACGTACCAAATTTCATCAAGATACCGCAAAATTTACTCATGTTATCGTGTCTACGGTCAGAAGGACGGACGGGCGAACATGGCTAAATGAATTTCTTTTTTCGTCCAGATCATTTAGATATATAGAAGTCTATAACTATCTCGACTAATTTATGCCGTTACGGGGTACCGTTACGCCAACAAAATCAATATACTCTGTGAGCTGTGCTCAGCTGAATATAAAAAGCGTCAAAAAATAAAGCACATCTGTATCCTCCCTTAAGCAGGTTAGTGCTGATATCAGTTAGACCTCTTTAGTGGGGTTTTGACAGGACACTGTCCAATAGGAGCCCATGCGGTAAGTCTCAATTTAGGGGAAACCTCATCCTGCTGCAGCTGTAAGGAGGATGATGATCATTGAGTCACTTTATGCTTGATTTCCCAGCATCGAAATCATTTCGGTTGCGTCTCTCTTCGATCTCCGGGCAATTTATCTAAGGTTATGATCAGTATCATTCGAAACTATATCGAAGCAACGACTCTCTAAGCAGCCATAGCTTACGTCTCCATTATTTTACGTGGGCGGTATCAAAAGACACTTTAATGCTGTCTAAGTGAGCTTCCCCTTCCAGTACAGTACCACCTAACCTTACCTTACCTATCCTGGTGGGAAAATCACCGTGGAAATCACTACATAAAAGTTTATCGAAAATACCAAAGCAATTAAATGAAATATTCCAGACAACTTTCTTTAAAATCAGAGCCATAACTTGTATACCAGAACTACACTGAGCCCTCTTGAAGAATGAAGAAGAGTTCGCACGATGCCACTTTGGTGAGTTAGTGTAGTTACTGCACTGCAGTACAATGTAAGAATGATTCAATGCTAGGTAAGGCAAGGAAATACAAGGCGAGGAAGAAAAAGGAAAGGAGAGAAATGCAAAGATGTTTATTGGTTTTACATATGTTGAGCTAGCTTCGATATCTTATCGGAGTGTTATACATTTACTATCGATAGAAAAAGTTATCGTTTAGTTTAAATAAAGTTGTGGACAACTTATCGAAGTGTTGCAAATTAGTTAACGAAAACAAAAGTTATCGATAAGTTTTAAAAAATTTACCGAAATACTGTCAAACAATTCTCCAAAGGTTATCGATTTTTATAAACAAGTTATCGATTTCTTATAGAAAACTTATCGGTTATTTAGCGAAAAGTTACCGAGCAGAGCTCTACTGAAGAGTCAAGAAGTGTTCGTTCGATGACACTTCGGTGAGTGTGCAGCATAATGTGGGAATAATACAATGCTAGGAAAGGCAAGGCAGGGCAAGGAGAGTGTTGAAGCAGATTAATTCAAAATGTATTTCTTTGATCCACTGCTATACCACTGTGCCAGTGTTTTAGGCATACATATCTACATACATAAAGCACATCATGCGACGGCCGCCTGGGGCTTACCTTACTTATGTATGTGCATATTTACATACATATTTACAATAATAATTACTCATTGATTTGTAAGTTAGGCTTTTGTCCATGGATATACAAATGTACACATAAGAACATTTCTCAACCTGAAAATAACTGCATTCTTATGTAAATTGTTATTACTATTTTCTCACTCAACATCATTCGATGTCAATTAACTGGACTTTTCCAATATATTTTAGGCTTATAAATTTCTTTCGCAATATGTAACAGTCAGTCGTAATAAATTTGTGAAACAAACCATTTGGGGTTTTATTATACCAGGCTCATTAAATTGAGTTCATACATTTGGCGACCGTGACAGGACATATACCCGGCAAAAGGTTAAGTCCTGAGTTCGTTTATTTGGTTGAATTAAATTTCGTATTATTTTGAACAAGTGTTCAAAGTACAATTATAGCGCTTTTAAAATACCATTCGAGGTAATTAAATCGAAAGCGTCACCGCTGATTCTATTATCGTTGGAACAGCATTAATCACTACACAGTATCGTTTGGATTTGTCAACCATTTCATAACTAGCTACATCTGTGTACTAGTAAAATGAGCAAGGGAAAATTGGACAAGCCAGAAGAGCAGTTACCGGCACTGCTTCAACAGCGCGCCACTATGGAAAGAAATTTGAAGAGCATTGCCGCCAAAAGCAATCAGGAGAAGCAGGGTAATCTTGCAGTCGTTGAATGCCAAGCAGATATTTTGGAGGCATATTTTCAACAAATTTGCAAGCTACAATCGCAGATAGAGAAATATGATCCAGAAGACGAGACTCGCTCTGAAATTGAAGATTTGTTCATCGCTGCAAAGGCAACTGTAATAAAACGTATAGGTAAGAGTACGAAAGAGAAAGTTGTTGACTCCACTGTAGCCAATGTTTCAAATTGCTCTAATATATTGCACCAAAATCGTTTACCCCCATTAAAATTACCGAAGTTTGATGGAAAATACGGTGAATATAAACGATTCATTACTTCATTTAACAACCTGGTTCATGATGATAAATCTATACCAACAATTGACAAGTTTAACTACTTATTGAGTTCTTTGTCAGGCAACGCATTGAATGTCGTCGCACCTTTCCAAGTATCGGAGAATAACTATGAAACTGTGCTCAAAGCCCTTGCGGAGCGATACGACAAAAAGGTATTAATATTTTTAGAGCACATATCTAGTTTGTTCAATATTCCAACCATTCCTAAGTCGGATCCATCAGGTCTTCGCACATTGTTAGACACAATTTCTGCTCTCCGAGGTTCATTGTTATCTTTGGGCTCCGAAGAAAATGTGATGAATGCTATTATCATTCACCTGGTTCTATCGAAGGTAGACCTTCAGTCAAAATTGAGTTATGACAGGAACAAGACTACGAAAAGTTACCTTCCTGGGAGTTCTGTTACGACACATTAAGTCGACATTGCCAATTTCTTGAAAGTAACATGAAACCGCAACAAGAAAAGAGCAAAGGTGCAAATAATAAGCAATCGTCAAACTATTTCGTCACTACACAGAGCAAATCAGCGTCATTTTGTTGCAAATGTCAGTCAGCAGATCATTATTTAGCCATTTGTCCACAGTTCTTGTCGCTATCTGTAAGTGATAGGTATAAATTTGCCAAGCAACTAAATCTTTGCCTCAACTACCTTCGCAAAGGCCACATGATTTCAAAATGCCCTTCAAAATCAAAATGCCGTGTATGCCAAAATTCTCATCATACCATTTTGCATCGTGTTACTTCAGGGGATAACAATAGACAGCGAAATGCTGACACAAACTCTATGCAACCACCACTTTTGTCGTTAGTTTCACAGAGCTCGCGACGTGCCCTTATTCCTACAGCTCTAGTGTTAATCAAGGATAAGTATGGGGGCATTCAAACAGCACGAGCTCTTCTTGATTCGTGCTCCGAAATTAATTTCATAACTGAGGAGCTGGCTAAAAGACTTCAACTTGGGTTCCAGCGAAATAATCAAGAAATTTGTGGCATTGCGGATGTTCGTACCAATTTGAGGTTTTCAGTGAAAGCCGTGATAACATCTAGATTCTCTAGTTATGAATTCACTTCAGACCTTGCCGTCACAAAAAGAATTTCGCTTCATCAACCAGATCATTGCTTGGACACAACCAACTGGAACTTACCAAAAGGGATTAAACTGGCTGATCCGCTCTTTTTTAGACCACAAAAAATCGATTTGTTGTTAGGCGCGCAAATATTCTTTGACATTATCTCTGAAAACACCTTAAGTCTCGGTGAAAATTCCCCGCGTCTGATCAATACCACATTGGGCTGGATTGTTGGTGGAAAGCTCGATAACAACGTTAAATCAAGTCCATACACATGCAATGTCATGAGGAGTTGTGGTCTCGATACAATTTTGAAGAAATTCTGGGAGCTCGAAGATTTCGCATGTGACCAGGTTACACCTCACACATATACACCCGAGGAACAAGAATGTGAAAATCATTTCAAAGAGTACGTAAAGGTACTAGAAAATGGTCGCATTCAAGTTTCATTGCCATTTAAACAGTCTCCAAATTTACTTGGAGAATCTATCGAGTTTGCTAAGCGCCGTTTTCTCCAACTCGAACGTCGTCTCGAACGCGATGCTACATTAAAAAAAATGTACACATCTTTTATGCAAGAATACTTGGATTTTGGACACATGAGCCCAATCCACAATTTGGATGTGACTTTATCACATTACGTAATCCCACACCACTGTGTAGTTCGGCCAGAGAGTTCAACAACGAAGTTACGTGTGGTTTTCGATGCGTCCGCTAAAACTACAGCTCGTTGCTCCCTCAACGATTTGGTTATGGTTGGGCCCACAATTCAGCAAAATCTTATATTAACATTATTAGCATTTCGATTGCATCGTTACGGCCTTACCGCAGATATTTGTAAAATGTATCGTCAGTTTTTAATACAACCAAAAGATCGTAATTATCAATTAATTTACTGGAGAACATCTGTAAATGAGCCTCTAAGTCTTTTTCAGCTGAACACAGTGACATATGGCATGGCATGTGCACCATTTTTGGCCATCAGGTGCCTATATTTCATTGCTGATCTTTACAAAGAACAATTTCCTCTTGGATCCGCAACTATTCAGGAAGATATGTATGTAGACGATCTTTTGACGGGCGCAGATAACATTAGGGATCTACAGATAAAGGCCATAGAAACAACCAAGTTGTTAGCAAAATCAGGTTTGCAGTTGGCCAAATGGAAATCTAATCATCGTGAGTGGCAATCCGACTGTGAAGAGTTCCAAATAAGACTCGAAGAGCTGGACGTGACTAAGGCTCTGGGCATGTCATGGAAACCACAGGATGATGTTTTCTGTTTTAAATATAACTTGCCAGTCATAGAGTATCCAACGAAACGGTCTGTAATTTCTACAGTTGCCCGTTTGTACGACATATTAGGCTTGGTAAGTCCAGTGACAGTTCGCTGTAAAATCTTCGTTCAGGAGCTTTGGATACGTCGCATTGGCTGGGACGAGCCACTACCCAATGAGCTTATCACTCAATGGAAGCTAATCGAGGAAGACTTGCAACATTTAAACCACATTGAAGTACCCAGGTATGTACAATCCGCTTTGACTTATAAATGTGATGTACATGGGTTTGCAGATGCATCTCAGCGTGCGTATGGCTGTTGTATTTATCTTCGCACAAATATAAACGGCCAACTTACCACAACGTTGTTGATATCAAAATCAAAGGTGGCTCCACTAAAGGCAGTCTCACTTCCCCGCTTAGAGTTGTGCGCAGCTGTTTTACTGTGTTCAACATGGAAAAAATCAAATTTAAACTATCTCAATATATTAAAGGTATCCACTTTTGGACCGATTCAACCATAGTTTTACAATGGATCAAGATGCATTCATCCACTCTTAACTGCTTCGTTGCCAATCGAGTTGCGGAGCTGCAGGACAATTCAGTAGGCATCAATTGGAAATATGTACCAACCAAACAAAATCCAGCAGACATTGTATCACGTGGTTGTATGGCACGTGACCTATTAAATACAATATGGTTTAAGAGACCGACATTTCTCTCTTGCGACTCAGAATCATGGCCCAAAGAGCCAACAAAAATATCTCTCAGTAACCTCGAATTAGAACAGAGGAAACATGTTACTCTCAACTGCAGCATAGGTTTCAGTAATGATAACATCATTGAAGGTGTCATTGCAAGATATTCATCGTACCGGCGCATATTGAGGGTGATGAAATTCATACTGAGGCCGTTCAACAAAATTCCACCTAGCAAAAATTCATCACAAAATTATGCATTCATATCACCATATGAACTACAGCAGACGTTTTTATACATAGTTTCATCTATTCAGCACTCACACTATGCCCATGAAATAAAGTTGCTCAAGGAAGGCAAGACACTAAAGCCTGAACTACAGAAGCTGTCCCCGTTTTTGGTCGAGACACCGTTGCAAGTTTCAACTAAGTTAGTTCTACGGGTGGGAGGCAGACTCAATCAAGCACCAATCGAATACAATGCAAAGTTTCCTGCCTTATTGCCAAAACAACATAAATTTACGCGCAAATTTGTAGAGTACTTGCATGTAATGAACAAGCATGCAGGGCCCAAGGTGTTAATGGGAATTATGCGTTCTCAAATTTGGGTAATAAATGCACGCGAATTGGTCCGAAAAGTAGTCAACTCTTGCATGCATTGCTACCACTACAAGCCGAAGTTGGTGCAACAAATAATGGGCTCTCTTCCAGCTGATCGCTTACTTGCTCAACGTCCATTTCTGGTCGTAGGTGTAGACCTATGCGGTCCATTTTTTACATCGTATCGCATTCGCGGAAAAGCACCTTACAAAACATACGTGGCCATATTTATCTGTTTTTCGTCGAAAGCAGTTCATGCAGAATTGATTTCTGATTTATCTACGAATAACTTTGTTCTTTCTTTAAAGCGTTTCATTGGCAGACGTGGTATACCGCAGCGTATATACTGTGACAACGCTACAAATTTTGTGGGCGCACAATCACAACTTGATGAATTCAAGCGTCAGTTCTACAACCAGCAATCATTATCTGACTTGGAACAGTTTAGCAGCGAGCACGGTTTTGAATTTCGATTTATTCCTCCGCGAGCTCCGCACTTTGGTGGTTTGTGGGAAGCTGCTGTCAAATCAATGAAGACTTTGCTGATAAAAAACATTTCGCAGTCCAATTTAACATTTGAAGAGCTTCAAACCGTTGTGATTGAGGTGGAGGCCATATTGAACTCGCGGCCTCTAACTCCATTGACTGACGACCCAAACGATGGAGAGGCGCTGACACCAGCACATTTGCTCATTGGTACTTCATTACACACAATACCGGAGCCACAACTCAATGACGTTAAAGAATCGCGTCTAACTAGTTGGCAGCGAATCACTTATCTAAAGCAACGATTGTGGGACTTGTGGCGTCGCGATTATCTTCATACATTACAAGCGCGCTCCAAATGGCTGGAGACGCGGGAAAACATCGTTCCTGGTCAGCTAGTATTTATTCATGATGACAATTTGCCACCACAACAATGGGCTCTTGGTCGTATTACAAATACATTCCCAGGGACAGATGGACGTGTACGTGTGGTCGATATTTTAACCAAGCGAGGTACCTTAAGACGTCCAGTGCATAAGATAGCCCCATTACCAGTTGAGTAAAATATTGAAAGGAGCCTTTCAACGGGTGGAGTATGTTGAAGCAGATTAATTCAATTTGTATTTCTTTGATCCACTGCTATACCACTGTGCCAGTGTTTTAGGCATACATATCTACATACATAAAGCACATCATGCGACGGCCGCCTGGGGCTTACCTTACTTATGTATATGCATATTTACATACATATTTACAATAATAATTACTCATTGATTTGTAAGTTAGGCTTTTGTCCATGGATATACAAATGTACACATAAGAACATTTCTCAACCTGAAAATAACTGCATTCTTATGTAAATTGTTATTACTATTTTTTCACTCAACATCATTCGATGTCAATTAACTGGACTTTTCCAATATATTTTAGGCTTATAAATTTCTTTCGCAATATGTAACAGTCAGTCGTAATAAATTTGTGAAACAAACCATTTGGGGTTTTATTATACCAGGCTCATTAAATTGAGTTCATACAGAGAGGAAAGAAAAGTTTTTGTGGGTCGCAGGTATAGACGATTATATCGATTAGGTATAGAAAAGTTATTTTTTATGCAAGTTTTATAAATTTGTTATCGATAACAAAGGTTATCAAAAAGTTATCCATACGTTATCAAAGGTTGTCGAAATGTAATCAAAAAATTATAGATTTTTTTATCAAAAGTTTCTAATAGAAAACTTGTCGGTTATTTATCAAAAAGTTACCAATTCGTTATCAAAATTGCATCTATTTGTTAACGAAAGTTATTGAATTGTTGTTGAATAGTTATCGATCTCTTTATAATGAGGGGGTCGATTATCGATTTTTTATTAAAAAATTATCTATTTGTTGTCGATAAGATATAGATTTATTATCGAAGATGTATCCATAATTTATCGCTATATAATCAAAAATATATCAATTTGCTATCGAAAATGTATCCATTTGTTGAAAAGTTATCGATCTGATTGTTCCACCTTATCACCATTACTTTATTGTTCCTGCTTTTTCGAAGAGTGGGGGCGGTTTATTTAGACATACACGTACAGCCCCTCTCTGTATCAATAGATTCGGCTTAGAAAATACTATCAGAGTAGAGAAGATGCACCTATTGCGCCACAGTAAGTTAAACAGTAGCACCAGCTTTTAGATCACACTTGACCTTATGAAATCTGTCAAAAGTTAGCGCTAGCGTGTATTAATCTGACAGTGGAGCCACATCGGGAAGCCTTCTGAGGGTGCCACTGGGACCATACTTCATTGCGTTCCGTCTGTCAAGCAAGTCTTAGTGCCGAACAAGTTACTGTTTCAAGAATGTGACGGTACAGTGTTCGTTGGTCATTGTGGTATATTAAGTGGGCCAGTTGGACACGAACTTAATGCAATTGCTGCCTTATGAGCATATTATCAAAAGCTCCCTCTATATCTAAAACGATTGCCAAAATATCTTCTTTGTAGGAAAGGGATCTCTTTTTGATATCTATGAGATCACGGGGGTAAGTTATGTGGAGAATCAACAAAGCGCTCTAGGGTGCCTTTATTTATGTAATTATGTACAATAGCAGCGTCTCAGGTCGCCCAAGTTGCTAATGAAAGGCAGCTTTGATGCCATAGAATTCATCTGAACATACTGAGTGCTTGATCGTATGTAGTATACCCGAGTTGTTTATAAAATCGAGGATATTTAGAGTCCTTATTATCGATAAAATGGAGTTCGGTAAAACACAGAAAGTGTTCAACAGACTCTCTGTAGTTACGTCTTCACAGCCCCGAGTTAGGCCTACAAATACGACGTACATGAAGTCGTGGCCTTTTTTTGCCAAACAAAAGTGAAGTTCAATGTGTAGACATAAGGTGAAAGTCTATTACTAATCTTTCGAGAGCTCGCCTAGGGTAAGGAGAATGGATCTTTACCAGAGATTCATCATTTCGGAATTTTTGAGAAGCCTTAAGTCAGCTTCTTATCGGTAATATCTGATACATACAGGAAATTGTTGGCTTATTATCGATAGTGGATTAAAATAGGCGCGTTAACGTTTTTGTTTGTTTGCTTCTTGTCGGCTTGCTATCGGCTACAGATGTGTAAAAAGTTTATGTTGAAATTTTATCGGTATTTATTTCATAAAAAACGATGAGTCGCCAACAAAAAAATGCGATAAGACGCCGAAAAAATTGGCCTCGGTCCGATAAGAGATTAACAACTTTTCGATAACAAATAGACGGCTTTTTGTTATGAAATCCATAATTTTTCGATAAAAAACCTTTAACAAACTGATAACAAATTATGACACTCTGATTAAAAGATATATAGCACTCCGATAAAAAATTGATAAATTTTTGATTAAATATCTAAAGCTTTCCGATATTTTTTATAGCAAATCGACAACTCGATATACAATCGATAGCTAAAAAATTACGAGTCGTCGATAAAAAATAGATAACATGGCAAAAAAAGTTGGTGTCGTGCCGATAAGAGATGCAAAAATTTTCTTTAACATTAACGATTAATTATCACTCCGATAAAAAAAAAAAACCATAAATCGATATCTCTTCTATACAATCGAACAAATCGATAATTTTTTGATTAAAAATCTAAAGCTTGAAGATAACTTTTTTATAACATATCGAAAACTTGTCGATGAACAAGAGATAACTATTTTATGAAAAAAATGAAGGATCGTTGAAAAAAATCGATAACACGCCGAAAAATTTAGACCCATGCCGATAAGAGATGGAAAACATTTCGACAACCAATAGGCGACTTTTTGGTATCAAATCGATAACTTTCGAAAACAAATCTATAACACGCCTTTTACTTATTATCACACTCAGATAAAAAATCAAAAAAAAATTAAAAATCTATAGCTTTCACATAACCTTCTTAAAACATGTCCATATTTTATTTGTTTATGAACGGTAGCTTTTCGATGAAAAACTGATGACTCGTCGATAAGAAACTATTCGTTGATAACCATTGTTACTTATAGCAAATTTATAACACTTCGATAACAAATTAATAACCCGTAAATATATTAAACTTGCTTGCCTTGCCTTTCCTTAATTTGCTGTCTGATCTCGCTCATGCCAATTACATGATAATGACTACAATTGCGCATATATTCTGCGTTCCTCTATACAACATAACAATACCACGCACTACACATTCAGTTACTTTCAATATTCCTGCATATCGTATACCACTTTCAAAAATTACGCTTACATTCTGGCCTTTCATATATCGTGAGGAAAGAGGCTTTCAACCCAGCAGGTTAGGGGAATATATCTCAGGTATACCCGTCATAAGAGGCGACTGAAATACCTAAATGATTCAAGGTGTAGCGAAACCCTTCAAAGGCTCCATAGCGCAATTTGTAGCTTCTCCAATCAATTTTTCAACCCCACCTACATGTAGCGAATCCTGTTTCTTTACAGCCGAAGCTCTGGCGACCCCAAGTCTATCATGAAACAAGGGTGTGGGGCGGGAAGGCCTACAAGGTTCAATGTGGCTATACTAAATCGTTCCATGTACTTTAGTGGTGCTTATCTATATGCGGAAAATGACCATCAACATCGATAACACTTGTCTTTATCGCTGCAACAAAAACAACAAGCTTTGCCATGAAAATTTTCTGAGTTTTCAAGTTTAATCAAACTTTTCTTTAAATTGCGATTTGCAGAGAAACCACCTGCAAATATGTGATTACAACAAAATTTTCGCACGCAAGAGCAATTCATTGCAGTGGATTTGTAACAATTATATAACCAACTAGCTGAGAATGTGCTACAACAAATTCACAAATAATAATTAACAATGGAAATTTTGTACGAATGCATAAATGGGTAAAGTGCACATTGTATGTTTGTATGCATGTATGCATGTATATTAGTTTTATTGTATGTTAATTTATTTCACAAATTAGCACGAATTTCCGTTGCACTGTTCCATGTCAGCGCTCACACTTTTGTGCCTACATACTACGTACATACGTATATATATACATACAAACATTCCAAAAAGTGACTGACATGCAACAATCAACTCAGTCAAATGACGACATAAATGTCAACAAACGAATGCTACACACGACAAAAATTTAATAACTTTGCTATTTTAACAGTTATTCATAAAAGTACTCACATACTTATGAGCATACATACATTCGGCATATCTCAAAAAAATATCAAAAAAAGGTAACACATTTCACTAAGTGCCATTTGTGATTTAGTGGAGTTCACAAAAAAATACAAAAATTCCAAAAATCACAAAAAGCACAAGAAATGCATACAAAAATAAATTTAAATAAAATATCGTGTGACAGTTAAACAATTGTAAATCACATGTATGCATTTGTATGTGAATAACATTAAATTTACACATTTCAATTTATGTAGGAATGAAGGTGGCACTTCATAGTTCTTAGGTTTATACCCAATAGCGCTAGCACACAAATTTTTTTTGAATTTTTTTTTATGAACATTACTTGATGGAGGAATACAGACTTCCCAACATTACTAGTTTCATTTCTGCAGAAAGTTGATAAAACAAATAAATAAATGTAAGGCGCGATAACCTCCGAAGAGATCTAAGGCCAAGCTCTCTTCCAATTTGCGTCGTGCTCCTCTTGATTTTCCCTACAAATTGGCCGGACGGGACCTACATGTTTTATGCCGACTCCGAACGGCATCTGCAAGGGAGATGAGTTTTCACTGAGAGCTTTTCATTGCAAAAATACACTTGGAGCGCTTGCCAAACACTGCCGAGGGGCGACCTCGCTTTAGAAGAATTTTCTTCTAATTGAAAAACCTTATTTCTCAAATTTTTATGTTGCTTTGCCCGGGGTGCGAACCCAGGGCATACGGTGTGATAGGCGGAGCACGCTACCATCACACCACGGTGGGCAGAAAGTTGATCCCTTTCATAAAAAGAAGTTACTCATAAGAGAATATTTCAGTATTTGGCGATTTCCGTCCAGAGCCCCGGGTGGAGTTTCTGTTTACCTGTGAGCAATATCTCTTCGAAGATGAAAATATAATAAAATAATTAAAAAATAAAATTTTAAGTTAAACGGTTTTATTGAAAACAATACTTACATTAAGTAATAATAATACTAAAATATCGATAACTTTTTGATATAAAATCCATACCTTTTCTACAACAATCGTTGACTTTTTGATAATGCGCCGATTACGTATGGGTATCACTCCGAAGGAAAATCGATAAGTTTCGGATTATAATTCGATATTTTTTTTTTGAATAACATATCGAGCAATTTTCGAAAGATATACGATAACTTTCCGATAACAAATTGGTAAATTTCCTTTAAAAATCGTTAGATTTTCGATATCAAACCACTTACTTTTTATTCTCAGCTGAGCAGAGCGAAAGAGGGGATATTAATTTTGTTCGCATAACGGTAAACGGTACCCCGTAACGGCATAAACTAATCGAGATAGATTTAGACTTCTAGTTGTTGAAGATATCATGATCAAATTTGGCAGGAAATTTACTCTTATTACTTTATGTCTGCTTAATAAAAATTAGCAAAATCAGAGAACGACCACGCCCCCTTTTTAAAAAATTTTTTTTTTAAATTCAAATTTTAAAATAAAAGTTAATATCTTTACAGTATATAAGTAAATTATGTCAACATTCAAGTCCAGTAATGATATGCTGCAACAAAAGACAAAAATAAAAGAAAATTTCAAAATGGGCGTGGCTCCGCCCTTTTTCATTTAATTTGTCTAGGATACTTTTAATGCCATAAGCGAACAAAAATTTACCAATCCTTTTGAAATTTGGTTGGGGCATAGATATTATTACGCTAAATGTTTTCTGTGAAAGCCACGCCCAGTTTTTATACACAGTCGACCGTCTGTCCTTCCGCTCGGCCGTTAACACGATAAATTGAGCAAAAATCGATGTATCTTTACTAAACTCAGTTCACGTACTTATCTGAACTCACTTTGTATTGGTGTAAAAAAAGGCCGAAATCCGACTATGACCACGCCTACTTTTTCGATATCGAAAATTACGAAAAATGAAAAAAATGTCATAATTCCATACCAAATACGAAACAAAGGATGAAACATGGTAATTGGATTGGTCTATTGACGCAAAATATAACTTTAGAAAAAAACTTGGTAAAATGGGTGTGACATCTCATATTAAGTAGAAGAAAATGAAAAAGTTCTACAAGGCGAAATCAACAGCCTTGGAATCTTGGAAGGAATACTGTTCGTGGTATTAAATATATAAATAAATTAGCGGTACCCGACAGATGATGTTCTGGATCACCCTGGTCCACATTTTGCTCGATATCTCGAAAACGCCTTCACATATACAACTAAGGGCCACTCCCTTTTAAAACCCTCATTAATACCTTTAATTTGATACACATATCGTACAAACACATTCTAGAGTCACCCCTGGTCCACGTTTATGGCGATATCTCGAAAAGGCGTCCACATATAGAACTAAGGCCCACTCCTTTTTAAAATAATCATTAACACCTTTCATTTGATACCCATATCGTACAAAAAAATTCTAGAGTGACCCCTGGTCCACCTTTAAGGCAATATCTCGAAAAGGGGTCCCCCTATAGAACTAAGGCCTACGCCCTTTTAAAATACTCATTAACATTTCGTTTGATACCCATATTGTACAAACGCATTCTAGAGTCACCCCTGGTCCACCTTTATGGAGATATCTCGAAAAGGCGTCCACCTATGGAACTTAGCCCCACTCTCTTTTAAAATACTCATTAATACCTTTCATTTGATACCCATATCGTACAAACAAATTCTAGAGTCAGCCCTGGTCCACCGTTATGGCGATATCCCTAAATGGCGTCCATCTATAGAACTATGGCCCACTCCCTCTTAAAATACTCTTTAATACCTTCCATTTGATACACATTTCATACAAACACATTCCGGGGTTACCATTTCATTTTACAACGAGGTGATTTTCCCTTTTTTTGTCTCCATAGCTCTCAACAGAGTATGTAATGTTCGGTTACACCCGAACTTAGCCTTCCCTACTTCTTTTTTTCTTGAATTACTTCATTTCCTAGACTGAGAGAATTGTCCTTTATTTTTATACTCAGTTGAGCAGAGCTCACAGAGTATATTAACTTTGATTGGATAACGGTTGGTTGTACAGGTATAAAGGAATCGAGATAGATATAGACTTCCATATATCAAAATCATCAGTATCAAAAAAAAATTCGATTGAGCCATGTCCGTCCGTCCGTCCGTCCGTCTGTCCGTTAACACGATAACTTGAGTAAATTTTGAGGTATCTTGATGAAATTTGGTGTGTAAGTTCCCGGGCACTCATCTCAGATCTCTATTTAAAATGAACGATATCGAACAATAACCACGCCCACTTTTTCGATATCGAAAATTTCGACAAATCGAAAAGTGCGATAATTCATTACCAAATACGGATTAAGCGATGAAACTTGGTAGGTGAGTTGAACTTATGACGCATAATAGAAAACTAGTAAAATTTTGGACAATGGGCGTGGCACCGCCCACTTTTAAAAGAAGGTAATTTAGAAGTTTTGCAAGCTGTAATTTGGCAGTCGTTGAAGATATCATGATCAAATTTGGCAGGAACATTACTCTTATTACTTTATGTCTGCTTAATAAAAATTTGCAAAATCGGAGAAAGACCACGCCCACGTTTTAAAAAAAATGTTATTTAAATTCAAATTTAAAAAAAAAAGTTAATATCTTTTCAGCATATAAGTAAATTACGCCAACATTCAACTCCAGTAATGATATGGTGCAACAAAATACAAAAATAAAAGAAAATTTCACAATGGGCGTGGCTCCGCCCTTTTTCATTTAATTTGTCTAGGATGCTTTTAACGCCATAAGTCGAACAAAAATTAACCAATCCTTGTGAAATTTGGTAGCGGCTTAGCTCCTAGGACGGTAACTGTTTTCTGTGAAAAAGGGCGAAATCGGTTGAAGCTGCGCCCAGTTTTTATACACAGTCTACCGTCTGTCCTTCCGCTCGGCCGTTAACACGATAAATTGAGCAAAAATCGATGTATCTTTACTAAACTCAGTTCACGTACTTATCTGAACTCACTTTGTATTGGTGTAAAAAAAGGCCGAAATCCGACTATGACCACGCCTACTTTTTCGATATCGAAAATTACGAAAAATGAAAAAAATGCCATAATTCCATACCAAATACGAAAAAAGGGATGAAACATGGTAATTGTATTGGTCTATTGACGCAAAATATAACTTTAGAAAAAAACTTGGTAAAATGGGTGTGACACCTACCATATTAAGTAGAAGAAAATAAAAAAGTTTTGCAGGGCAAAATCCAAAGCCCTTGGAATCTTGGAAGGAATACTGTTCGTGGTATTAAATATATAAGTAAATTAGCGATACCCGACTGATGATGTTCTGGATCACCCTGGTCCACACTTTGGTCGATATCTCGAAAACGCCTTCACATATACAACTAAGGGCCACTCCCTTTTAAAACCCTCATTAATATCTTTAATTTGATACACATATCGTACAAACACATTCTAGAGTCACCCCTGGTCCACGTTTATGGCGATATCTCGAAAAGGCGTCCACATATAGAACTGAGGCCCACTCCTTTTTAAAATAATCATTAACACCTTTCATTTGATAACCATATCGTACAAAAAAATTCTAGAGTCACCCCTGGCCCACCTTTATGGCGATATCTCGAAAAGGCATCCACCTATAGAACTAAGGCCCACGCCCTTTTAAAATACTCATTAACACCTTTCATTTGATACCCATATAGTACAAACGCATTCTAGAGTCACCCCTGGTCCACGTTTATGGCGATATCCCGAAAAGGCGTCCACCCATAGAACCAAGGCCCACTCCCTTTTAAAACACTCATTAACACCTTTCGTTTGATACCCATATTGTACAAACGCATTCTAGAGTCAACCCTGGTCCACTTTTATAACGATATTCCGAAAAGGCGTCCACCTATAGAACCAAGGCCCACTCCGTTTTAAAATACTCATTAACACCTTTCATTAGATACCCATATAGTACAAACAAATTCTAGAGTCACCCCTGGTCCTCCTTTATAGCGATATATCGAAAAGGCGTCCACATATAAAATTAGGCCCACGCCCTCTTAAAATACTCATTAACAACTTTCATTTGATACCCATATCGTACAAAATAAATTCTAGATTCACCCCTGGTCCACCTTTATGGCGATATCTCGAAAAGGCGTCCACCTATAGAACTTAGGCCCACTCCCTTTTAAAATTATCATTAACAAACACATCCCAGGGTTACCCTAGGTTCTTTTTACAACATGGTGATTTTCCCTTACTTTGTCTCCACAGCTCTCAACTGAGTATGTAATGTTCGGTTACACCCGAACTTAGCCTTCCTCACTTGTTAATATATAAATGTTCATCCTGACACAACAATTTAAAATAAAATTATCTTAAGGTGCCAGTCATGTGTTGTACAATTTAGCTTCTTAGGTATAATTAATTAAACAGAAAGAAATGATTAAAATAGTAGCAGAAGTAGAGAGAAGGACAGTGAAATATACCAATAATTAAAATTAACATATTAGAGAAAATACGTAGATATATATGACCCGGCCTATGAAAAGGTAGCTTATGAAATTGCGAGAAACAGCCGTTAAAGATAATACATTTCTTCAGTTTCTTAGGAGTTTTTCTTTTGCATTATGAACAGTCGTACCCAAAAGGCGAAGCACAAACCAGTTTCTGACCGATATTTTGGTTCCATTACCTTCGAAAAAAATGCTACCAAAAAAATCTGAGAATGCTTCACCAGCAACCAAAGTAGCATCGAAGGAACCAAAGGCTTCGTAGTCTTTCATTTGTGCTCTTCTGCCTCTACGTTTTTAGTACACTTCTAAGCAAGTTAGGACTTTCTGGTTTTCACCACTTGAAAGAGCGTCTCAAAAACTATCGAAATCAGAAAAAAAGTGATAACATTTTTTTTGAGTCATAAACCACCTTTTCATAGACCGGGCCACATATATAGATTGTAAAAGAATGGATGTATATACATATATGTTCATATATACTCGTTCTGTACATAGTTTTTATCCATTATTGTAATTATTGTAAAAATTGGTCACCTCGTTCTTGAAAAGCAGTGTATTAATTAGTTGCCCCAATCTAACTGGAAAAGAGTTCCAAAGACGAACCGCGCTTATAAAGAACTGGTGTTCAGGCATGAGAGTTCTGTGTCTAGTATAGACAAGCTTTGCTGACCTGACTATATGTGTTTTAAAGAAAAATTAGCAAAATCGGATGACGAGAAGGGCCACTTTAAAAAAAAAATTGAATATCTTAACAGTATATAAGTAAGATATGTCAACATTTATCTCCAAAGCTCTTAGCTGTAATGTTCAGTTACACCTGAACTTAGCCTTCCTTACATGTTGATATTAAAACTATAAATTACGATAACTTTTCGATTTTTGATTGAAAACCCCCGTTGCAAATAGATACATTTTCGAATAGGGGAGGACAATTTTAAAAAGCACGTTGCAAATTGCAGCAGAAGCTCGGCCTAAATATCCTCGGAAGTAAGTATATCACGGATTATATTTTTTTAAGATTATTGTTACAAAAGCCGTTGTGGCTATAGTCATGCGTGTGATGTGGCTATCTTTACAGTTACCGTTGCGGTGATAGCGACGCGTTCTGTTCCGGTTATACTTATGGGGGCGATAATGCGGACTACTACTGCTACCATTACGGTTTCAGTTACGGTTTCAGTTACGCTTGTAATTATCATAAGTATATAAATTTTCAGTCACAATTATGATCACGGTTACGTTGCGTGCTACCGGCATGCTTACGGTTACGCTTAATGTTATAGTTACCATTATGTGCACGATCACGACTTAAGTTCGATATGGATTACGTGCACGAATGCAGTTAGCTGTCCTTGAAAGAGCAAACGTCCCTCTTTTTGACTTTCGTCCACCTTTAAGAACCGCATCCATGTCTTTTTCAATCATTAGTCACCTGTGGTGCTCTGACGACTACTTTAAAACAAATCTGGTTTGAATTTCTTTCGTCTGCATTGCCATTCACAAGCTTTGGATCTTTAACCTTCTTTATGCAGTATATTCCCAACACCGTTGCCATAGCCTTAAAGTTTTCCACCTGCTTTCATTGCTAACTATTAATCCGATGAATACCTGCAGTGTTGCTTTGAGTCGGTGATGAAGCATAAGATACGGTAAAAGTTTTAAAAACCCTGCTGTAAAACTGATAATAAAATGCCCTCAATATGTTATTCGGTGTATCTTATTACGGCGAACTGCTTAAATAACTTTTTTGGATCTGTACCTCCTGAGCTGGTTTCTAAATCCATTTGTTTCGAAGCGTGCTTATTTTCTAAGAGTATCAGCTTTGATTCACCGTTGCTTGTTTTGAGTCTCCGTGACCCCATTTTCTACTTTTTGCGTTATCTGCTTAATCACCCTGCGTGGTTTTCTGTAATGACTACGAACTTTTTTCCTGCAAATCCAACAAAGAGCGTGTAATAACGCATTAAAAAAATTATGAAATAAAATATAAGTTATTCTTTAATTTTAGGGAAAATACCTATTAAAGTATGTTCAACACTGCACTAAAATATTAAAAGCATTCACACATCAGTTGGGTGGATGTAGCGTAAATATATGTAATCAGTAATTTGAGGTAACATGTAAACTGTAGATTGGATCGCAAATACACAGCCATGAGTTCAAAAAATGATTAGTGGGGTTCACTAATTGGTTAATTAATGTTCGTGTTCTCTGAATGACGTCACATCACAGCCACATCACGTTACATCATATCATATGATATCATGTTAGAGTACATCATATCATATCATATGTATTGCATAGCATAACGAAAATTCAAACTTTAACATAACATAACTTAGAATTTAGCAAATTTATAAGAAATGTATACATACATACACACATAAATATCTTAAATTCAAGATTTTTATTAGTTTGGCAGCTCCCTCCATCTAGAACACTTAGAAAGCAAATAATACGGGTAATACTATAGATTAAGGTCCATTTGGTTTTATTCGGAAACCAAAGAGGTTTGACCTTTGAAATTTTGCGTATAGATTCTCAGGGAGTTTCCCACCGAGAACTAATCTGTGATTTGCAATCGTTAACAACAATTTATTAGTAAATTGTTGTTAAAGTTACTAAGGTAAAACTATCACTTTTTATATACACACGAGCATTTTGACAAGAATTTTATACATAACTCTCTTTAATGTTTATAAAACCCCAAACAACTTTTCTCTTTTGTTTAAATTTACATGTTTTTGTAAAATTTAATAATTTATTTGTTTACTTTCCGCGAACCCAAGCATGCAGGCATTTTATCTAATTCACTGCTTTCTTGGTGCTACCAGATATAATAAATGATTGAAAAAGGAAAACTGACCTTTTTCATTCAACTCCGTATTTTTATTTCACGAAAAAAAAAACAGATTTTCGTCTGCGTCGATTTTTTTTATAAATTACGTTTGGTTCATAAAAAAAAAACAATTTGGAATAAACAATCGCCCGATTAAAATACATTGAGACGTTCTTTTGTTGATACATATTTTGATGTCCGGTAGCACCATATTTACTCAATTCACTGCGGTTTCTTTTGGTAACTTTAATATTAAATTGTTATCAAACTGTAAGCCTCCTGTGGGTGGGGGTGTTGTTTTTGGACGAGGGTTCAGCGTGTAGAAAACTTTTGACAGTGAAATGGAAAACTTGTTTCATAGTTTTTAGTCATGGAGGGTATTGTAGTGGCAACCCGGCACATGATGTAACTCCATACCATATGGAAAATCAAATGAAGACCTTGCGAACTGCGAAATAATGTAAAGTAACATAATACGCTCCATAACAAAACATAAACATTCTGACATAGCTTAGTATAATTTAATGTTAAAATAACATAACAATACAGCACATTACATAACATTTTATGACATAAGATAAGATAACATAAAAAAAAACAAAACATAACATTACATAAAATAACATACCATAACACAAAATAATACCACATAACATAATATAACGTAAATTAACATATCACAACAACAACATAACATAACAAATCATAACGCATCATAACTTAAAATAACATAATATACCATAACACGAAATAACGTCATATAACATAATTAAAATAATTAACGTATCACAACATTGCATAATATAAAATAATATAACATAACATAATATATCATAACATAAAATAACAAAACATAACATAATAAAAGAAACCATACTGAAACATAGCATAACATAATTACAGTTTCTTTTTAAAAACGTTAAAATCTATTTGGCTCACTACTGGTCATATATAAAATCGTCCAATTCCACCTAATTTATGTAAGTCTACCTTACTTCTTCTCTATCTACACTTGTAAATTTTCACATTACTTTCTTGTCACGAACGTCCATTTTTAAAAAAACTACACCCCCATTTAACTAAACACCACCACCAAACCGCCGAATAGCCAACAAATCTATGCAATGACATTTTATTTATTGCATTGCCCTCACCGGGGCGTTGCAATGTAATGAATTTTTCGTTGACATTTCATTTAAAGCTTGTCTCACTGAATGTTATAACCACACAATTCAGACATAAACGCTCACAAGCACAAACACTCATTTATACACTCATATCAAACTATTAAATACTTTATACTTAGCTGGTACCGTAAGTACTTTGTTGGAAGTTAAGCACGCAAATCGTTTCGTTTGTTCTGCATTTGTAACTTCCTGAGAAAAACACTCACACGCACATCAACACCAAATATTAAAATACGAGAAAAAGTAAAAAATTAAATCGTATAAAAAGAAACCATTCCAAATGTCATTCTTTGACTATGACGAATTTGTCAGGAAACGAGTAATTAAACATAATGACAGAATGATTGCGGTCACTTAGCCAGTGGTTTGTGGGTGTCTCAAGTAGGAGTTGATGGAGGATTGCTTATTTGTAAGTGTTTTGAGCATTCACCAATACACATATTTGATGTTTTTATTGTTTATTTTTATGGGAATTTTCAATTGCTAAAAGCTTTCACTTTTATGATGAGAATAAGCTTTAGCTAAAATGTGGTCAGATCTGCTTTTGGCATTTCCTGGAAAACTGCATTAATAAAAATATGTATGTATGTTCAATAAGTTTCGGAATTAACAAAGTTTACATAACTGGACCTCCATATGGAATAGGGAAGTAATGGTAGTAGGACCATGATCTGACCAGCAGTAAATCTAGTTAGTAATAACTGAAGCCACATACAGAGTAGCCTCTCGGCTAATCATGCTCATATGTTCACATCCATGGGACCTCCTTTAAACATACCATCACAGGAGGGGCAGACGATTCAATCGCCACCGTTTCGCATCCGAATTTCTCTGCGTACTTGAGTTGTGTTACAGCAGTCTACATGTTTTGAGAACTAAATTCCTCGTGGAAGGTTCCTCCTCAAAATCATTGCGTAATGAATCATAAAATGTTCGGGAGGATAGTGTGAACAGAAAGGATCTTCCTCTACACTGTACTCGTGTAAAAACTCTTGAAACATACTAGCCCACTTAATATCTGCGTAAGATGATAGTTCATTTCGCCATACTTTCATATGCCATTTCATTGTATCCAAACTAATGTGAAGTTGCGGCGCCCTTAACTATTGTTTCGCGATCTAGTGGGTTAGGGGGTTAGAATATTCCCGCGGTAGGTATGCCTGTCGTAAGAGGCGACTAAAATACCAAATAGAATCAAGGGGCTGTGTAGAGCAACCCTTTCAAAGGGTTGCCAGGTCAATATATAGCTAATCTAACCCAATTGCCAACCTCGCCTATCCATGAGGAATCCTGCTTCATTAACAGCTGAGACTCTGGTAACCCCGAACTCCTCATGCATCTAGGGGGTTGGTGGGACGTGTGCCCTAGAAGGTCGCATGTGGTCATACCAGATCGTTCCCGAGATGGTCGGGCTTGGTACCGGAACGTACCGGATCTGCATCCCGCGAAGGACCATCAACATCTGTAGCACTCCCCAAGCGTTCGGGGAGTGTCCCTAATGCTACAACAACAACGTTAACAACAACCTAGCCCTTTACTTGGCGCTTTTAAGTCACTCCATTTCAGTGTCATATATATCGGCCATTTTACTTGAGAGTATATCTTCTGGGATTTTACGATATAAAATAAAGATTGCCGGAAACAATCCGATTATAGGCATATTTGCTTAATGGCTCTAATAACTTGGGAAACAATCTCTCTCCGGCGCCTTGAAGTGCTATTTAAAAGTTAGTTTTAAACCAATTTTTATCCTTTATATTTCAAGTAAGGCTTTAAATTTATATGATAATCTCTGACTCATAAGACTAACTCATCCACAGTCCGCCTTGAGCTCACTAGCACCACTTATATCGTATTGCTAGTTATCCGCAGCCACATACCCGTTGGCCATTCCTTTAATTTTCCTACGTCGCCACTGAATAATTCTAGGAGCAGATCCAATTTCTGGGCCACTGCTATGACGTGAATATCGCCTGCATAGCTGACAGTGTGCGTGCCTAAATGAATTAATAACGCACATTGGTTTTCTAGGGTCTAGCCTGTGAAGAGGCCTTCTTGGATGCATGTGTTGGATAGTTTTGTAATTACTCAGCTTAAAAGCTTTATTTAGCACTCCATCGGGACTTGTGGACTTATTACAGGCAACTCCTTGTGTTCTGTAATTTGTAAAATTTCCATAAATACAAGGTCCTCGCTTTCGTATGTCAAGTAATCTTGTGATATTCAACGATTCATCTGATTAATATTGGGCATAAAGGTTGCATTGGTTTCTGTTCTATAACTTAAGCCATCACTTTATCGAAAACCCATCCTCAAGGATCAAGATCGCTACTACCCATTTGGTTCTTCAATCACGCTCTTTTTCCCTTTTTTTTAAAGGATTTTAAACGGTCTTCTTTGGGCTATACAGGTACGGTCTATTTCGGCATGTTGTGGTAGTGAGCATTCCTTCTGTTCCCTTGTTGACGTTGCCGTTGTTGTTGTTGTAGCAGTGCTTTGCTCCATTCAATGGGTGCGATGGCTCACAAATTCATCAGTGCCCTTTGTCGTGCGTTATGGCGTTTGCTTCACTATTTTGCTATTCCAACCTCTAACTCTTCTCTTTTACTTTCCACTTTGCTTCTATATCTCTTACCCTTTCCCTTCTTATTCCTTTTACTTTACATTTCCGTTACTTATCCTCTCTCACTTCCACTTCATCATCTTCTTTTTATTCCTAACCCTTTTCCCCTTCCCACTACAATTCCCTTTCCTCTGCATCTTTCTCGTCTTCGCGCTCTTCCTCTACGTCCTATCCCTCTTCTGATTCCCTTTGCTTTCCCTGGCTCTTACGGTGCTCCTCCCTATTGCCATTTTTCTTCACTCCCTATCCCTTTGGTGTTTCTTTCTTCAATGTTTTCCTGCCTTTTACATTTCTCTTGAGCAAATTTTGGCATCGGAATTTGTGTATTCGATACTTGAAGCTATTTAATATCAGCGTCATCGATCAATAACCTCACACATATATATTGGTTTGGTAAAACTCTTATAAAAGGTTAACACTTTATGCTTCTATACCCTTAGTATGAACTGGGCATATCGTATGTCGCTTATGTTATCAGAAATGAAGTGGCATTGCTCGCTCGAAGTAGTTCAGCGATCGTGGCTGGCCATAATAAACAACAGAAAGAAGAGCTTTCTCTGTTTAAAAACACATGGCTATCTTAAAATGTTCAAATCAATAACATTACTGAAATTCCCCTTTTATAAACTCTCATTGTTAAGCTTATTTTGAATAAAATATTGAAATGACCAACATTTGTTTTGCACACCCCACTGCTTCATGTGACACAAAACTTGCTCAGGTGCACATCCGCCCATACTTTCACCACTCATTTCGCCATCTTTTCACGCATACGTGTGTGTATTATTTTTTTTTTACGGAGTATTTTTGTGCATGTGCGTTAACGCAGCATGGTCGCACACTCACGGGTATAGTAATTTGGCTATGTTTATTGTGCACTTCCACATCCTTTTCCGTAGCCGGCTGTTGGCTGCCACATGTGCGTAGAATGGTCACCATTGTTGTCACCGAAGCTGGGAGCTTCCGGCCGGCCGCAGATGTTTTTTAATAAAATTGCTATAATAACTTACATAAACGTACATACAAAAATATTTTTTTAACCATTTTGCAACAAAGATATTATAAAATGGTACGATAAAGTAATTGTTCTGGTTCAGTTGTGCTTACGAGGGTACTTTAAAATATTTCTACAAAACATATTACAAGCAATTGTTTTCATGAGTCTAAATATGTAAGTAATTGATATGTGCAAACGAATCTTATAAATAGAAACTTTATCCAATACCCATTATCTTGTGTCTTGTAGTAGGCTTCCGGTGGCTTCGTCTTTGCCAATAATCATATCAAAATGAGCATAGATGCTTATGAAAATTTTTCCGTTTCTACCAATACTAAGCAAACATATAAAAAACACTCATATAGCTAAACGTTTTTTTTTTATATCTCCTGGCCAGATGAGAACGCTTAATATTTATGAGCAGCTTTCATGGTCTAGATAGTTATTCATGTGTAAGTATGGGATTAGTCCCAAAACTTTTATGTATGATCGTGCATACTCATGTACTCGCTTGTAAAATAATGGATATCAGCTTTTAAATTCCCTATGTATCTTCCATAGAGGTATCCTTCTTCCACGTGCTAGTTATTTTCCTCCTCCTTTTCCTATTCATTCTCGTGAACCTCTTCCATTTACTCTCCAGTTTCTCCTCTATCTTTAACTTAACTTTACTCTTCCTCCTCTTCTTCAGTTTTCCTTTTAACGTTCTTCTATTCCCCTCTTTTTCTTCGCATTTTTCTTTCGTTTTTATTTTATTTTTATTCTTCTTTTTTAATTTTTGAATTTTACTTTTTGTAAAAATAAAGGATAACAAAAAAACACCAAAACAATTATCAACATATTTCCTTTATCTTTTGTTGTACTTTCTTCTTTTTTCTTTTCTTTCCTTTACTTCTGCCTTTTATTTTGCTCTTTATTTAAAGTTAACTTTCTATTTATCTCAAATTTCCGTTTTTTTCTCTTCTCTCTTTTTTTCATTATTTTTTTCTCCTTCACCTTTTTCTAAAATTCTTCTTTGTCTTTTTTAATTTTCTTTGCTTACGCTTTTTTATGTTTTTAGTTTTCTTTTAGTTTTTCTTTTTCCTTTTTCTGTTTATTCTTGAATTTTTTATTTTTGTTTTTCTTTTTTTGCTTTCTTCTTTCCTTTTCCTTTTAATGTATCCCAATTTTCTGTTTTTTTTTTTTTTTTGTTTTCCTCTCTTTTTGTATTGTTTTATTTGTTTTACTCTCCTTTTTAATTTTCTCGTCGCGCTTATTTTTATCTATATATTTTTCTTTTCTCTTTTGATATATTTATATTTCTTTTCTTTTACTTCTCCTTTATATTTTTTTTTCTTTTTCTCTGGTTATATTTTTATTTTCCTTTTTTTATTTTTTTCTGTTCCTTTTCCCCTTCGTTTTATAATTGCTTTTATTTTTGCTTTCTATTTCTTTAAAATTTTCCGTTGTGCCTTTCCTTTTATCTGATTTTTTCTTCTTCTTTTTTAAATAACTTTTGTTTTTCCTTTATTTTCAGTTTCACTCTTTTTTTCAGTTTTTTTCCTTATGCTTCTTTTGTACTTTTAACTTTTTTTTTTCCTTTTATTTGTATTTGTATTTTTCGCCTTTTTTCCTTTTCTTTTGCTTTATAGTTTGCATTTTAACATTTTTCTCTCTCTCCCTCACTTTTTCATATCTTCCTCTGGTTGTATATTCAGTGTTTCCTCTTTTGCGTCTATTTTGAGCTCTCCCTCTAATTTCCCCTGGATGCCTTGTTGTTGTTATTGTTGTTGCGATAAGGATACTTGGAGTTCGGGGTCGTCAGAGCCTTGGCTGTTAATGAAGTAGGATTCGCCACGGGTAGGTCAGGTTGACAATTGGGTTGGAGAAGCTATATATTGCGCTGGAAACCTCTTGAGAGAGTTGCGGTACACAACCCCTTGAATCAGTTTTGTACTTTTGTCAGCTCTTATGACAGGAATATCTAACACGGTCATATTCCTTTTACTTCCTGTGTGTCGACTTTTCATCATCAATCTCCTCGGTATTTTCCTTCTTCTCCTGTATCTACATATCTCTATCTCGAGCTCCATCCCTTTCTCCTTTTCCTGTTTCTTACGCCCTTCTATAATATTAATTCATAAGGAATTGAAGTCACGCACACAAGTAAATGTTAACTAAGCAAAAAAGCAGCCAAAAAACGGAAGGATATCTAACAAGAATTCGTAGGAAATACAAAGCTAATTTGTTAAGCTTTTTAAAAATGCATTTAACAAGCTTTCTCACATCTAACGAAGCTTAACTAATCCCTTATCGCCCAATCAACATTATCTGTTTAACGAAAGCAGAAGTCACTTTAGAATCAGTTACTTGAATGTAGCCGGCAGTGCCTAAAACTAAAAAGGTTATTAAAAAGGTTATTTTTAAAATTCATTATTTTTTGTACCTTTTCCTATTTTCACATTACACTCACGCATACATTCATACATATATGTATTTTTGTTACAACTCAGCTGTTCATTTGACCGTTCAGTGTGCAACTTATTGTCTTATTGTCATTACCATCAATATTTTATGAACCATTAAAAGTTTTGTAAAATTTGCTAAAACGTTAGTAAAGAAGAAATGTAAAAACAGCAAAAAACAAAAAACATGTTCTATTTACTTAATGTACGACGTCAAAGTGACTGCTCACCATAGCCTTGGCTTTAGAAAACACACACGCAAACAAAATCACACAAATGCAAGTCAGGCTGTTATGTTCGTATAACAGCTCGTACAAGCATACAATGTTTTGGCTAATAGCCAACATCATGCGCAGTTCAAAATGTTAACAATGGTTATGTCACTGCAATAAAAAATCGTGTTAGTTTTAGTACGCGTGAGTGCACCTGTATTTGTATGTATGTAAGTAGGTGTGTCTGTGTGTTTGCATGCTGTAGTTGTAAGAGGCAACTTATAGGATTAAAGGATTATGCATTAAATATAATGTGAATAAGTACAATTACTTTGTCATAGCGGATGTGTGCTGCTAATTGGCTTTAATTGAATGGTTTTTAATAGTTTATTGATTTGTGTATGAATGTGCAAACGCTGGTGCGCTATGCAATGAAATCAGCTAGACTATATAAAATACTGGAAACTAGGCAGTTAGACGAAATGTGGTATTACCGCAATACAAGATATTTGTACTTATGTACATACCAGAATAGGTCTAGCTTGCATTGCATAAGCAAATAAATTTCACTTTCAAACACACACAAATTACTCATAGTGACACAGTCATAGCGGCATAGCTAAGCTACATTGAACCCAGCGGGGATCTATATCCATTTACAGTTGCTTAACCCATAAACATAACTGATTGACAGCGTCAGTTTGTCGGTGCGACTGACCAAACATTATTACATAGTTAGATAATAAGAATATAGCACTGAATAGGTATATATAAAGAGAATGTAGTAATTTTTGTGTGTAAGTATTATACAAAAATATTGTAGTAGTATTGTAAGAAAAATTCCTATAAAAAGGAAAGCATTTATTAATTAAGATCAATTGAATTTCAGCGCTGAACATTAGCGCTTCCAGTAATTCACGTTGCTTTTATTTCTCCATAAACCTTTATACATTTTTACCTTTTTACAGAAATGTTTTTACTTGTTTGTAGTAGTGAGTTTTATTGCAGGTGGGTGAGATATTTATAAGATAGGTATTATAGTCTAGCCGAAGTTATAGAACTGTTAAAGGTTTGGTATCTATGTGTTATCGATTTATTATGGACGCGTTATCGACGATGCACAGACAGCTATCCATTTGTTAAAAAACTGTTATAAATTTACTAACGATAAAAATAGTTATAAACGTGTTACGATTTTTTACCGACGAGTTATCAGTTTGGTATAGATATGTTATCGATGGGGTATAGACGAGTTATTGATTTGTTATAGAAATTGGCTATCAACAGCAAATTCCGATAATTATCGATTTATTATATTATTATCTTTAAATTTTTTATTGAAAAAAATATCGATATGTTTAAAGTAATCTAAAATTTGTAGACATATTTGCAAAAAGTAATTGGGAAGGTTCGTTTTATTTTATTAGTTTTGGGACAGGGTGGTTAACTGATGTATGTAAATTGAAGCGATTTTCCGTCATCCCTAGTCAAATTTGGGAAAATCGTTCCAATATATTGGAAATGTATAGACTTGTTTTGCAGAAGCCGTGGTATGATGGTAGCGTGCTCCGCTTACCAAGCCGAGTATCCTGGGTTCACGCCCCGGGCAAGTGATTTTGCAAGCACTCCGAGGGCATTTCTGCCATGAAAAGCTTGTCAGTGAAAACTCATCTGCCTTGCTGGTTCCGTTCGGAGTCGGCATTAAAGAAGCAGGTCTCGTCCCTACAATTTGTAGGAAAAAATAAAAGGAGCACAACGCAAATTAGAAGAGAAGCTCGGCCTAAAATCTCTACGGAGGTTATCGCGTGTTACATTTATTTTTTTTTTATGGATTTGTTTTAAAAAGTTATCTATTATTAATAAACAATTTATCGATTTAATATGGGAAAGTTATCTATTTTTTATGGAAGTGATATCAATTCAATATCGGTGTGTTTTCGATTTGTTGTCGAAGACTTATGGGTTTGTTGTGTAGCGGATATCGATAAAACTTCAATTCAAAATCGTTTACATATCTGTAACCCGTATTTTAACAAGCCCATAAGAAATCAATAAGAAGCCGATGACCTAGCAATGAGAAGCCTAAAACTCGTCAATAGTTCGTTGTCGGTAGTAAGCCGAACAAAAAACATTCACTTGTCGGCATGATTTGTTAGGAATAAGAAATCGACAAAGTTCTTGTTAAAATTAATTGTTGCTGGTAAAGCTAAAACTGTTGTGGTTTAACTTGCAATTCCTAGTTAACTTAAAAACGCTAGTTTTCTAAACGCGTACACGTTTCTTTTGACAATTTCGCTTTTTCTTTTCATTTCAGAAGCCACAAACCCAAAAGCGTTCAAGATTGCATGTTGAAATTTTAGAAAAGTTTTACCAAAGTCATCAGATAAGGTAAAATACACTTAGATTAAATTCATAATGTTGATATCGGTAAAGTGAGTGATTCCATTTCTCCAAAAGCAAGACACAACTGTACAATTTGTGGTAGTAGATAGAGTGTTGTTCCAAAGATACCAAAGGCTATATTTGCATCGCATGCGTTATAAGGTCGAGACATAACCTGCCCCTCTTGTATCTTCCAACTAAACAAAAAGGCAAAAATGTGCTGTACACAGAGCTTGGGAGAATTTTGTTGGACTTAGCTAGAATTTATTAGCTTGTATTAATCAGAAAGTCAAGTCCTACGGAAAACAATCAGAAAACGACTGATGCAGGAGAGGCAGAAAGGTCCTCAAAAGCTTTCAATCAAAGCAAATATCAGTATCGAAAAAAAAATTCGACTAAGCCATGTGCGTCCATCCCTCTGTCCTTGCCAAACTCTAAAGACTCACTGAAGATAATCAAAATCGGTTAAAGACCATGCTCACATGTCCTAAGGGTCCGTATATATATTATTGCGGCGCCTTATAACACTCCGCACAAGGCAAACAACAACAGCGTTTCAAGTGCACAGCTGGGTATGTAATGTTCGGTTCCACCCGAACTTAGACTCTCTTACTAGTTGTCGTATATATAGTAAACATTAATTTTTTATGTACCTGGATATATAACTTAATAGAGCATTTATTGGAATGGTAATTCTAGCACCATTTACCTATAATGAGGCACACTTTCATTTTCCGATAAAAACCAAAAAACAGTTCAAATTATAAAACAAAAAAGTAGAAACAAGGAAGACATTTTAAATTATAGCTAAAAGCCAAAGAAGGAAGCAAGTTCTTTAGCATACATTTTCGTTTATGGTTAACAGCATCGAATGCGAGCTGTGAAAAAGAAGCATCAGTTACAACTTCCAATGGCACTACACCATGTGCCTGCAATTGTGAGCGTTAAACGTTGTTTGCAAGTATAATGCCTAGATCATAAAAGTGGTGGCAAAGAGTTAGTGCGACGAGCTGTATTTGTAACTAACGGTTGCTGTAACAATTTAAACGTTGCAGACAAATTTACAAAATTAATTGCAAATTGTGCAAAAGTGTCATCCGATCAAATGTTATTACCATCAACATGCTAAGTATCAGCTGCTTGAGCGTTGGTTGGTTGGTTGAGCTTTTCTAGATAAATGTCAATGATGAAGGATTTTTATGTAAAACTTTTTAAAGATAAATGTCAGGATTTTACTTTCGTTTTTACATAAGCTGATGGTTTGACACTATGCGTCACAAATTGGGCTTATGGTGTGTTAAGATTTGTCTCATTACACCAGATGTAGTATAATTTGAATAGAATTATTTTCAAAAAAACAAAAAAAAAAGATTAGTGCGTGTAAAGTTCAGTTTAAATTAGAAAAATAAATAACTGTATAAATACTTATTTTATAACAATATGTGTAGCACAGATTCGCGAGTTAATCGAATTTTGTTATTTTAAAATCACGTCCACTGCCAATGCATCTTCCGATAATGACTGAATCGGAACTTCAGTTATCAGTGACTTATGATCAAGGGTCTACTTATATGCCGAGTTCAGGGGAGTCAAACAGCCAATAGAATTTGATCGAACAGATCGGTCTTTGGATCACTTCCCGGAAAGAAACTTCAAACAAATCGCACTTTAAACTGTTATATGTAGAGAAGGTCGGCCCTTGGTACACTTCCCGGAATGAGCAGTTTCTCAAACGTTGTCTTTGTCCAAGAGGTGCCCCTAAATTGAGTGTCAAGCGAATAAAAAATATTTTTTGTAATAGGTTGGTCCTTGGTCAACCTCCCGGAAAGAAAAGTTTCTCAAATAATGAGCTGGTCTCGGAAGTACCCCTACAATAAATTCCAAGGAAATCGCCTCATAAACTATTTTATTTAGAATAGCCACGCCACTGGTACACTTCCGGCAATAAAAAGTTTCTCAAATATTATCTTAGTCAAGGAGGTACGAGTCGCACTTTAAATAAGATTATTTGGAAAAGGTCAGCCTTGATCTACTGTCTCGACCAAATGGTGAATCTTGGAGCGTTTTCGTTTTTGAAAATAATGTAACCCGATTCGTTCTTCTCTGTTGTTTCGTAGGTTTAGGTCTTCCTTTCACAAAATATTTTCATTTGAATGCGGAATGGGCCACATTTCAGCCATTTTGCAGAGCGCTAGTTAATCTAGCTCAAAAGATAGAATTTAAGAGTGCAACATGAGGGTGCAATTTTTTTCAGAAATCAAAACAATTATTCTCAAACCCCCTTGAACATATACACAAAATTTTATCAAATTCGGTCCCGGCGGCGTTTAGGGACAAACACACGTACAGAAGAAATAAATATGTATATAAGATAGAGTAAATCTTCTTAGTCAACAATCATTAGTACATATATACATATGCACATAATACAAACATACCAAAAATTTAAGCGCTATTTCTATTTCGGTGAAAGCTTTATTTTTATACTCAGTTGAGCAGAGCTCACAGAGTATATTAAGTTTGATTGGATAACGGTTGGTTGTACAGGTATAAAGGAACCGAGATAGATATAGACTTCCATATATCAAAATCATCAGGATCGAAAAAAAATTGATTGAGCCATGTCCGTCCGTCCGTCCGTCCGTCCGTTAAAACGATAACTTGAGTAAATTTTAAGGTATTTTGATGAAATTTGGTATGTAGGTTCCTGAGCACTCATCTCAGATCGCTATTTAAAATGAACGATATCGGACTATAACCACGCCTACTTTTTCGATATCGAAAATTTCGAAAAACCGAAAAAGTGCGATAATTCATTACCAAAGACAGATAAAGCGAAGAAACTTGGTAGGTGAGTTGAACTTATGACGCAGAATGGAAAATTAATAAAACTTTGGACAATGGGCGTGGCACCGACCACTTTTAAAAGAAAGTAATTTAAAATTTTGCAAGCTGTAACTTGGCAGTCGTTGAAGATATCATGATGAAATTTGGCAGAAACGTTACTCCTATTACTATATGTACGCTTAATAAAAATTAGCAAAATCTGAGAAGGACCACGCCCACTTAAAAATTTTTTTTTCTAAAGTAAAAGTTTTACAAAAAATTGAATATATTTACAGTATATAAGTAAATTATGTCAAAATTCAACTCCAGTAATGATATGGTGCAACCAAATACAAAAACAAGTAAGGAAGGTTAAGTTCGGGTGTAACCAAACATTACATACTCAGTTGAGAGCTATGGTGACAACATACGGGAAAATAACCATGTGGGAAAATGAACCGAGGGAAACCCTGGAATGTGTTTGTATGACATGTGTATCAAATGAAAGGCATTAAATAATATTTTATGAGGGAGTGGGTCATAGTTCTATAGGTGGACGCCATTTAGGGATATAGCCATAAAGGTGGATCAGGGTTGACTCTAGAATGCGTTTGTACGATATGGGTATCAAAAGAAAGTTGTTAATGAGCATTTTAAAAGGGAGTAATACTTAGTTCCATAGGTGGACGCCGTTTCGAGATATCGCCATAAAGGTGGACCAGGGGTGACCCTAGAATTTGTTTGCACAATATGGGCATCAAACGAAAGGTGTTAATGAGTACTTTAAAAGGGATTGGGCCTTAGTTCTATAGGTGGACGCCGTTTCGAAATATCGCCATAAAGGTGGACCAGGGGTGACTCTTGAATGTGTTTGTACGATATGGGTATCAAATTAAAGGTATTAATGAGGGTTTTAAAAGAGAGTGGTGGTTGTTGTATAGGTGGTCGCATTTTCGAGATATCGCCATAAAGGTGGACCAGGGGTGACCTTAGAATTTGGTTGTACAATATGGGTATCAAAAGAAAGGTGTTAATGAGTATTTTAAAAGGGAGTAATCCTTAGTTCCATAGGTGGACGCCGTTTCGAGATATGGCCATAAAGGTGGACCAGGGGTGACTCTAGAATGCGTTTGTACGATATGGGTATCAAAAGAAAGTTGTTAATGAGCATTTTAAAAGGGAGTAATACTTAGTTCCATAGGTGGACGCCGTTTCGAGATATCGCCATAAAGGTGGACCAGGGGTGACCCTAGAATTTGTTTGCACAATATGGGCATCAAACGAAAGGTGTTAATGAGTACTTTAAAAGGGATTGGGCCTTAGTTCTATAGGTGGACGCCGTTTCGAGATATCGCCATAAAGGTGGGCCAGGGGTGACTCTAGAATTCGTTTGTACTATACGGGTATCAAATGAAAGGTGTTAATGAGTATTGTTAAAAGGGGATGGGCCTTCGTTCTATAGGTGTTCGCCTTTTCGAGATATCGCCATAAAGGTGGACCAGGGGTGACTCTAGAATATGTTTGTACGATATGGGTATCAAATGAAAGGTGTTAATGAGTATTTTAAAAGGGCGTGGGGCTTAGTTCTATAGGTGGACGCATTTTCGAGATATCGCCATAAAGGTGGACCAGGGGTGACTCTAGAATGAGTTTGTACGATATGGGTATCAAATTAAAGGTATTAATGAGAGTTTTAAAAGGGAGTAATTGTAGTTGTATATGTGAAGGCGTTTTCCAGATATCGACCAAAATGTGGACCAGGGTAACCCTGAACATCATCTGTTGGATACCGCTAATTTATTTATAAATGTAATACCTGCCAAGATTTTAAGGGTTTTTTATTTCGCCCTGCAGAACTTTTTCATTTTCTTCTACATAATATGGTAGGTGTCACAACTATTTCATAAAGTTTTTCCTAAAGTTATATTTAGCGTCAATAAAACAATCCAATTACCAAATTCATCCCTTTTTTCGTATTTGGTATAGAATTATGGCATTTTTTTCATTTTTCGTAATTTTCGATATCGAAAAAGTGGGCGTGGTCATAGTCGGATTTCGTTCATTTTCCATACCAAGATAAAGTGAGTTCAACTAAGCACGTGAACTAAGTTCATTAAAGATATGTCGAATTTTTGCTCAAGTTATCGTGTTAAGGGCCATGCGGAAGGACAGACGGGCGACTGTGTATAAAAACTGGGCGTGGCATCAACCGATTTCACCCATTCTCACAGAGAACAGTTAGCGTCATAAAATCTATGCCACTACCAAATTTCAAAAGGATTGGTTAATTTCTGTTCGACTTATGGCGTTAAAATTATCCTAGACAAATTAAATGAAAAAGGGCGGAGCCACGCCCATTTTGAAATTTTCTTTTATTTTTATATTTTGTTGCACCATATCATTACTGGAGTTAAATGTTGACATAATTTACTTATATACTGTAAAGATATTAAATTTTTTGTAAAAATTTTAATTAAAAAAATTTTTTTTTTTTAAAGTGGGCGTGGTCCTTCTCCGATTTTACTAATTTTTATTAAGCGTACATACAGTAATAGGAGTAACGTTCCTGCCAAATTTCATCATGATATCTTCAACGACTGCCAAATTACAGCTTGCAAAAATTTTAAATTACCTTCTTTTAAAAGTGGGCGGTGCCACGCCCATTGTCCAAAATTTTACTAATTTTCTATTCTGCGTCATAAGGTCAACTCATCTACCAAGCTTCGTCGCTTTATCCGTCTTTTGTAATGAATTATCGCACTTTTTCTGTTTTTCGAAATTTTCGATATCGAAAAAGTGGGCGTGGTTATAGTCCGATATCGTTCATTTTAAATATCGACCTGAGATGAGAGCTCAGGAACCCACATACCAAATTTCATCAAGATACCTCAAAATTTACTCAAGTTATCGTGTTAACGGCGGACGGACGGACTGACAGACGGACGGACGGACGGACAGACGGACGGACGGACGGACATGGCTCAATCAAATTTTTTCTCGATTCTGATTATTTTGATATATGCAAGTCTCTAACTATCTCGATTCCTTTATATATGTACAACCAACCGTTATCCAATCAAACTAAATATAGTGAGCTCTGCTCAACTGAGTATAATAAAAGAAAATTTCAAAATGGGCGTGGCTCCACCCTTTTTCATTTAATTTGTCTAGGATACTTTTAATGCCATAAGTCGAACAAAAATTTAGCGTTCCATTTGAAATTTGGTAGGGGCATAGATTTTGTGACGATAACTGTTTTCTGTGAAAATGGGCGAAATCGGCTGAAGCCACGACCAGTTTTTATACACAGTCGTCCTTCTGTCCTTCCGCATGGCCCTTAACACGATAACCTGAGCAACAATCGATATATCTTTACTGAACTTAGTTCACGTACTTATCTGAACTCACTTTATCTTTGTATTAAAAATGAACGAAATCCGACTATGACCACGCCCACTTTTTCGATATCGAAAATTACGAAAAATAAAAAATAAATGCGAAAAATACGAAAAAAGGGATGAAACATGGTAAGGTAATTGGATTGTTTTATTGAAGCGAAATATAACTTTAGAAAAACTTTATAAAATGGTTGTGACACCTAACATATTAAGTAGAAGAAAATGAAAAAGTTGTGCAGGGCGAAATAAAAAACCCTTGAAAACTTGGCAGGTATTATATATATAAATAAATTAGCGGTATCCAACAGACGATGTTTTGGGTCACCTTGGTCCACATTTTGGTCGATATCTGGAAAACGCTTTCACATATACAAATACCACCACTCCCTCTTAAAACTCTCATTAATACCTTTAATTTGATACCAATGTCGTACAAACACATTCTAGAGTCACCCTTGATCCACCTTTATGGCGATATCTCGAAAAGGCGTCCACCTATAGAACTAAGGCCCACTCCCTTTTAAAATACTCATTAACACCTTTCGTTTGATACCCATATCGTACAAACATATTCTGGAGCCACCCCTGGTCCACCTTTATGGCCATATCTCGAAAAGGCGACCACCTATAGAACGAAGGCCCACTTCCTTTTAAAAATACTCATTAAGACCTTTCGCTTGATACCCATATTGTACAAACGCATTCTAGAGTCACCCCTGGTCCACCTTTATGACGATATCTCGAAAACGCGACCACCTATACAACTACCACCACTACCTTTTAAAACCCTCATTAATACCTTTAATTTGATACCCATATCGTACAAACACATTCTAGAGTCACCCCTGGTCCACCTTTATGGATATATTTCGAAACGGCGTCCACCTATAGAACTAAGGCCCACTCCCTTTTAAAATACTCATTAATAACTTTAATTTGATACCCATATCGTACAAACAAATTCTAGGGTCACCCCTGGTTCACCTTTACGGAGATATCTCGAACCGGCGTCCACCTATGGAACTAAGGAGTACTCCGTTTTAAAATACTGATTAACACCTCTCATTTAATACCCATATCGTACAAACAAATTCTAGAGTCAACCCTGATGCACCTTTATCGCGATATCCCTAAATGGCGTCCACCTATAGAACTATGGCCCACTCCCTCAAAAATAATCTTTAATGCCTTTCATTTGATACACATGTCATACAAACACATTCTAGGGTTACCCTCTGTTCATTTTCCTACATGATTATTTTCCCTTATGTTGTCACCATAGCTCTCAACTGAGTATGTAATTTTCGGTTACACCCGAACTTAACCTTCCTTACTTGTTTTGATTTCATACATACATCTTACTCAAAGCAAGTTTGCTCCTACAATTCACAGCGAATATACACACCAAATAAATTTTCACCCTGTGACTATTGTGTCACATTTTTTAAAATCTCCGTTCCACAAATTTTTCACAATATGCCTGAGGAAGTATTACTTAAAAAAGCAAAGCACGTAATCTTCTTCTGTAAGCTTTATAGCTTTACTAATATGCGTTTTTGTTTTTCTATTTGAAAAAATTTTTTTCTGAATTCTCGATGTTGCTTTGACAGGGAGTTGAACCCACGATCTTCAGTGTGATAGGCGGAGCACGCTACCATCACACCACGACGGCCTTTTTTAAGTGCCTGCAATTATATTTAGTGTTATGAACTAGTCCCCCTCACAAAACGCACACTCCACCAACTCTTGCTAACTTAAAAAAAAATATATATTTAATGTGAATGTTCAAATTTTCAGCACCTCTTAAAATTTTTTAAAACCCAATTTTGCTTCACTAAATGACACGCACGTTTTTACGCTCTTAGCAATAACGAATTGTCTTATGAGATCACGTACGCAACACATACCCTCTACACATATACATATGCACATTTAACAACAACGAAATTCGCATAATTAAATTCTTTATAGAGTTTCGATGCACAAAGCAAGTACCCATGATAAACTAATTAAATTGAGTTCAACAAAGCCCTGGAAGACGTCAATTGTATGCTCAGTTAGATAGCTGAAAGCGAGAGTGTGAAGATGTGTGCGCATTCATGTAGATAAGTGGGTGCCGAAAATGGTGTTAAGTAGTGCTCGAAACAAGATATTTTAATAAATGGTAGAGTTGAAAACTATAGTATCAGAAACCCCTTATCAAAAAAGTAAGGAAGGCTAAGTTCGGGTGTAACCGAACATTACATACTCAGCTGAGAGCTATGGAGACAAAATAAGGGAAAATCACCATGTAGGAAAATGAACCTAGGGTAACCCTGGAATTTGTTTATATGAAATGTGTATCAAATTGGATGTATTAAAGAGTATTTTAAGAGGGCGTGGGCCATAGTTCTAAAAGGGAACGCCATTTAGGGATATCGCCATAAAGATGGACCAGGGCTGACTCTAGAATTTGTTTGTACGATATGGGTATCAAATAAAAGGTGTTAATGAGTATTATAAAAGGGAGTGGGCCTTCGTTCTATAGGTGTACGGCTTTTCGAGATATCGCCATAAAGGTGGACCAAGGGTGACTCTAGAATGTGTTTGTACGACATTGGTATCAAATTAAAGGTATTAATGAGAGTTTTAAAAGGGAGTGGTGGTAGTTGTATATGTGAAAGCGTTTTCCAGATATCGACCAAAATGTGGACCAGGGTGACCCAGAACATAGTCTGTTGGATACCTCTAATTTATTTATATATGTAGTACCCGCGAAGTTTTCAAGGGTTTTTTATTTCGCCCTGCAGAACTTTTTCATTTTCTTCTACTTAATATGGTAGGTGTCACAACCATTTTGCAAAGTTTTTCCTAAAGTTATGTTTCGCGTCAATGAACCAATCCAATTACCATGTTTCATCTCTTTTTTCGTATTTAATATAGAATTATGGCATTTTTCGTAATTTTCGATATCGAAAAGTGGGCGTGGTCATAGTCGGATTTCGTTCATTTTTTACACCAAGATAAAGTGAGTTCAGATAAGTACGTGAACTAAGTTCAGTAAAGATATGTCGATTTTTGCTCAATTTATCGTGTTAAGGGCCATGCGGAAGGACAGACGGACGACTGTGTATAAAAACTGGGCGTGGCTTCAACCGATTTCGCCCATTTTCACAGAAAAGAGTTAACGTCATAAAATCTATGCCCCTACCAAATTTCAAAAGGATTGGTAAATTTTTGTTCGACTTATGGCTTTAAAAGTATCCTAGACAAATTAAATGAAAAAGGGCGGAGCCACGCCCATTTTGAAATTTTACTAGTTTTCTATTCTGCGTCATAAGTTCAACCCACCTACCAAGTTTCATCGCTTTATCTGCTTTGGTAATGAATTATCGCACTTTTTCGGTTTTTCGAAATTTTCGATATCGAAAAAGTGGGCATGGTTATAGTCCGATATCGTTCATTTTAAATAGCGATCTGTGATGAGTGCCCAGGAACCTACATACCAAATTTCATCAAGATACCTCAAAATTTACTCAAGTTATCGTGTTAACGGACAGACGGACGGACGGACATGGCTCAATCAAATTTTTTTTCGATCTTGGTGATTTTGATATATGGAAGTCTATATCTATCTCGATTCCTTTACACCTGTACAACCAACCGTTATCCAATCAAACTTAATGTACTCTGTGAGCTCTGCTCAACAGAGTATAAAAAACAAAAAAAAAAAAAACACGCTTTTATAGCTAACCGAACCAAAAAATAGAAAATAATTTTCAATTAAAAAGAGTTTATATAACAGTAGTAGAAGGTCAAACAATCATTTAAAGTTAATCAACTCAAAATATAATTATAATAAAATTTAAGTTATTAATAGAATAATTTAATTCAGATTAAAAAGCGTGGGGTGCATTTGACTACATTTCATATCTTTCCTCTCAGATAGTTTCCAGTAGAATGATTGTAACATTCAATATCAAGCACCCACACTTTTTACTCTGAATTAAATTATTCTGCTAATAACTTAAATGTTATAATAATTTTATTTTGAGGTGATTAACTATAAATGATTGTTTAACCTTCTACTACTGTTATATAAACCCTTTTTAATTGAAAATTTTCTTTTTTTTAGTTCGGTTAGCTATAAAAGCGTGTTTTTTAGTTTTTTTAAACTATTATTTATTTAAAATTTTTTAGTGCAAGTAATTTTAAAAGATTTATTCGAGATTGATGAAACCTCGAAACGCCAGCGGTCCATGGATGAATCCAACCCCACGGCACAGAAAAGGGCCAAGACGCAAGGAGTCTGGACGTGGTCTTTCGCCGAAATTGCCAATGGTCGGCAGATCGCCTCACTACCAAGGGCTAGAGCCTGGGTTCCAGTGACGCCAAAGGACCCAGCTGACATCCTGGATCTGCTCCACTGCACGGACTCGAGCGCTGAAACCATAAACTTGCTTATGGATACACACTTCCTAGCAAGCGCGGGCGTGTCTTCAAATATTGTTAGCGGAGGGTCACCTAATGATCAGCTAATTAGCGAAATCACAGATGATAAAAGGATTGATTGGGCTTTACAGACCTTCAAGACCTATAAATCGCCGGGGCCGGATGGAATTTTTCCCGCGCTGCTACAGTATACTGCCGAGCTTATAAGGCCCTGGATAAAAGGGGTGTTTATAGGTTGCCTTAGGCTCAATTACGTACCAGCATCGTGGAGCAAAGCCAACGTTGTCTTTATTTCCAAGGCAGGAAAACCTCCCGCTCTAAACCAAATGATTATAGGCCTGTAATTTTATCTTCTTTTCTGCTAAAAGCACTCGAAAGACTCCTAGAGGACTACATCAGGAGGAGGATTGAGCCATCGCTTCTTTCGCAAGCTCAACATGCCTATACTAAGGGTAGGTCAACTGACACGGCCTTGCACTCACTGGTAACCATTATCGAAAGGTCACTTGACCTAAAGGAATACACACTGGTGGCATTTCTAGATATAGCGGGCGCCTTCAACAACGTTCTCCCTGAAGCCATCACCTAGCCCCTGGCCGATCTGGGTGTTGACGCGTGCCTGGTGGAATTTATATACAATCTGCTTACGCGTAGACATATTAAAACTGAGCTATGTGGATGCGTGATCCGCAGACCGGTCGGCAGAGGCACTCCGCAGGGCGGCGTTCTCTCTCCGCTGCTGTGAGTGGTTACCGTCAACCAATTACTACGCCTCATGGAGGCAGAAGGGCTCCAAGTGATCACGTCTGCAGATGACATTTGCGTCACCATGCGGGGGAAATTTCCGCAAACTCTTTGCAACCTAGTGGAAGGGGCACTATCCAAAATTTCGCACTGGGCCACAGGCACAGGTTTGGAAGTCAACTCGGATAAAATTCAGCTTGTCCTCTTCACGAGGAGGTACAAAGTACGAAATCGTACACCGCCAAGAATTGGGGGTACGTTCTTAGCGTTTAGCGATCAAGTCAAGTATTTGGGAGTCATTCTGGATAGGAAGCTGTTATGGAGTGACCATATAGTGGAGTGATCCAAGAAGGCAGCAGCAGAGCTGTTATCTTGCAAGAGGGCAATTGGCACCTCCTGCGGATTCTCCCCTAAGGTGACCTACTGGATTTACACAGCCATTGTGCCCCGATACTTCTTTATGATGTCTTGGTCTGGTGGCCTGCACTAGCTAAAAGTACCTATATTAAAATGCTTCAAAAGGTGCAACGGAATTCGGAGCTCTGCATTACCGGGGCTCTCGGCTCCACTCCAGATTCCGTTATATACATACGTGGATACATAGATACATAGATAGATATAGGCCAAGCTAATAAAAGCGTGTTAAAAAGGGCCCCATTATGCTCTTTCGTAGATGTGCCATGCATCCACTTCTATCATTAATAAAGGAATGCGTTTTTCGCATTATGTAAAAGGTTTCAAATCTATGATCATTTGGGGTGGTCATAAGTTCAATTGACCTTATATCTGTTAACCTTATGTCACCCCACCATCACATTGTTGCATTGTTATCGAGCCTTGATACGTGTGCAAAGTTTCAATCAAATTTATGGCCATTCAAAGTGGTAATAAGGCCAATTGACCTTATGGCCGTTGACCTTATGTCACCACACCATCACATTAATGCATTGTCATCGAGCCTTGATACGTGTGCAAAGTTTCAATCAAACTTATGGACATTCAAAGTGGTAATAAGGCCAACTGACCTTATGGCCGTTGATCTTATGTCACCATACCATCACACTAATGCATTGTCATCGAGCCTTGATACGTGTGCAAAGCTTCAATCAAACTTATGTACATTCAAAGTGGTAATAAGGCCAATTGACCTTATGGCCGTTGACTTTATGTCACCACACCATCACACTAATGCATTGTCATCGAGCCCTGATACGTGTGCAAAGTGTCAATCAAACTTTTGGCCATTCTAAGTGGTAATAAGGCCAATTGACTTTATGACCAATTGGGCTTATGGCCGTTGACCTTATGGCACCACACCATCACATTAATGCATTGTCATCGAGCCTTGATACGTGTGCAAAGTTTCAATCAAACGTATGGCCATTCAAAGTGGTAATAAGGCCAATTGACCTTATGACCAATTGGGCTTATGGCACCACACCATCACATTTATGCATTGTCATCGAGCCTTGATACGTGTGCAAAGTTTCAATCAAACGTATGGCCATTCCAAGTGGTAATAAGGCCAATTGACCTTATGGCCGTTGACCTTATGGCACCACACCATCACATTAATGCATTGTCATCGAGCCTTGATAGGTGTGCAAAGTTTCAATCAAACGTATGGCAATTCAAAGTGGTAATAAGGCCAATTGACCTTATGGCCGTTGACCTTATGTCACCACACCAGCACTTTAATGCATTGCCATCGAGCCTTGATACGTGTGCAAATTTTCAATCAAACTTATGACCATTCAAAGTGGTAATAAGGTCAATTGACCTTATGACCTTTGACCTTATGTCACCACACCATCACATTAATGCATTGTCAATAGCCCTTGATACGTATGCAAAGTTTCAAATTAATCAGACTTCTAGAAACCGGTGAAAATTAAGCTCAAAGATTCCCTTACATACAGGCCAGGCTAATAAAAGCGTGCTAGAAATAGGAAGTTTCAATAAACTTAACAGTTCTAAAAGAGCTAAACATGTTTGAGGAAATTTGAATAGGTATAAAATATTTTAAAAAAAAGTTCTAGTTAAAAAAAATAACTGCTGTTCAAAATATTGATATACATTATAATAACCGGCCTAAAAACAGTTCTACAAATTTTTTAAATTTATATAGAATTCACTTTTCCCAAAATAAGAAGTTGCAAAAAACTTAAATTTCTAAGAAAGTAAAAATTGTTTAAGGAAATTTGAAGAGCTCTAAAAAGTTTTCAAAAAGGTTATTAAAAGAAAAATTCTTCCAAAAAATTACCATATCTTGTTCCAAAAGAGTAAATGGTTTCAAAAATGTTGTCTAGTCTAAGCAAAATAAAAATTAAAAAAAAGTTTTAAGTTTTCTAAAATTTTAAAATTTATATGAAAAGAACCATCACAAAAAGGCAACCAGCTCAAAAAAATTTCAAAATATTTCAAAAGAGCTAAAAAAAATTTAAAATGAATATTAAAACGCCATATAAATGTAACTTTCAAAAATCTTAGCCGTTTGTTAAAAAGTTAAAAAGTTTAAAGGAAATATCTGTAGTTCTAAATATTGATAACCCGGCCCCCAAATTCCAACCAACCTATGGTCACAAAGAATAGCAGCCTATCTCCTATATTTTACATACGACTTAGGTGGTTTTTCCTTTTGATCATATAGTACTAAATGTTGCATACTTTTCTTAGTAGTTGTTCCTTTTTAAGATATTTTTGGCGATGAAGATTCAGAGTTAGCGAAGGTTGGAATAAACTTTATTAGTTCGAAACGGTAATAACCGGTTCTAAAAGCAGTAATCGGGACCAAACGAATAAGCTGATTTCAAGAAATTAACCCATTTCGAAAACAATGCGGTTGACAAAAATTAACCGGCTTAGAAAAAATTAACCGGTTGAAAAGAAATCACAAATTTAAAAAGAGTCACATAAGCTCCTAGAAAGTAACTAGTTCCAAAATGTGTATTCGGAGCTAAACAAATAAAATGGTTTCGAAAAAAATTAATTTGTTCCCCTAAAGGTGTCGTCTCCCAAAACATAACTGGCATCCAGATAAATAAACGGTTCCCAGAATAGTGAGGGGATTTAATAAAACCGAACCGGTAAAAAAAGGAAAAGATAACAGCGAAAGAAATCAACCATTCCAAGAAAGTCGGCACCTTTAACACGTCTTAAATCTCGTACCATTGATGTGGCAGGCGAGCACGCTATCGCCACACCGATGTGGCCGTGTTAAGACTACTTAGCAAAAAACGAGTCGGAAATTGAAAGATATCCAAACTAATACCCAGAGTTTTGCTGACAATTATGCGGAGTTTTTTCTTTCAAATAATTTCGAGTCAAATAAAATATCATTACAAAACTTCCAAGGTTTCCACTTTAATAAAGAAAAGGTGCTAGATGTATTACCTCAGTAACAAAAATCCCAAATTGGTAGATTTGTATACATGGATAAGTACATATTTTCCAATGTGGATATAATGCCTTTAGCCATTCATTGCCTCCTTAAACTTCAATCACACATGTCAGCAATTTTAAGCAGCTGTCGCCGACTGAGTAAATTTAGACATGACGCGGAGGAAATATATTTCTACGAATCTATTCATTGTATGTGGGAATGTGCAGTGAAATTTCAAGTTCAAATGCGTATAAAAGTATTAAAATTCCATAAGGAGACTTTGAACAAAATCCTGCTAAGCACAACAAAATAACGACCAAATTCCTTTAATTTTTATGCCTGCAGATATATGTACGTATACTCACGTGATTTATACTACATAATTGTAGGTGTACTAGGGTTGTTTAATATACATAGGAACTTCTTCAAAATTCCAACATGAGTGGCGATGCCGATTCATCCATTTACAAATTGTCAATAACCATTTATTGGAAAGGAAGGTCAATTCGGTTTATATTGGACGGATTTTACGCTATTCTTCACCTACATCGTATACATCCATTTTTTGTATAGCTTGCATCCCTGGGAAGACCAAAATAGTCTTTAAACGAGGCGACTTCATATTCAAAGCAAATTCCTTAACTTGATGTTTGGTTCGGCACAGAGGGCATTTCTCTTGACATTCAATAACCTAAGAAAACAGGGGGATTAGGCCATGATTTGTTTGATGTTATCGCTTAGAGAGAATGGCTTATAGGCGTTACAAGGTTAGGTAAGTTTGAGTTGGTCGGTAAATAAGACCTCGCATGAATATGTGCATAGTGTTACCAGAATTTGTTTGACGACAAAACGTCATAACCCCAATCAGATGCCAGGACTTATATTATAAAATAACTCAGTCCTCTTCGCAGTTTTCTAGGACCCAGCTTAATTGCTACCTCGAGGCTTGGCAACTCTGCCGCCCCTAGTAGCTTGAACCTTGACCTGGCGAGTGCAGGACACGAACACAAAACAGACGTTGCAAACGATCTGCCAAAATGCCTGGAAGGCATCATAAATATATATGAGCTGCTGGGTTTGGGATGCAAGCTGCGGGGAGTGTCCTTATCGCTACAACCAAAACAACAACAGATCCTCCACTTCTCTTGTATTTTGTGTGTTGTGATAAGCTTATTTTAGGTGCTCTTTCTGTTCTTTATAATTGCTATTAGAAGTAAACTCTATCCAGGCCTCTAACTTTCTACATTGCTGACCCTTTTTAGTAAGCAAGAATTTCTCCACTATTTTTCTCCTTCCTCACAACTTCGATTTGGTTTTTCTTGGTTGTTGTGGAGTTTACCTGATGAAAGGTTTGGATTGCAATGCCAGAGATCGTAGGCTCTTTCTTGCCGTGCTCGAATTAGCCGGCTTGTCGTTATTCCTAAGACGCAGGAGAGAAGACTTTTCAAATGACTTTTCATGATTAACAAAAAAGCAGTAATCGAAAGATTTAGAAGTGCCCTTGCTAAAGTAAAACAGAGTTACATAAAATATGCTCCTCGGTATCTCTAGGATGGGATATGACTCTCTTAATGACAAGTCAGATAGCCATAATTTTATGGGTTATTGATCGAGATTTCAAAGTATTTTTATCGGAATCTGCCCATGATAGGACAGGAAGGTTGCGACCACAAAAGAAATAATAGATGGCATCTACCAACAAAAAAACCTCAAAAGAAAAAAAATTAAGTTAGCATTGGTCAGCCCCTACGTTGGAAGCCTCATCCTCACAAACAAATTTCATAAAACTGATGGTATAGTTAAGGAGTTTTTCCTACAAGGGGTCTGGGTTCTGTTCAGTTGTCGACTAAATTCTTATGTTTGAGCGTAGTAAAAATTGGGCTTAATCAATATGAAACCGTCCCCAATTTTGGTATATCAAATATTTTTAATAAATTAAATTTTCGAAGTTTAAGAACATAATTGAGTTACGAGAGAAGTGCCTTTAAGATTTCATGTCAGGGCAGCAAAAAGCGACCATAGTAAGAAGAACCTTATAACGGCAGCTTGAAATTAAACCCTAGTAAAACCGACTTGATACTGTTTACTTCGCCTTATAAAGTAAGCTTAACTGGAAACCTTATATCGAACGCTTATTATTCTTGTAAAAAAATCGATAGCTGAATCTGGGGTCTAAAGTACAAACTCATGATAAGGCTATATACAGCCGTCTTCAGACCCATACTAAAATATGGAGATAAAGTATTAAAATTATGGGTTCAATCACCCTACTGCGACAGGATAACATTTCTTGTTAGGGGCAAATAAACATGACTTTGCGTCAACGGATTTTGCAGGCTCATATGAAGATATTTGTAACGGCGTATATGCAAAGGCATGAAACCGATTCAATGAATCATTCACGTTTTGGTTTTTAAACGGTTTTATTTAGCTTTAGTTGAAAGGCTGGTTGGCTGGTTGGCTGGCCGGCACGAATTTCTTAATTGAAATTTATGTAACTTCCCGATAAACTAAAAGCTTGAAACTTGGAATATAGTTCAGAATACCATGACAATGCAAGAATAAAAAAAATTTCCGATGAATGGCGCATGGATCGAAATATTTCAAAAATCGTATTTGTGGTCCAATTTGGTCCATATTTGGAACACATAATACATACTTGAATAGGAAGCTATCTATGAAAAAAAAAAATCGACGCAAGGAGGCGCAAGGATCGAGATATTAAAAAAATCGGAGTTGTGGTCCGGTTTGGCTCATGTTTGGAACACATAATACATACATGAATAGAAAGAGATCTATGGAAAAAAATCGCCGCTAGGTGGCGAAAGAATCGATATATTAAAATAGTCGTACTTACATACATGAATAGAAAGCAACCTATGATGTCCGATTTGGCTCATATTTGGAACAAATATTACATACAATCTGGTAGGTGACAGCGACATATTTTGGAGTTCGAGCAGGGACACCATATGAGGCGCAGAGTCGAGTAAAATCTTTGGAAGGATTATGTTTTGAGGGCTTAAATTGTAACAAATTGTCAGGAAAGAGTCCTTGTAATAATGAGTAACTAAATGAAATGAATAGAATGAGAAATAATAGGCAATTAAATTAAGATTAAAAACTTGAAAATAAAATAGTAAAAAAATGTTTAAGTTAAACGGTTTTATTGAAAACAATACTTACATGAAGTAATAATAATACTTAAGGCAAATAAATAATATTTTAAAAAAACTAAATAAACACGCTTTTATAGCAAACCGAACTAAAAAACAGAAAATAATTTTCAATTAAAAAGAGGTTATATAAAAGTAGTAGAAGGTCAAACAATCGTTTATAGTTAATCACCTCAAAATAAAATTATAATAAAATTTAAGTTATTAACAGAATAATTTAATTCACAGTAAAAAGCGTGGGGTGCTTGCTGTCCATGGATGAATCCAACCCCATGGAAACGAAAAGGGCCAAGAAGCAGGGAGGCTGGATGCGGTCTTTCGCCGAAATTGCCAAGGGTCGGCAGAATATTGGCATTATAGACGAGAGCAGCGAAGATGGCAGGATCCCGAAACAACAGTGAAAGTGGATCGAGGCCGCGCTCGCTATGGTGGCCCTTAAGGTTAAAAAGACAACCCTGGTCCACCGCCATCTTACACCGATGCAGGGTGGTTCTAGGGCAATGTCAAGCTAATTGCCTGTGACGACGCCAGGTCGGTCAACCTCTATAGGGCCGCAGTCACGCTGACAGGGGTGGTATATCCGGGCGCGCGCCTCAAGGTAGTGGAGGCGCGTGATATCCCCTCACGCCCAAGAGCTAGAGCCTGGGTTCCAGTGACGCCAACGGACCCATGGCAGAGTTGCTCCAGGAGTACAACCCGCCACAGGTTTGGAAGTCAACCCGGATACAACCGAGCTTGTTCTCTTCACGAGGAGGGACAAAGTACCAAACCTTACATCGCCAAGAATTGGGGGTACGTTCTCAGCGTTTAGCGACCAAGTCAAGTATTTGGGAGTCATTCTGGATAGGAAGCTATTATGGAGTGACCATATAGTGGAGCAATCCAAGAAGGCAGCAGCAGAGCTGTTCACCGTGCAAGAGGGCAATAGGCACCTTCTGGGGATTCTCCCTTAATGTCACCTACTGTATTTACACAGCAACTGTGCGCCCGATTCTTCTTTATGGTGCCTTGGTCTGGTGGCCTGCACTAGCTAAAAGTACCTATCTTAAAATGCTTCAAAAGGTGCAACGGAGTTCGCAGCTCTGCATTACCGGGGCTCTCGGCTCCACTCCAGATTCCCTTACATACATACATGGATACATAGGTACATAGATAGATACAGGCCAAGCTAATAAAAGCGTGTTAAACAAGGCTCCAGTATGCACTTTCGTAGATGTGCCATGCATCCACTTCTATCATTAATAAAGGAATGCGTTTTTCGCATTATGTGCAAGGTTTCAAATTTATGGCCATTTGGGGTGGTCACAAGTTCAATTGACCTTATATCCGTTAACCTTTTATGACCCCACTATCACATTATTGCATTGTCATCGAGCCTTGATACGTGTGCAAAATTTCAATCAAACTTATGGCCACTCAAAGTGGTAATAAGGCCAATTGACCTTTTGGCTGTTGACCTTATGCCACCACACCATCACATTAATGCATTTTCATCGAGCTTTGATACGTGTGCAAAGTTTTAATCAAACTTATGGACATTCAAAGTGGTAATAAGGCCAACTGACCTTATGGCCGTTGATCTTATGTCACCATACCATCACACTAATGCATTGTCATCGAGCCTTGATACGTGTGCAAAGCTTCAATCAAACGTATGGCCATTCCAAGTGGTAATAAGGCCAATTGACCTTATGGCCGTTGACCTTATGGCACCACACCATCACATTAATGCATTGTCATCGAGCCTTGATACGTGTGCAAAGTTTCAATCAAACGTATGGCAATTCAAAGTGGTAATAAGGCCAATTGACCTTATGGCCGTTGACCTTATGTCACCACACCAGCACTTTAATGCATTGCCATCGAGCCTTGATACGTGTGCAAATTTTCAATCAAACTTATGACCATTCAAAGTGGTAATAAGGTCAATTGACCTTATGACCTTTGACCTTATGTCACCACACCATCACATTAATGCATTGTCAATAGCCCTTGATACGTATGCAAAGTTTCAAATTAATCAGACTTCTAGAAACCGGTGAAAATTAAGCTCAAAGATTCCCTTACATACAGGCCAGGCTAATAAAAGCGTGCTAGAAATAGGAAGTTTCAATAAACTTAACAGTTCTAAAAGAGCTAAACATGTTTGAGGAAATTTGAATAGGTATAAAATATTTTAAAAAAAAGTTCTAGTTAAAAAAAATAACTGCTGTTCAAAATATTGATATACATTATAATAACCGGCCTAAAAACAGTTCTACAAATTTTTTAAATTTATATAGAATTCACTTTTCCCAAAATAAGAAGTTGCAAAAAACTTAAATTTCTAAGAAAGTAAAAATTGTTTAAGGAAATTTGAAGAGCTCTAAAAAGTTTTCAAAAAGGTTATTAAAAGAAAAATTCTTCCAAAAAATTACCATATCTTGTTCCAAAAGAGTAAATGGTTTCAAAAATGTTGTCTAGTCTAAGCAAAATAAAAATTAAAAAAAAGTTTTAAGTTTTCTAAAATTTTAAAATTTATATGAAAAGAACCATCACAAAAAGGCAACCAGCTCAAAAAAATTTCAAAATATTTCAAAAGAGCTAAAAAAAATTTAAAATGAATATTAAAACGCCATATAAATGTAACTTTCAAAAATCTTAGCCGTTTGTTAAAAAGTTAAAAAGTTTAAAGGAAATATCTGTAGTTCTAAATATTGATAACCCGGCCCCCAAATTCCAACCAACCTATGGTCACAAAGAATAGCAGCCTATCTCCTATATTTTACATACGACTTAGGTGGTTTTTCCTTTTGATCATATAGTACTAAATGTTGCATACTTTTCTTAGTAGTTGTTCCTTTTTAAGATATTTTTGGCGATGAAGATTCAGAGTTAGCGAAGGTTGGAATAAACTTTATTAGTTCGAAACGGTAATAACCGGTTCTAAAAGCAGTAATCGGGACCAAACGAATAAGCTGATTTCAAGAAATTAACCCATTTCGAAAACAATGCGGTTGACAAAAATTAACCGGCTTAGAAAAAATTAACCGGTTGAAAAGAAATCACAAATTTAAAAAGAGTCACATAAGCTCCTAGAAAGTAACTAGTTCCAAAATGTGTATTCGGAGCTAAACAAATAAAATGGTTTCGAAAAAAATTAATTTGTTCCCCTAAAGGTGTCGTCTCCCAAAACATAACTGGCATCCAGATAAATAAACGGTTCCCAGAATAGTGAGGGGATTTAATAAAACCGAACCGGTAAAAAAAGGAAAAGATAACAGCGAAAGAAATCAACCATTCCAAGAAAGTCGGCACCTTTAACACGTCTTAAATCTCGTACCATTGATGTGGCAGGCGAGCACGCTATCGCCACACCGATGTGGCCGTGTTAAGACTACTTAGCAAAAAACGAGTCGGAAATTGAAAGATATCCAAACTAATACCCAGAGTTTTGCTGACAATTATGCGGAGTTTTTTCTTTCAAATAATTTCGAGTCAAATAAAATATCATTACAAAACTTCCAAGGTTTCCACTTTAATAAAGAAAAGGTGCTAGATGTATTACCTCAGTAACAAAAATCCCAAATTGGTAGATTTGTATACATGGATAAGTACATATTTTCCAATGTGGATATAATGCCTTTAGCCATTCATTGCCTCCTTAAACTTCAATCACACATGTCAGCAATTTTAAGCAGCTGTCGCCGACTGAGTAAATTTAGACATGACGCGGAGGAAATATATTTCTACGAATCTATTCATTGTATGTGGGAATGTGCAGTGAAATTTCAAGTTCAAATGCGTATAAAAGTATTAAAATTCCATAAGGAGACTTTGAACAAAATCCTGCTAAGCACAACAAAATAACGACCAAATTCCTTTAATTTTTATGCCTGCAGATATATGTACGTATACTCACGTGATTTATACTACATAATTGTAGGTGTACTAGGGTTGTTTAATATACATAGGAACTTCTTCAAAATTCCAACATGAGTGGCGATGCCGATTCATCCATTTACAAATTGTCAATAACCATTTATTGGAAAGGAAGGTCAATTCGGTTTATATTGGACGGATTTTACGCTATTCTTCACCTACATCGTATACATCCATTTTTTGTATAGCTTGCATCCCTGGGAAGACCAAAATAGTCTTTAAACGAGGCGACTTCATATTCAAAGCAAATTCCTTAACTTGATGTTTGGTTCGGCACAGAGGGCATTTCTCTTGACATTCAATAACCTAAGAAAACAGGGGGATTAGGCCATGATTTGTTTGATGTTATCGCTTAGAGAGAATGGCTTATAGGCGTTACAAGGTTAGGTAAGTTTGAGTTGGTCGGTAAATAAGACCTCGCATGAATATGTGCATAGTGTTACCAGAATTTGTTTGACGACAAAACGTCATAACCCCAATCAGATGCCAGGACTTATATTATAAAATAACTCAGTCCTCTTCGCAGTTTTCTAGGACCCAGCTTAATTGCTACCTCGAGGCTTGGCAACTCTGCCGCCCCTAGTAGCTTGAACCTTGACCTGGCGAGTGCAGGACACGAACACAAAACAGACGTTGCAAACGATCTGCCAAAATGCCTGGAAGGCATCATAAATATATATGAGCTGCTGGGTTTGGGATGCAAGCTGCGGGGAGTGTCCTTATCGCTACAACCAAAACAACAACAGATCCTCCACTTCTCTTGTATTTTGTGTGTTGTGATAAGCTTATTTTAGGTGCTCTTTCTGTTCTTTATAATTGCTATTAGAAGTAAACTCTATCCAGGCCTCTAACTTTCTACATTGCTGACCCTTTTTAGTAAGCAAGAATTTCTCCACTATTTTTCTCCTTCCTCACAACTTCGATTTGGTTTTTCTTGGTTGTTGTGGAGTTTACCTGATGAAAGGTTTGGATTGCAATGCCAGAGATCGTAGGCTCTTTCTTGCCGTGCTCGAATTAGCCGGCTTGTCGTTATTCCTAAGACGCAGGAGAGAAGACTTTTCAAATGACTTTTCATGATTAACAAAAAAGCAGTAATCGAAAGATTTAGAAGTGCCCTTGCTAAAGTAAAACAGAGTTACATAAAATATGCTCCTCGGTATCTCTAGGATGGGATATGACTCTCTTAATGACAAGTCAGATAGCCATAATTTTATGGGTTATTGATCGAGATTTCAAAGTATTTTTATCGGAATCTGCCCATGATAGGACAGGAAGGTTGCGACCACAAAAGAAATAATAGATGGCATCTACCAACAAAAAAACCTCAAAAGAAAAAAAATTAAGTTAGCATTGGTCAGCCCCTACGTTGGAAGCCTCATCCTCACAAACAAATTTCATAAAACTGATGGTATAGTTAAGGAGTTTTTCCTACAAGGGGTCTGGGTTCTGTTCAGTTGTCGACTAAATTCTTATGTTTGAGCGTAGTAAAAATTGGGCTTAATCAATATGAAACCGTCCCCAATTTTGGTATATCAAATATTTTTAATAAATTAAATTTTCGAAGTTTAAGAACATAATTGAGTTACGAGAGAAGTGCCTTTAAGATTTCATGTCAGGGCAGCAAAAAGCGACCATAGTAAGAAGAACCTTATAACGGCAGCTTGAAATTAAACCCTAGTAAAACCGACTTGATACTGTTTACTTCGCCTTATAAAGTAAGCTTAACTGGAAACCTTATATCGAACGCTTATTATTCTTGTAAAAAAATCGATAGCTGAATCTGGGGTCTAAAGTACAAACTCATGATAAGGCTATATACAGCCGTCTTCAGACCCATACTAAAATATGGAGATAAAGTATTAAAATTATGGGTTCAATCACCCTACTGCGACAGGATAACATTTCTTGTTAGGGGCAAATAAACATGACTTTGCGTCAACGGATTTTGCAGGCTCATATGAAGATATTTGTAACGGCGTATATGCAAAGGCATGAAACCGATTCAATGAATCATTCACGTTTTGGTTTTTAAACGGTTTTATTTAGCTTTAGTTGAAAGGCTGGTTGGCTGGTTGGCTGGCCGGCACGAATTTCTTAATTGAAATTTATGTAACTTCCCGATAAACTAAAAGCTTGAAACTTGGAATATAGTTCAGAATACCATGACAATGCAAGAATAAAAAAAATTTCCGATGAATGGCGCATGGATCGAAATATTTCAAAAATCGTATTTGTGGTCCAATTTGGTCCATATTTGGAACACATAATACATACTTGAATAGGAAGCTATCTATGAAAAAAAAAAATCGACGCAAGGAGGCGCAAGGATCGAGATATTAAAAAAATCGGAGTTGTGGTCCGGTTTGGCTCATGTTTGGAACACATAATACATACATGAATAGAAAGAGATCTATGGAAAAAAATCGCCGCTAGGTGGCGAAAGAATCGATATATTAAAATAGTCGTACTTACATACATGAATAGAAAGCAACCTATGATGTCCGATTTGGCTCATATTTGGAACAAATATTACATACAATCTGGTAGGTGACAGCGACATATTTTGGAGTTCGAGCAGGGACACCATATGAGGCGCAGAGTCGAGTAAAATCTTTGGAAGGATTATGTTTTGAGGGCTTAAATTGTAACAAATTGTCAGGAAAGAGTCCTTGTAATAATGAGTAACTAAATGAAATGAATAGAATGAGAAATAATAGGCAATTAAATTAAGATTAAAAACTTGAAAATAAAATAGTAAAAAAATGTTTAAGTTAAACGGTTTTATTGAAAACAATACTTACATGAAGTAATAATAATACTTAAGGCAAATAAATAATATTTTAAAAAAACTAAATAAACACGCTTTTATAGCAAACCGAACTAAAAAACAGAAAATAATTTTCAATTAAAAAGAGGTTATATAAAAGTAGTAGAAGGTCAAACAATCGTTTATAGTTAATCACCTCAAAATAAAATTATAATAAAATTTAAGTTATTAACAGAATAATTTAATTCACAGTAAAAAGCGTGGGGTGCTTGCTGTCCATGGATGAATCCAACCCCATGGAAACGAAAAGGGCCAAGAAGCAGGGAGGCTGGATGCGGTCTTTCGCCGAAATTGCCAAGGGTCGGCAGAATATTGGCATTATAGACGAGAGCAGCGAAGATGGCAGGATCCCGAAACAACAGTGAAAGTGGATCGAGGCCGCGCTCGCTATGGTGGCCCTTAAGGTTAAAAAGACAACCCTGGTCCACCGCCATCTTACACCGATGCAGGGTGGTTCTAGGGCAATGTCAAGCTAATTGCCTGTGACGACGCCAGGTCGGTCAACCTCTATAGGGCCGCAGTCACGCTGACAGGGGTGGTATATCCGGGCGCGCGCCTCAAGGTAGTGGAGGCGCGTGATATCCCCTCACGCCCAAGAGCTAGAGCCTGGGTTCCAGTGACGCCAACGGACCCATGGCAGAGTTGCTCCAGGAGTACAACCCGCCACAGGTTTGGAAGTCAACCCGGATACAACCGAGCTTGTTCTCTTCACGAGGAGGGACAAAGTACCAAACCTTACATCGCCAAGAATTGGGGGTACGTTCTCAGCGTTTAGCGACCAAGTCAAGTATTTGGGAGTCATTCTGGATAGGAAGCTATTATGGAGTGACCATATAGTGGAGCAATCCAAGAAGGCAGCAGCAGAGCTGTTCACCGTGCAAGAGGGCAATAGGCACCTTCTGGGGATTCTCCCTTAATGTCACCTACTGTATTTACACAGCAACTGTGCGCCCGATTCTTCTTTATGGTGCCTTGGTCTGGTGGCCTGCACTAGCTAAAAGTACCTATCTTAAAATGCTTCAAAAGGTGCAACGGAGTTCGCAGCTCTGCATTACCGGGGCTCTCGGCTCCACTCCAGATTCCCTTACATACATACATGGATACATAGGTACATAGATAGATACAGGCCAAGCTAATAAAAGCGTGTTAAACAAGGCTCCAGTATGCACTTTCGTAGATGTGCCATGCATCCACTTCTATCATTAATAAAGGAATGCGTTTTTCGCATTATGTGCAAGGTTTCAAATTTATGGCCATTTGGGGTGGTCACAAGTTCAATTGACCTTATATCCGTTAACCTTTTATGACCCCACTATCACATTATTGCATTGTCATCGAGCCTTGATACGTGTGCAAAATTTCAATCAAACTTATGGCCACTCAAAGTGGTAATAAGGCCAATTGACCTTTTGGCTGTTGACCTTATGCCACCACACCATCACATTAATGCATTTTCATCGAGCTTTGATACGTGTGCAAAGTTTTAATCAAACTTATGGCCATTCAAAGTGGTAATAAGGCCATTTGACCTTATGGCCGTTGACCTTATGTCACCACACCATCACATTAATGCATTGTCATCGGTCCTTGATACGTGTGCAAAGTTTTAAATTAATCAGACTTCTAGAAACTGGTGACAATTAAGCTCAAAGATTCCGTTACATAGATACAGGCCAAGCTAATAAAAGCGTGTTAAAAAGGGCTCCAGTATGCTCTTTCGCAGATGTGCCATGCATCCACTTCTATCATTAATAAAGGAATATGTTTTTCGCATTATGTGCAAGGTTTCAAACCTATGGCCATTTGGGGTGGTCATAAGTTCAATTGACCCTATGTCCGTTAACTTTATGTCACCCCACCATCACATTATTGCATTGTCATCGAGCCTTGATACGTGCGCGAAGTTTCAATCAAACTTATGGCCATTCAAAGTGGTAATAAGGCAAATTGACCTTATGGCCGTTGACCTCATGTCACCGCACTATCAAATTAATGCATTGTCATCGACCCTTGACACATGTGCAAAATTTCAATCAAACTTATGGCCATTCAAAGTGGTAATAAGGCCAATTTACCTTATGGCCGTTAACCTTATATCACCACACCATCACATTAATGCATTGTCATCGACCCTTGAATCGTGTGCAAAATTTCAATCAAACTTATGGCCAATCAAAGTGGTAATAAGGCCAATTGATCTTATGGCCGTTGACCTTATGTCACCACACCATCAAATTAATGCATTGTCATCGACCCTTGACACGTGTGCAAAATTTCAATCAAACTTATGGCCATTCAAAGTGGTAATAAGGCCAATTGACTTTATGGCCGTTGACCTTATGTCACCACACCATCACATTAATGCATTGTCATCGGTCTTTGATACGTATGCAAAGTTTCAAATGAATCAGACTTCTAGAAACAGGTGAAAATTAAGCTCAAAGATTCCGTTACATACATGCCAAGCTAATAAAAATGTGTTAAAAAATAATTAGGTAGGTACTAGTCATCACACTCCTCACCAATCTAGGGCGTTGATCAGACAATTAAATAAAAGCTTTGGCCACGTAAAATTTTTATTTAATAAGTATAAAACTATTTTCATTTGAGCTTATCAGTAAACAAAAATAGATATAGTTTTTAACTTACTCAGAACCGAGTGCTTTTTCGGATCCGGGTATTTTTGAGTTCCGGTATTTTTTTGAACCTGAAACCTATTTGAAATCGTGATCCTATTCAAATCCGGGTACCTTTAAGAAACCTGGTACTGCTTAAAACTGTGTACATTTTCATAACTGATAAGCCCGGTACTTTTCTTTAACCGATTTTTTTTTCACATATTTCATATATTGGTGAAAACAGGATACTTTTTCGAAACCGGGTTCTCGCTTAAAATTGGATACTTTTTTGTACTGGGTATATTTATGGATCCAGATGCTTTAAGAACCGGATAATTTTTGGAAAGCGCTTTCAAACGTATTTAAAGTAGTGGGATATACTAACAATAATAAGCCCCCAAAAAGTGACTTGACGTTATGATATTTAATTGGTTATAAGATCGGTTGGCTTTGTCACCACTTCACATATAATTTAAGAATTTTCGTTTGACTTCTTTAAGTTTTTGGGGTAAAAGGCCATAATTGCATACCGCACACAAACAAAAGTATTGGTTAGAAGTTTTTTCTTATTTCAATGCAATCCTCAGCCTGTAAATTTTAGATTGAATTAGTTCTTCTTATTTCAGAGAGGATCTCATTCAGTCAATTTTTTTAATCGATTTTTCACTAGGATGGGACCAAAATATACGAAAAGAACCCCGTATCTTAAAACTGGGAATTAAAAAAATTTCTCGTTTCATTCTACTGAAAAGTAATACAAACTTTCTCAAATAGGGGAAAATCACCATGTTGGAAAATAAACCTATGGTAACCCTGGAATGTGTTTGTATGATATGGGTATGAAATGAAATGTATTAAAGAGTATTTTAAAAGAGAGGGGGCCATAGTTCTATAGCTGGACACCTTTTCGAGATATCGCCATAAAGGTGGACCAGGGGTGACTGTATAATGTTTTCGTACGATATGGGTATCAAATTAAAGGTATTAAAGAGGGTTTTAAAAGGGAGTGGCCCATAGTAGTATATGTGAGGCGTTTTCGAGATATTGACCAAAATGTTGACCAGGGTGACCCAGAACATCATCTGTTGGATACCGCTAATTTATTTATATATGTAATACCTGCTAAGATTTTAAGGGTTTTTTATTTCGCCCTGCAGACATTTTTCATTTTCTTCTACTTAATATGTTAGGTCTCACACCTATTTTACGAAGTTTTTTCCAAAGTTGTATTTTGCGTAAAAAAACGAATCCAATCACAATGTTCTTCCCTTTTTACGAATTTGGTATAGAATTATGCAATTTTTTTCATTCTTCAAAATTTTCGATATCGAAAAAGTGGGCGTGGTCATAGTCGGATTTCGCCCATTTTTAAGATAAACTAAGTTCAGATAAGTACGTGAACTAAGTTTAGTAAAGATATATCGATTTTTGCTCAAGTTATCGTGTTAACGACCGAGCGGAAGGACAGGCGGTCGACTGTGTATAAAAACTGGCCGTGGCCTTAACCGATTTCGCCCATTTTTACAGAAAACAGTTACACTCATAGGGTCTATGCTCCTACCAAATTTCACGAGGATTGGTAAATTTTTGTTCGACTTATGGCATTAAAAGTATCCCAGACAAACTAAATGAAAAAGTGCGGAGCCACGTCCGTTTTGAAATTTTCTTTTATTTTTATATTTTGCTGCATAATATCATTACTGGAGTTGAATGTTGGCATAATTTTCTTATATACTGTAAAGATATTTAAATTTTTGATACAATTTGACTTAAAAAAAAAAATTTTTTTAAGTGGGCGTGGTCGTTCTTTGATTTTCCTAATTTTTATTAAGCATACATATAGTAATATGAGTAACGTTCCTGCCAAATTTCATAATGATATCTTCAACGACTGCCAAATTACAACTTGCAAAACTTTTACATTACCTTCTTTTAAAAGTGGGCGGTTCCACGCCCATTTCTAAAATTTTACTAGTTTTCTATTCTGCGTCATAAGGTCAATCCACTTACCAAGCTTCATCGCTTTATCCGTCTTTTCGGTTTTTCGAAATTTTCGATATCGAAAATGTGGGCGTGGTTTTAGTCCGATTTCGTTCATTTTAAATACTGATCTGAGATGAGTGCCCAGAAACTTACATACCAAATTTCATTAAGGCGCCTCAAAATTTCCTCAATTTATCGTGTTAACGGACAGACGGACGGACGGACATGGCTAAATGAATTTCTTTTTTCGCCCAGATCTTTCTGATGTATTGAAGTCTATATCCATCTCGATTAGTTTATGCTGTTACGGGGTACCGTTATGCGAACAAAAGTAATATACTCTGTGAGCTCTTCTCAGCTGAGTTTAGAAAGGGTTAGGAAAAGTTGTGGACATATAATATTGTAAAGAGTTTTGGGAAATTCCGCTTATTTGCAACCTTCTACTAACGTTCGAATCACTACACTTTTGAATAAATAACTCCTCTGTTCAATAATGCAAAATGGCCTTTATTAAAATCCTTCACAATAACACTTCTACTTCTCGACAGATTGCGTGTTTAAATCAAACTGATTCCTGGTTCTCAGCTTTACCTCCTTTTATACTCTATGATTTCTCGTTCGCATACTTCTAGGCGTTTCTATTTCTAGAATTTACTACTCATTTACCAGCTATAAATTTCTCAACTATAACTACAGATGCACTATTAATATAGCTTCTCGCATAGCCCATGCGCGTGTATATGTGAGTGATACTTCCACGGATAATTGCATACTTTTGGAAGTATCTCAGATATATGCATGTGTTTGTGCGTTGCTCTCCACTGCTTGTATGGATATATGTGTAGACATAATGATTAATTTGTTTACGTACATACAAGTATGGTAGCTTGTTTTATTGTTGTTGTGGCTTTATTTACTTAGTTTCAGATTAGTGATGTGAGTATCACTTAGTGTCACTAATATTCGTCACAATAATACTCGATTGTAAATGTCAGTTGCACTTTTTTCTTGTGTTCTTGAGTAGGCAATAAGGAAGACCTTGGGCAAGCTAAGCCAGTTCCAAAACGGTAAAACATTTGGTAGGATGGTCAAATTATTCTAAGCAAATCTTTCGGTCTAAATTTAACTTATTTCGTCCACAATGTGAATCAATGCAGAACGGTACTAAGGATAAAGTTATTGAAGCTAAACTACACATGTAAATTGGTCTGTTTTTTATTTCAAAAATATAAGGAAAATCATACTACATAAGTTCAGCAGCTCTTTTGGGAACTATTTCGCTGATAGCACAATATGATGGACCAACCAAACGAAACGAGCTATAACAGATACCCATTTCTTCGTTCAAGTCTCCTATTATAACCTATTAAGGTAAGATCTCATCAGTTATAAATAAATACAAAGCGCGATAGGCTTCGAATAGATCTAACGCCGAGCTTCCCTTCGCGACTCCCAACGGCATCTGCATGGCAGATAAGTTTTCACTGAGAGGCTTTGGCGTCAGAAATACACTCCTAGTGTTTGCCAAATCACTGCCGAGTAGCGACTCTGCTTAGAAGAAATTTATCTAATTATTAAAGATATTTTCTAAATTTTTAATGTTGCTTTGAACGGGGCTTGAAGAGAGGATCTGCGGTGTGGTATGCGGAGCACCCTACGACCACACCGCCGCAGTGGTTTCGGTTTCTAGAAATATACAAATTTCATACATTTTGGTTTCATTCCTTGAAAAAAAAAAAAAAACAAAGAAATATGAATTTTAAGACGGGTAAGTGAAACTTCCTCAAACAAAATTAAAATTCTACGCACAACGGAAGCCGAGGAAAGACAAAAATGGGTCTATTTTGTCATCAAACGATCAAAATTTGTTTGATGCTTTACTCCTACAACACTCATCCACACATATGTTCGTACACAGTTCTTGTCCCTCTTCATCTTGTTTTATATCCTTAGTGCTTCCATTCATTGAGTACTCGTATGTACGCATGGCTGTGTCTTTTGTAAAGCCTACTCAACCATTTAAAATTCCATAAAATCGCGCTTTCGTTTTCGTTGACGCATTGTGTCGCACTTTGTTTCGAATTTGTTTGTTTGAATAAAATTTGTCGGCATTGTCATTGACGCAGACAGTCAATTGGCAAAATGATTCTGGAATATTAAATTGCACAAATTTTATGGTATCCTATGCAGAGTATGCAGAGAAATTTAAATGTTCAAGAAATTAAGGTATTTCTATTGAATATACAAACTCAATTTCGAATTGTAATAGACGCGAACACTACTTTCGGATTACGCTGGTTGCTTGCAGATGTCACGTTCGGGTATCATAGATATGAGGTAGAATTATTCTTTCTGATGCCCAGACCGCTGAACCATTTCGCAGAATTTCCTCCATTAAAGCAAAGCATATTTCCGTTCTACAGTCTTTTAAAGATTTCTTCGACATTACATACGTGAAGTAGCTAGATCTAAGCTTATTCTGGGGAAATTTGGTGGCATTTTCTGTTTCCCCTTTTCCCATGTATCTGCAATAAAAGTCATTCATTGGAATTCCTTACATTAACCATGTGCTCCCATTAGGCATTGACTGCATTCTATCCCAACAACGGGAGGCGATTGAGGCTAATTAGTACAAGCACCAGACCTCTTTAAGCTGTATTTCATTGCAAGTAGGCGCTGCCCTCCTCGGTGATCACTTCAGCAAATATTCCGGAGTAATCTAAATGAAGTCTCATCTATAGACGCTGAGATTCAAAATACACTAATGTGATTCACTTTAACTTAACTAATAGTAGCGCAATTGAGAGCTCCTATCCAACGCTATAACCGCGACAATGATATGAA